>NC_090940.1:558377544-558680575 GCF_040938575.1 Ambystoma mexicanum
CACTGCCGAATCCTTTGGAGGCACCTTGCTTGCCTCCGGAGTTCCGAAAAAGGGTGGTCGTCGCTGCTGAAAAACTCCTAAGGCCTGAGCCGTCTCCGTGTCGGCCTTGATGGGCTGAAGTGACTCATCCACTCTTTTCCCAAGCAGGTTGTTCCCGTCGAAGGGCATGTCCAAAACTCTGGTTTGTACATCCTGGTGGAAATCAGTCGCCTTGAGCCATCCCTGCCGTCGAACACCGTTGCCCAACTGACGGAAACCGGTGTCAGCGATGTCCGTGGCCACCGTTATGGCGTGGTCCGACGCCACCTCTCCTTCCTGCAGAATATCCAGGGTCTCAGCCCTCTTGTCATCTGGTAGGAAGTCCAGCAGGGGAGCAATCTTGTACCACAGCTTCCTGTCGTAGCGGGCCACAATGGCTAGGGCATTGGCCGCCTTGATCGTCGTAGCCGCCGACGAGATGACTCGTCCCATGGCATCCAGTTTCTTTCCTTCGCCGTCGGGTGGGGAGGTAGAAGTTTAAGTCGTTGCCCCCGACACTTTCTTCTTGGCCGCTGCAGAGACGACCGAATCCGGGGTCGGCTGGGCCCTAAGGCACAAGGAGGCGGAATCAGGGACTCGGTACTTCTTCTCGTACCGATCCCTCTTGGCAGACGCCATGGACAGGTTCTTTATGACCGCAAGCACCTCGTCCCAGATATCGTCAAGCAACGGTACTGTGAGGACCGTCTTTCTCTTGGCCTCATGCCGTTGGTATAGGAAGCCTTCCTTCTTCTGTTCCTCGGGGCAGAGCTGGAAGAGCTCGGATGCCCTGGCAATCATGGCGTGGAAGGAGCCAATTTCGTCGGGTGGAGAAGCCTGAGGGGTCGGCGATGATGGGAGGTCCGTCCCGTCGTCACCACCGTCGTCATCCATCCCCATCGTCGAATCCGTCGCCGTGTCATCTCTGGGATCCGGAGAGGGAGATGAAGGCTCCATTGGTCGCGAGGGTTGAAAGGGCGGGGGAAGATGAATTCTCCTCTGCTTGCTTGGAGAACTTCCCGACAGGCCCGGTTCCGTCGGTTCGCCCGTCGGGGCTAGTGGCAACCACGTCCTTATCTCCGTGCATAAGGTTTGGATCGCCATCAAAATGGCCGCAGAGCTTTCCTGAGGCTCGGGCACTGGTTGCGACGGGCAAGATGGCTGCTCCTCCACTGGAGCCTCGTCCTCGCCACCGTTGCTTTCTTCGATCGCTTCCTTAGGATCTCTTCCGAGGGATCGAACCTTCTCGGACCTCTTGCTGAGGCCCTTCACGGCTTCCACCAGCTTCTCCTCAGAGGCTGTATCTGTGTCTGTAATTTTTTCCACCGGGGCCTTGATGGGGGTCTTGTCGATGGGCTGGAAAGAGGATTCCCTCCGCGGTGGCAGGGATACTCTGGGCCCTGAGGTCGCCTCCACTGGGGTAGCCTCCACAGGCTTCGTCAGGGTCGCCATGACTCCCTCTATAGAGGCCTTGGCCAGGTGAATCAAGGCCTTCGCCACCTTGGGCGCACTTGAGGCCTTCACGACCGGGGCCTCTCTAGAAGCTTACCCGGGCCCTCGGAATTTCTCTTTCCCGAGCCAGAGCATTGGCTCGTGGTTGATGGCGTCGGTGAATGTGCGCCCTGCCTGGCAGCCAAGGAACCCGACCCTTCTCCGGCCAGCTGGCGAGGCGGAACCGACGATCCCTCATGGTCCGTTCCGACAGATTCTTGCAAAACGCGCAGTCCTTTTCCACGTGCGTTTTGTCCTCATGAAGGCAGTAGAGACATCTCAAATGCTCATCCTCCTTGAAAACATTCTGTAATCCGCATCCAGGGCAGTTCCTGAACAGCTTGGATCCAGGCGTCAAGCTTCCCTTGTCCTGGGCCATGTCCACGAGGTAGGCCTCAGATCTTCTGGAATCCTCCAAGAAGCGTAACTCGACAAAAACGTCGCCCTTGAGGGGTGTAGAAAATTCCGAAATCGGTCCCCGTTGATCGGAAGTAGAAACGGTGGAGCTTGAGGCTCGATTGACCGAAAAAATGAGACAAAACTCTTTGAAAAATCGCAAAACGCAGTAAAAGCTCAAGAGCTAAAGTACGAGGACTCCCAACGCTTGAACGTGTGGTAAAAATCTGAGGATGGCTGCCAGGGGGGGGGGGGGGGCTTAGGGAGAGGGCAGTCATTGGCTGGGAACAGTATGACCCAGAGACCAGTGATTGGTTACTACTAAGAAAGACAGATCAGAAACAAAACTGATACTGATTTTTTCTTTACCGAGGATGCCCAGCCTGACGACGGGGAATATTCATGAGCATGTGAATCCATGCCAGACCCCATGCTGGAGAAACTTTGTGAACACTCTGGTGGCCAACTTCAAGCCGACGGGTAGGGCCTTAAACTGGTAGTGCTGCCCCTGCACTACAAAGCGTAGAAACCTCTGGTGTTTCCTGTGAATGGGGACGAGGAAGTAGGCGTCCTCCAGGTCCAGCGACGTCAGGAAATCCCCTCTTTCCAGTTGGCTGAGCATGTGCTGCAACATGACCATCCCGAATTTCTGAGACTTGAGGTACTTGTTCAGACATCGCAGGTCTAGAATGGGCCTCCAGCCCCCGTCTTCTTTCTTACCAAGAAGCATCTGGAGTTGACTCCGGAGCCCCGGGGACGCTGGGGAAACAGCTCTATCACCCCTTTCCATAGCATGGCCCTTACTTCCTCCAAGAGCTGAGGGATGTGCTGCTCTTGATGGGCCACCGGCGGGATCCGCGGATACCTGTGCTGAAGTTCCAGGTTATGTCCTTGGGCGAGAGCGTCCAGCACCCATCTGTCACTGGTGATCTTTTCCCACTCGCTGACTAACCTCGTCAGCTGGCCTCCCACCGGGGTGCACGGGTGGGGGCCCGACGTCTTGGCTGGTTCGGGTTTCCTTTGGGCCCTGCCCTGCTGGCGACGACGATGCTGTCCTCCTCCCCCATAGTCCTGGGAATGGCCTCTGTGGGCTTCCTGTGTGGTGGATCTGGAAGGCTGATGGTACGAGGAGGAGAAACATTTAGAAGACCTGCCCAACCTTCCTCTGGAGGAACAAAAGGAAGAGCAGTGCTATTGGAGGGTGCCCAGGGCACGGGCCGTCTCCGTATTCACCTTGATGGCCTGCAGGGACTCATGGACAACCAAAAAGGTTATCTCAGTCGAAAGGCATGTCCAGTACCTTCGTTTGGACCTCCTGGTAGAAATTCGTGGCCTTCATCCAGCCTTGGCAACAAAGGCAGACACCGTTCCCCATCTGGCAGAACCCTGCGTCAGCAACGTCCAGTGCCACAGCCATGGCGTCATGCGACACTACCTCTCCCTCCTGGGAGAGGGCGATCGCCTCCATCCTCGTCGTCGGGGAGGAACTCCAGAATCGGACAAGTGCGTTGGCCGTCTTGATGGTGGATGCCGCAGTGGAGATCACCTTCCTGCCCATGGTGTCCAACTTCTTACCCTCGCTGTCCAGTGGGACTGAAGACAACGAAGACGGGTTAGATGACAGCTTCCTTGCGGTCGCCAAAACTACCGAATTCGGCGCTGGTGCGACCTCAGGCACTTGGGTGCGGATTCCGTTGCCCGGTACTTCTTCTCCAGCCTATCCTGCTTGGCAGGAGCCGTGCAAGGGTTCTTCAACAGTGCTAGGCCCTACTCCCACACGTCGTCCAGAAGGGGCACTGCCATGGTTCTCTTCCTCTTGGCTTCGCGCCTCTGGTACAGGAAACCCTCTGAACTGGGTTAACCGACCCAGCCCTTTAAGACGAGGCAGCAATACTTAGAGATGGATGGTGATGCAGAATATACTCAAACTGACTCAGGAAGTTGGCAAAGTACAACTGCTTTAATGTCAATTTTCTAAAACAGGGAGCACAACAGACATCATCCGAGGTCACACAAGCAATCTCAAACATAATATGAAACAAGAGCATTCTTATACTAAAAATGTGTCATCACTGATGTCAGTCTACGTGGCAAACTACAAAAACCTAGTTGGGCGTGTGATAGGCTTAAAGGGAAAATCTAGGTATGCGTTCCATACTGGTCATGGAAGATGATTGGGTATCTAACATCAGGTGGCCAACTAAGCCCTCCCTTAGTGCATGTCACTATGAACGTCATCAAATACATGACATCCCATTGGTTATACAAACTATAGGACTCTCTATTACGTGGAACTCTATAATTGATTGGCATCCTTGTACCCCCCCTGTAATATTCCACACATGTAAGCAGCACACAGGCTTGCACCCAGATGCTTGGTGGGCTGGTCATAACCGTAGCTTCCCACCAATTAGCCTACCATCTATCATCACTCTACTGTCTGCCAGTCAATTAGCCCTTTGAAGATTGGCCTTGAGTTTGTTCTTCATGCCTGACAATAAAAGGGAGTATAGGCATCCCTTGCCTCTCAGTTTTGAATCAGCTCAGCCCAGTGTCTATTTCCATCCGACCACATGACTGGAGACCATATTTATGAGCATTTTGCTGTATCAAACTCTATTAAATGAAGAGCCTCTGACGTCTTCAATGTTTTCCCACCTCAACTCAACAAGAGTTTGTTTTGTTCTTTTTATACATTAATTGCAGCTTCTGTAAGAACATCCTGATTCGTGGTGGCCTTGACTTTTTGGTGCTGGGCCAACCAAGACTTTCGTTGATCTCCCTCCATGGCTAAGCTTTCAATTTCTAACTTTGGCACACTGAAAAATCCTTTCTGCTCGTGGTGTCCATCTCTGCTAAAGTACGTTGTGGAATCGTCCATAGTCCATACATTTCCTATGCATACATGTTGGCGCGTCGCTGCAATCTATTCACTAAATAGAGAGCCTCAAGGAATACTTTATCTGCTTGCGTTGCTGCGACTGTACTGACTGAATATCTTCTTCGTTATATCTGTAACATGAACACCTTCATCTCGAACCTGAAATGTTGCTCATCTCTGACAACTTTTCTTGGGTGCCTATAGATCATCTATGTTCTCCCTACCTCTGCATCTCTACTGGGTATGTCAGCTCTGCTCTGTATGAGGTTACCAATCTGCACTTTCGGTCTTCTTTCCCACTTCTTCCAGGATTTAATTCAAATGGCCATCATATTGTCGTGAATGCATTTAAGGCTTTCTCAATGGGAACCTTAATTCCATGATTCTTTTTCGGTATAGGTATTCTCACTGGTACTGCGCGTGTCTCATGCTCTGGTTCCCGACATATAGGTAGCATGGGGGAGGAGCTTTGGGTGGGGGTACATGGCTCCATCTTTACACTCCCCCCCCCTGGGCGATTCCTCAACTACTCTCTCATCAGTCATCACATCTAGACATCCTTGTATGAAGAAAGGCTTCATTGGGACCCAATCTTTATGACTCCTTTCAGGCATCCTGCTGATTTCACATGCTCGTCCTTACTCCAAGACTTACATTGTCCACTTGGGCTACAGTAAATCCATTTCTCCACATACTTCTTGTGGTTCTTTGGGTACAGGAACTACGTTCCCTCAGGTGCATGAATGCTGGCCTTCACGTATGATTTCTTCATCTGTCAGCTCCTTGGTTTTCCATCCTGATTCGACATCAATCATGATCTTCATTCCTACAGCTTTCTGTTCAGTCTTCTTGCATTGTGAGATTATTATCCTGATCACACAAAATCCAAGCATGATCATCACCAACAGGGCTCCAAGGAACTTGAACATATCTGCCATCCATTGTGGAACCCACGAGAATATTGCTCCAAACCAGCTGTCATCAGCAATCTCTTCCACTTCATCAATCATCTGGCTGTGTAAATTCATCAACATCGATATGGCCTCTGTCAAGGTGCCATTTTCAGCATCGTGAGAAGGTATGAATGTGCAACATGATTCTCCAATTTTGGCACAAACACCTCCATCCATGGCTGTGATCATGTCCAGGACATATCAATTCTGGAGAGTCATCAGTTGTAAGGCTCTCAGCTCTTCTTGATAGCATTGAACCCTTTTATGCTAGTGTTAATCGTCTGCAGGAGTTCCCATCTGGTTATTTCTAACCAATTAGTGTTTGCATCCGTCTGGATCCTGGGCATGAAGATTATCGTGAATATCGATGAAGTCTTACTGAATAATCTGTGTTCATACGGGGTGGCATCAAAGGCTTGAATCGACTTGGCTGAGAAATAGTTCTCCCTCTTCATTCAATTCAAAAACTCAGCAGCTCTTTTCTTCCTCAGGTGAGCATCTGCCTTTGGAAATTCGCCAATGTCCAGGTAATTTCTAGGAATCACTAATGCTGGAACATGAACATTCACTATAGAACAAAGTGTCACGACCCTCGCCAAAATCCCCTCTGGCAAACCCATTGGCTAGGTGGAGTCAGGACTCGGGCCTTTAGAGCCTGCATCCTCTTCAAAAGCCCTCATGGGGCCAGGCACACACACCATGAAAAACAATGTGCTTGGGAACTACTTTATTGTAATGTCAGCCAACATGGAGGCATCCACATAGCTTGGTTCCTAAGAACTAAGGTGTCACGACTCGCTCCCTTCGCTCCCGTTCCCGCCACTTGGGGGCATGTTTTGGGGCTTATTCCTTGCTGGTTATTTCCTTCGAACCTAATGCCACAGTGCTGTAATGAATTTGGAGCGCAAAATCCCTATTTTCCAAACTACTTCCCTTCCGGATCCATTCCAGGTCTTTGGCAGCCAGCATGCTTCTTTAACCAAATGACTGTGTTTCCCAGAATGCCTGGCCCACTGCTCCACCTCCACCCTTGCAGGACTAGGTTGGGTGGAGGATAAGCAACACCTGTGGCTGCAGGTGCAGCAGTCAGCACACCTGAGGCGTGTGCTCGTTTAGCAGCTTTAAAAGCCTCAGTCTCACTTCAGTCCAGCGCTGGTCATCGTTTGCAGTGTTCCTGTTTTTGACTAGTCCCTGGTTCCTGGTTCCTTGCCTTTGCACCTACTTCCTTGTTCCTGTTTTCTTGTTTCCTCCGCCCTGAATCTCTGATTCATGCTCTAATTGATTTCTGCTCCCTTGTTTCCCTTTTTTCCTTCCTCTGTTTACAGGCAGCATTTCTCAGTGCTTTCCCTATTCAAATGCAGCCCAGTTGGTATTTCTTTGACTCTGTCCTTTGCTGCTGTTAACCCGTATGCCTTAGCCTTCCTCTTGATTAGCTTCCTGTCTTTTCCTTGGAAGGATAGGGAGAAGTTTGCATTGGTTATTTAGCTTTTTCCCTGCTCCTGATCCTTACTTCTATTGGGATCCATTCCAGGTTTTCCTTAGCACTTCTGAATTTATTTTCCCATTTGATTTTAGGTGTGGTGTGCGGTTGTTAGCTAGCTCCTGTGTGAATGCTTATGTTTTCCTCACTATTTGTTATCACTATTTCAACTTAGGTATTTAGTTTTCTGCAGCGGATCACTCTCGGCTGCCTTCCAGCCTTCACCCTTGCCCTGTCGGGCTCCCCACATAACAGCGGATCACGCTCTGCTGCATTCCAGCCTCCGCCCTTGTCCTCTGGGCTCCCTGCCCTGCAGCCTGCCTCGCTCCGGCTGCCTTCAGCCCTTGTCCTCTTGGGCCCCCTGTTCTACAGTCTACCTCTCCCTGGCAACCTACAGCCCGTGCCCTCTGGACCTTCCTACTTCTCCCATTGCTGTTCTAGCCTCTCGGGGTCCCAGTTCATCAACAGGATTCATGGGCTAGCTGACATTCAAGAGGTTTATTCTCGTCCTTGTGAGTACAGTTCTTTAGTTCCCTTATTTGATACCATCAGAGTGTTAGTTCACAGATCCTGTCATTGCTTGCCCTCCACGTGGGTTTAGCGCTGTCAGTACCTGTAACAGCAATTGGGGGTAAGGCGCTTGCCGACTTTCCTCGCGGTCAGGTGCTTACCCCACATCCCTTTTCACATATTGGGTTTAATATCACACTCTGTTTGCACTCCTGGCTTCTAGCATACATGAGTCGTTGTTCCTATGTGCACATTTCCCTTGCCATATTCGCTGCCTTAGTATTCGCCTGACTAATCCTGACATAAGGTATGTGGTCTAGTGTTTTGGGTGTGGTAGCCTAGGGAGTACTTTACCTGGACTATTTTGTTGGGGCTATTTAAACCACACCCGAGCAAGACAACACGCTGCGCGTTACTTTGCAGCTTGCAACGTGACGCTCACTGTGTCCAGCTATTCCCTCGAACCTCGGAGAAGCAGAACCTGCAAGGAGACAAAAGGAACATCATTAGCAGCAGCATCTTACCTGCAGTCTTCATCTTTAAACACTCGCATCTACTGAGAACAGCTTCCTCGAATCTGCACGCCTCCCTGACAGAACGACCTGAAAGAGGAAGATAGAGGCAACATTAAAGAAAGCAGTAGAGACATTTACAAATTACAAACTGCTCAAAAGGCTTACCTGGCTGGTCGCCTCTCGGCTGGCACCACTCCGGACATTCCACTCGCGCTGAAGAACACCGCGACCTACAAGGAAGGAACACACAGGTTAGCAAAGACAAGACTTCGCAGCGCTGCGCATAGCACTTACTTACCACATCATAACGCTCTTAATGTGCCATCATTTACCAGCAGGGCTCAACCAAGCCAGTTCGCCACGCTGAAGCTCCGCATACCTAAGGGAGAAAAAAAGAGATATTTTAAACAAAGAAAGGCATGCAGGATAGCAACAAAACTAAAGAACAGTAATAAGACCTACCTGAACAATATCAAACGGGCCGGCTTCAGTGAAGTAACTGGACCGCACTCGCCCATGAAAGACAACGTTGCCCTGCAAAGAAGGCAGGACGGAGAGCACGCCTAATTCTACCACAAGGTGAGGAGAGGGCGCCAGAGGGACTGAAATCATACGGTGTTGGAGGGAGGATACTTAACCCAGTCGGTCAGTCTTCAACACAGTCCTCCTGTATTTCAGGCAGAACCTTACCCGCAGACCACATCAGGGCACAGCTGAGAAGCATACCAGCGAGTAACCCGGATGGGTGGTGTCCCTGTGGATACCAGGTGAGCGTAACAGAACGCAAAGCCTACCATAACAAATCCACTTGGGCGCCATGGAGACATCAGAAATGGACCAATTGGTCCAATTAATAGGAGAGCTTCGTGCTGAGGCTCATTCTGCCCGACAAGAGACTAATGCCCTCCGGAGAGACCTAATCGTGACCAAAGAATGCACTGAAGAGATTAGCAGGCAATACTTGCAATCACAGGCAGGACAGCTGCCTCTACCTGGAAGCAATCCAATGATGCAAAACCCTGCCATACCACCCACTCTGGTACAGATCGCGTTACCTGGAACAGTGCCCTTGGCACCACCAGAAAGGTTCTCAGACGACCCACGGAAGTATGCAGCATTCATCAATTAGTGCCGCCTTCATTTTCTTTGTAGGCCTGGAGCATTTCCAAACGACCAAGCTCGGGTAGCATTTGTTTTATCATACCTGAGTGGTAGTGCAGCAGATTGGTCGGTGCCATTGGTAACCCATAACGATCCTCTATTACATGACTTTGGGGGGTTCCAGAGAGAAATGGAAAAACTTTTTGCTCGCCATACCCAGGAACAAGCAGTAGACCATGAATTCTTGCCCCTCCGACAGGTGAATCAGGACTTGTTAACGTACATTGCTACCTTCAACAGACTGGTTGCCAAAGCTAGGTGGCCAGAAAACAAAAGAACCACATTATTCCATCGAGGCTTATGAGGCGAATTAAAGGACGTCTTAGCCCAGGTGGTTGACCCACCCAGAGACTGTGCAGAATTCATAAATCTGCTCGTGCAGCTAGACCACCAGTTGCAGGACCGAAAGGCAGACCGGTCTAATACGGACCCTCGGACCGTGTATGTTTGACCAAGGGAAAACACACCCCGTGCATCTGAAAATGCTGCAGAACCCATGCAGATTGGAGGGATACAGCCTCCATTAACAAAACAAGAGCGGGACAAAAGAAGACAACAACAGCTTTGTTTGTATTGTGGGAAACCAGGACATTTCCTGAAGGACTGTCCAGTAAAACCCCCAAGAAGAACAGTCGGGGCCACAGAGAAGGATGAAGGAGGAAGCCTGAGTCTTACTCAGGGGAGCTGGAATTGGATGCTGAATATCGATTCCTGTACACATATCGTCTCCAAGGTCATTTATCCACATTCCCGACCTACTTACGGAGCGGTGAGTAACAGTCAAGCCAACAGCAGCAAACACTATGCTTTATGCAACCAGTAATCATCCTAAACATATACTCTCCAATATTCCATACAGAAAATTCTTAAGGATTAAAAGAAATTGCACAAATACCAAAGAATTTCACAAACATTTAACACAAGCGAAACAAAAATTCCAAGCAAGAGGGTACAATGCAAAAAGACTTCATCAAGCACAGCAAAAAACTCTTTCAATTTCCAGATCTGAACTTCTTCAAAACAAAATCGAAAGTCTATCAATGGCACCTAAAGATTTAAGATTTATCACAACATATAGCTCAGAGGCACCGTTAGTTCAAAAAATCTTACAGAAACATTGGCCTATAATATTAGCAGATGAAGATCTTCAAGATCACTTAAACAACAATCCAAGTCTAGCTTACCGGAAAGCCAAGAATCTTAAAAACTTGCTTTGCCCATCTCATTTTCAACAGCACAAAGCACAAAAAGGATTACAACAACTATGGAATGAGCCGACACTCAAAGGCAATTACAGATGTGGATCATGTACAGTCTGTGCCCATTCTGACAACTCTAAAACAAATCTACAACTACCAAATGGAAACATCCACACAATACAAGATTTTATCAATTGCAATACGAAATATGTTGTGTATGGCATCAAATACACCTGCCAGAAACTTTATATAGGCAGCACGATCCGCCACTTGAAAACACTTATTACAGAACATCTCAGAACTGTGAAACACAAATATATGAGATATCCTCTTGCTCATCATTTCCATCAGGAACACACCAAGGAACATACACAATATTTTTCTGACAAGTTTGCCCCAAAACAATATGCCAGACTCGCCAGATCAACCAGTTTGGGACTCCTACAAGTGCCCAGATATGAACTCTAAAAGCCAAGAGGTAACAGCTTCTTTGTCCTGGCCGCGCAACTCTGGAATGCTCTTCCTGCCAACTTCAGAACTAACCATTCCCTTTCTAGCTTCAGACATAATATGAAGAACTGGCTTATCGCCAACAATGACCCTCATTAAAGCACCAGCCATTACCATGTATGTATGTAATATTCTTTCTCTTCTGCTCCGCTTGTACTTATCTATGCTACTCCTTAACACCTTTGCCTTCTCCAATGTGAACATTTTTGACATTTTTGACATCTTGTTAGATATTTGACTGTATAGATTACTCTGCCTTGTAACTAAGTTATTTTTTTGTTTAAGTTTATCTCTGCCTGTGTAACAAAGAATTTGCATTATCTTGTACTGTGCCCAGATACCTACGGGGGAGGCGCGCATTACAAATGAATAAACAAACAAGGACAACCCAAACTTAATCCAGTTTTTTGGCATAGAGAAAAAAGCCAAACCACCAAGAGGAGGAAACCGAGAAAAACTATTGAGGCAATGTGAGGCTAAATGGATTTGCCTTACAGACGCTTGTTTCACAGGATTAAAATCTGAGACAGAATTGTTTCATTTCTTATAAAATCATGCATACATTTAGTTACTATGTTAAATGCATACTTGTCCTCACCTTAACTGTTATGATTGCATCCTTTCCTGCTACATAATACCTTTACCTCCTTAAAGTAGCACAGATCATAAGTATCTTTATTTTCTAAACGGCAAACACGGTAGCACAAGCAGGCAGAGTATTAATATTTTTGACTGCAAGATATTTCACCTACAATAACTCTCGGTCCAAAAAGTACAAATCATGCGATTTTAGAGTATACGCGATGACGTTACCACGTGGTTAATCATTTCAACCCCAAGATTCGTCCATAAAACATTCAAGTCCCGATTCAAAATGGAGGAACCATGTAATTCTTACAAACACGTGATGATGTCATCACGTCATTAATATATGTGACGTGTCATCATGTTAGGTCAAATAAGGAGCCATTTTGTAAAATTATTGTGCTGAAAGTCGCGGTTATCAAGCTAGCTAGCCACAAAACATCCTGTCTGGCAATTTCCTGCTCAGGCAATCCATAACAAACAAAAAAGTTAAGAAATGGAAACTTAGGACACCTGGTTAAAAATACTTGTCCAGTTAACCTACCCACGGCAATTTTTGTACAACAAAATACAGACAGTTTCTCTCTTTATATATTTCACATATAGAAAGAGGAGAAATCACATTTTTCAATGTTAAGGGACACAATCATCCCTTATGTGTAACAACAAGTGATTTTTCACAAAATTCGCAATAGAAAACATAAAGACTATTACCAGACATGTGAGTACTTTACCTTGCAATCAAAACTACAATAGTGTGGACAGTTACCATTAATGTAATGTTAGTCTCTTCCAACTTCTATCTCAATAAGGACAACAGTCACTAATATTTCAAATATTAGTTTATTTCTTGTTTTCATAAAGATGGATCGTTTAATTGAAGCATGTCTATCATAAATGACTGTGCAACAATTACTAATCATTAGTAAGGAGTTAAACTAAGGATTTCACTTGTATTGTATTTGATTTTCAGCGTATTTTCCTTTTCATGCTCCCTACTGAGGTACCAAATCATTTGTTTGGAGAAACACGTGTCGAGGGAAAGTGTTAAATTGATGTAATTAACTTAAAACAGCATCCTAATTATGAGACATTCTATTCTTTTTGGTGAGAAGTAATAACAAACACAGATCATGGAACCACAACAAAAACCAAAATAAAAAATGACTAATTGCAAACACCATAAATCCAAGTGTTTCTTTTTTCTATTCTTCAATTACACTTATAAGCCCATAACAGTTACTTTGGGCGCGCGGTTACAGTACAGGTGACTTCATTCAATCATGTCAGTAGTTTAGCAAGTCTAGGCCATAAAGGTTTTCATCCATTCTGTACAATGTCAACGGTCGGTTTGCGGTAACCAGTTATCACCCAGGCTCTGCATACGACCACGCTTTCCTCCCATCCATCTGGAGAAAGTTCTGCACCCCAGATCTGCATCTGGCCTCTTTCCTTGCATCTTCAAATTTCCTCTGCAGTTTTTCCTTGTGTTAAGAAAGGAAGAAGGCAATGAATATGGCAAGGGAAATGTGCACGGAATCGCACAGTGAAGAACTTTGAATCTAACAACGTGCATACAATACCCAAGACCCGTGTATACAAAAACCCAGGAGTGCAAATAGAGTGAAACAATAATACCAATATATGAAAAGGGATGTGGGGTAAGCACTTAGAACCTCCTTATGACTGAAAGGAAAGGAATTGTGATTATAGAATAGTGGGGAAACAAAAGGCATTCACACAGGGACTAGTTACAACAGCACCCAACACCTAATAATCAATGGGAAATAAATGCAGAAGTGCAATGGAAAACATGGAATGGATCCGAACAGAAAGTAAGGATCAGGAGAAGGGAAAATGATATCACAAAAGGAAACCTTTTCCACCCATCCAAGGAGCAAAGGCAGAAAGCTAAATCTATAAAGGGAAAGACTAATGCATCAAGTTATTCAGTAGCAAAGGACAGCATCAAAGAAACTGAGAACACAGGCAAATTGGGCAGCATCAAAGGTTAAAGCACAGAGAAAGGCTGCCTGCAGACAGAGGAAGACAGAAAGGGAAATCCAGAAAGCAGAAATCAATTAAGCACATAAATCCGAAATCCAGGGCAGAGGAACAAGAAACAGGAACTAGGCACAAAAGCTAGGAACAAGGAACAAGGGACCAGTCACAACAGGAACACTGCAACAATGACCAGCGCTGGACTGAAGCACACTGAGGCTTTTAAAGCTGCTTAACGAGCACAGCCCTCAGGTGTGCCGCCTGCTGCACCTGCAGCCACAGGTGTTGCCTATCCTCCACCCAACCTTGTCCTGCAAGGGAGGAGGTGAAGCAGTGAGCCAGGCATTCTGGGAAGCATAGTCATTTGATTAAAGTAGCATGCTGGCTGCCAAAAACCTGGAATGGATCCGGAAGGGAAGTAACCTGGAAAATAAGGTTTTAGCGCTCCCAATTCATCACAACACTGTAGCATAAGGTTCGGAGGAAATGTCCAGTAGGGAATAAACCCCAAAACATGCCCCCAAGTGGCGGGAACGGGAGCGAAGGGAGCGAGCCATGACACCTTGTCTTTCAAGCCTTCTGTTTACTTCCCATCTGATTCCAGCCCCTTTTAGGCCAGACTGTTTGTATCTTATCAAGTGACTTTTGGTGTGCGATTTTGCTCTTGTCTTTGTATCTTGCACATAATCAACTTCATCTGGATCTGTCAATTCGGTTGTCCATACTAAATAGGCTGTTCGGCCCATTAACAGACCTCTTACTCAGCAGAGTGCAATGTGAGATAGACAGTGTGCAGTCTGACCATCTATTTCAATAGCTATATCTTAGACTTCCCCATGCTATACGGCAGGAGTGCACATACATAGCATTCCTCCTCTGAGGTCCTTCTTCCTACCTCTTTCATGTGCTGATACCACATGTTATTCCCCAAATGTGCTGTGCTGTCTAGATAATCATTCAGGTCCTGATCATTTTCCCTTGTACTTCTCTTAAGTCTCCTTTTTACCTCATGAGTGTCATTACACGTGCTATTGGTGTAGGGTCAGTCACAAAATGTGTCTTTCTTCTGCCATGATACAAGGGTAACCAAATATCTTGAAAAACGTGCAACCCTGTCCTCCCTTCATAGAGATGCATAGACCTATCTGTTACAGGACTAGACACTTTCATATGCACCACTGGAGTAGAACCAATTACATAAGGAGTCGGCTGCCTTATAATTGCCACATCTGTACCCTTCTGCTGCATAGGAAAATATACAGGAACTACTGCTTTGTTTGGATCTACATAATAGACAGTACGTACTGTGAGAGAGAAAAGAATAATAATAAACATGCTACATGTAGGTCCACCTTATACAACAATAGCTTCTTGCACGTCGTGGTGCTCTCTCGTTGTTTGCCACATTGTTGTTACCATCAATATTGCCCATGATACTTAAAATTACTTTTAAGGAAGGAAAATACAAACTTTAAATCGGGCAATCTCATGAAATATTCTGGCAATTGCAGGATCTGCTATTAACTATAACCTCAAACTCACCATACGGGAAAGTACTCAGAGGATACCATTTTTAGACCTGTAACTATATGTAGAGGACAACATTATCCAATCAAATCTTTATGTCAAGCCACCAGCATGAAACACTATGCTTTATGCAACCAGTATTCATCCTAAAATTATAATCCCCAATATTCCATACAGAGAATTCTTAAGGATTAAAAGAAATTGCACAAATACCAAAGAATTTCACAAACATTTAACACAAGCGAAACAACAATTCAGAGCAAGCGGGTACAATGCAAAAAGACTTCATCAAGCAAAGCAAAAAACTTTCAAGATCCAGATCTGAACTTCTTCAAAACAAAATCAAAAGGCTATCAATGGCACCTGAAAATTTTAGATTGATCACAACATATAGCTCAGAGGCACCGTTAGTTCGAAAAACCTTACAGAAACATTGGCCTATACTATTAGCAGATGAAGATCTTCAACATCACTTAAACAACAATCCAAGTCTAGCCTACCGGAAAGCCAAGAATCTTAAAAACTTGCTTTGCCCATCTCATTTTCAGCAGCATAAATCACAAAAAGGATTACAACAACTATGGAATGAGTCGACACTCAAAGGCAATTACAAATGTGGATCATGTACAGTCAGCGGTCGGTTTGCGGTAACCAGTTATCACCCAGGCTCTGCATACAACCACGCCTTCCTCCCATCCATCTGGAGATAGTATTGAACCCCAGATCTGCATCTGGCCTCTTTCCTTCCATCTTCAAATTTCTTCTGCAGTATTTCCTGGTCTTTCAAGCCTTCTGTTTCCTTCCTATCTGATTCCAGCCCCTTTTACTCCAGGCTGTTTGTATCTTATCACTTGACTTTTGGTGTGTGCTCTTGCTCTTGCTCTTGTCTTCGTATCAGGCACATAATCAGCTTCATCTGGATCTCTCCATTCCATTGCCCCTGCTAAATAGGCTGTTTGGCCCAGGAACTGACCTCTTACTTGGCAGAGCGCAATGCGAGATAGACAGTGTGCAGTCTGAACATCTATTTCAATAGCTATGATTATCTTAGACTTCTCCATACTATGCAGGAGTGCACATAGATAGCATTCCTCCTCTCAGGTCCGTCTTCCTACATCTTTCATGTGCTGATACCACATGTTAGTCCCCAGATGTGCTGTGCTGTCTAGATAATCATTCAGGTCATGATCATTTTCCCTTGTAAAATGATTAGGGCTTCTTCTCACCTCATGAGCTCTTATAATCATCTCATGAATTATATCAGCATAATTCCTTCTCATTGGGGTAATCAGAGACATTTGTCAGTGCAATTGGTGTCATTACATGTCCTACTGGTGTAGGGTCAGTCACAAAATGTGTCTTTCTTCTGGCATAATACGAGGGTAACCAAATATCTTGAAAAACTTGCAACCCTGTCCTCCCTTCATAGGGATGCTTAGACCTATCTGTTATAGGACTAAACACTTTCATATGCACCACTGGAGTAGAACCAATTACACATGGAGTCGGCTGCCTTATAATTGCCACATCTGTACCCCCCTGCTGCATAGGAAGATATACAGGAACTACTGCTTTGTTTGGATCTACATAATAGACAGTACATACAGTGTGAGAGAGAAGAATAATAATAACATGATACATCTGTATATTATGTACCAGTAGGTCGACCTTATACAGCAATAGCTTCTTGCACGTCGTGGTGCTCCCTCGTTGTTTGCCACATTGTTGTTACTATCAATGCTGTCCATGATACTTAAAAACCAAACTTTAATCGGGCAATCTCATGAAATATTCTCGCAATTGCAGGATCTGCTTCAAAAGCTCCTCTATCTGCTGCTTGGTCACAGGACGATTAACAGGTTTACAGATGAATACAAAAGTGTTGTCTTTGTGCCAAACTAAATGAGGATGAGTTTCAAGCAAATAGTAGAAAATCAAGGCCTGTAGATTATAAATGTCATCAGTCGTTAACAGCATCTGGATACTTAAGGCATTGCCTCAGACTATAAACAAACTTGTTTAATTATGTCATCCAGCAATTCATTAATTGCAACTAGATTTCTAGGACCCCCCCAGGAATGGACGAACATCGGTTTGTCTTCCAACAAGATGTGGGCGCTCTTCAACCAAGAAATAAAAGACCATTCCAACTAGTCTATGAGCGTTATCATCAGACAGCGGCATCAGTATTTTCCATGCGGTACTCAGGCAGTTGGAGGATTTCTTCAATGATTGCTAAGAGCAGCCTCCTCATGATTGGACCATTTTTAGGATCTTGCAGAAACACGTGAACGTCAACAGCACTCCCAACCAGCGCAGGATATGCAAGAAGAATGAAGAGGAAAACAGCAAAAATGATCCGATGAACGCTGCCATTAGGCATCACCTTGGGTAGTTCCAAAGAGAGACTCAGTGAAAAAGGAAACAGGATATTGTTCCCTCTTCCAATTGCTGACACACAAATCCAATTTTGCCATTCTTCGCTTCATTCCAAAAGTCTATGATCAACCCACATCTGTGATTTCAGGAACAGTAACGTTTTCACTCCTTGCTGTAACAATTACAAAGAGTGTCTCGAGCGAACCACAGTCCAATTAACTCTTTTTCTGTCTAATGGACAGTCTCTGTGTCCTTCTTCCTCCCCATCTATCTAGTCTGCACATGCTGAACTTCTGCTCCACTGCTTGCTTCTGAATAGGTTGGGGGTGTAAGGGTCTCGCTGGTGTAGATTTTCAGGTCACCAAGAAATATCCAAGCATGTCTCCCTAGCACCTTCACTGCCGATGGAGTGACGTCCTCAATGATAAAAGGACTATTAAACCTTGGTTGATGCCATTTGCGGACAACATTTCTGATCAAAAATCGATCTCCGGGAAACATCTTTGGCAATAATAGTTCATTTAATCCGGTTTCTGTATGGTCTTCATCTGTGTTCTGAAATGGACACCCCATCCGCTTGAGTTGATCTGAAATGACAGACGCTTATAGTCATACATGTTAAGTAGGCACATAACTCATCTCCTAACAATTCTGCTATTGTCTGGGCATCACTTCTAGTCCTCAATGGAGGAATGAGAGGCATTCTCATTCGTCTCCCCGTTACTAGTTCATGGGGCGTAAGATGATGGTAAGAGCCTGGTTGATTCCCCAGCGCATATAAGGCAAGAGGCAGGCAATCCAGCCATCCTTTTTTCAGAGTTAGCTTTAGCTTGGCTGTCCGTTCCTTGAGCAGACCGTTAAGCCTCTCACAAATCCTGTTCGCTTGTGGGTGACAAGCTGAGGAAAACATATGCTTTATGCTGAGCAATAAACTAATTTGCTGAAACACTTTGTTCACAAAATGTGGCCCATTATCTGATCTCGATACTTCATATATTCCCCATCTAGGAAATACTTCTCTGACTAAATATTTTGCAGCGCATGTGGCATCTGGATGTGTGCATGGACCAGCCTCGATACACCTTGAAAAGGGGCACACCACCACTATCATATATCTGTAACCATTACAAACCTGCAGCATGTCAACATAGTCAATATGTAAATACTGAAATGGACCATTAGGTCGAGGGATAACACCACTGACTGTTCGTAGCGTGTGCCCAGCAGTAAACCATTGGCATACGATGCAATTTACTACATAAAATGTAACGTGCTCTAATAAATTCAGTACAAACCATTCCTCCGCAATAGTTGCTGCAAGGCTTTCCCTAGTGATATGAGCTGGGTAGTGTAGCTGTTCCAATGCCACACTTAATAAGGCTATAGGCATCACCGGTTTACCAGGGTTTTCCTGTTGCCAAAATGCCTCAAAAGGGGATAAAGAACACCCCGTCCATATCCACAGGTCTTTCTAATCCTGTGGTGCTTCACCTTGAACTTCCATTAACTGTGTTTTCGATAAATTATTAAAACTTTGCTTCTTCATCTGTGACTTGGTTTCCACGTGAGATAAAGTCTGATCTCTTAATGTGCGCTGCGCACTTAATTATCGCGATGGCTACTGGGAGGTGTACTGCTTTAATAAGCCTGTCCAATAAGGCAGTATGTTGCCCTGGAGTGCCGTCCGCTCAGAGGTAGCCCCTCCTTTTCCAACATGCTAGCCCTGCATGTACTATCGACGTCACATAGCCACAGTCACTGTACACTGTTACTTCCTGGTCTGCGTGTTTCTTGAGCACAACAATCAGCGCCAGTAATTCTGCAGCCTGTGCTGAAAAGTGAGGCGGTAGTCATGCACTCGTCATTATTTCAAATTCCCCATTAGCCATGTGCCTTACTACAGCGGCACCTGAATATCTTTGTCCATCAGTGTTATCAATTTTCAATGAACCATCAATAAAGAGAATTTCCCCAGATGCCAAAGCATTATCTTTCACCCTCAGGATCTCGTCATAGAATTCTTCATAGTTTGAGCAATCGTGCACATGCTCATCCTCTGCCAGTGGTTCAGCTACAAACGTGGCAGAGTTCACTGTCTTACATCAGACTATTTTGATCGCTGGATTCGATATGACTACCTCATAAGCACAAGCTCCTCCAGACGTCAATTTAACCTTAGGTTTCTCCAAAACCGCAAATAATGGATGTTCAACACCCCCTTACTATGCTGGCAGACTTTTCAATAGCGAACGCTGCAGCTGCCAGCAATTGTTCACAAGGGAAGTGACCCCTCATTACTCGGTCCAAACAAAATCCCATTGTAATATGCTAAAGGCTTGTACCCCAACGTAGTTCACTACGTAAGCACTGCTGTCATAACTGTTCCATTTGTGTGAGAGAATAAAAAGAATTGCTCAGAATAATTAGGAATCCCTAGAACTGGAGCCATCCAAATAGCTTTTTTTCAACTCATCAAACCCTTCCTCCATTTCCTCAGTCTATACAATCTTTTCTTGATTCTGCTGTGCTTTTTTCAAGGCCTGCAACAATGGCCTTGTGTATGAACTATAATCGAACATCCATGCTCTCACATAATTGCGTAGTCGCAAAAATTGTTGCATACGTTTTGTGTGCGGTTTTGCCATTTTCAAAATTGCCTCAGCCCTTTCAGGTGTAACTTTCTTTCCTGCATACAAGATTAACTGTCCTATGTATAAAACCGCTTCTTGGCATTACTGCAATTTCTCTGTGTCTACATTATATCCTTTCTCTCCTAAAATAATAATTAGCTGAACTGAGTCACGTCTGCACTCTTACTCCGATGTGCTGCAGACCAAAATATCATCTACGTATTGCAGCACGATACTTGGCAGATCAATATTGCTTAAGTCCATCTGCAGGACTCTATTGAAAATTGATGGTGACTCGCAATACCCTTGGCGCAATCTTGTACTTTTCAAATTAGTCTGATGGAACGTAAATGACGTCAGATCTTGAGAATCTTTATGCAACATGATTGAGAAAAATGCATTTTTCAAGTCAATCACAGTGAAATACCACACCTCAACAGGGATACTACACAGAATTGTCGCCGGGTTAGGAACTAGAGGAAACTTGGCCTCTACAAGCTGGTTAATCTGGCACAAGTCCTGGATTAAACGCCACAACCCCCCTTTGATTTTTTCACAGGATACACTGCCATATTGCATGGTGACTCTGACGTCACTAAAATGCCTTGATCCATCATGTGGATATAGTCTTAAAAATACCCTAGTGTGCCTCTCGAGACATGGGATACTGTCTTGCTCAAGGTAAAATTGCTCCCGACTTCAGTTTAATCTTAACTTCTCCAACCCCCTTTAATAGGTCTATGTCATAAGGGCGCATAGTCCATAATAAAACTGACACTTATGCCATGTCTTCTTCATAAAATGCAGGACGCTGTCTTACTATCATCATTCTCTGTGGAACCTCACGTCTTTCTGCTCAAACCCAATATGTAATGCTCATTTCTAACACTACTTTGTCATCAGAGGGTTATCTTTGAATATGTCCTCATCAGTGACATGAGTCAATCTGTAACCTTCTCCAATAGCAATTACTGTGCTCCATGATCTGCCGTTATTGTCAAATCCTATGAGCATGGCCAGTTCCCTTCGTACTATAACTGCTTGCAAGTCAAAGGGAAAAACTTGTCCCCCCTCCTCGTCCATGGGACTCTTTGGCCTAAAAAGAAATTCATCAGGTACCCTCCCTGTTTTACCCACTAAACCAGCCAACCATGTCAACAAAATGCATAATTCATAATGAATGACTTCTGGTTCTAACGGTACTGCTCGTTTGGCTATCTACCCTGTAAATGCCTTGATGAGTTTGCTCACATTTAAATAATGTATTCCTGGCTTAGAACACACTATGCCTCAGTAAAAAAAAAAATGGTCATGTTCAACTTCGTCATTAAATCTCAGCCCAGTATATTAACTGATGTCTGTTTTGAATACAACAATGGAACAGACATATTGCATTCTCCTATAGAGACTGGCAATTTTTCAGTAAAAGGAACTCTACTTGTACCTCCTGTGAAAGCTTGAGCATTCATGGCATTTCCCAACATTAAACATTTTCCCTCTCGTGTACATGAGTGAGTTGCACCTGTGTCTACTAAAAAAGAAAAGGATTTGCCTCCTATCGTGACGACAACCCTCGGTTCCTCTTAAAGATTAATCGTTACGGATACTACTGAACACATGAAGTCACCCAGTGAGCTGTCCTATTGTGGGTACATGCTTATTCCTGTGCCCGTGAAAGGATTCCCACCCTCCATGGTGACGCGCCCTATCCTAGGAGTCAGTTACTGTCCTGTGTTTGCGTTCTGCTGTATTTGTGGCGAATTCAATGGTGCTTGCTGTGCTTGTGAAGCATGTTGCATTCTTGGCGCTTGTACTTGATACACTGTTTGATCTTGGGCAAACCCACCCCTACCTTGTGAGCAGGAGGATAAACTGTTCCCCCCTCTTGAGAACTGCCCATTCTATACATACTCTTGGCTTCCACATGTTCGTGCTATATACCCTGTCGTTCCACATGTCCAACATACAGGAGGAAGCCTTCGGATTTTCCCTCCGTGCATGCCTTGATTATCATTTTGCATAGGCTGAAACCCACCCTGGTTAGTTTGGAAATTTCTCCCATCATTCTGGAATCCTCCTATTCCGCTGAAGTTTCCCCTACCTCGTGATATAAATCCATTGCCTCCTTGATCAAACTGCCATTGGTTATTCACCTGTGGCATACTGCTGCGATCCTGGCCCTTCTCCACTAGTTAACATTGCCCCTTCTATAGCATACTTCGATAGCTTTTTCTGTACCAACTTAGCCTCCTCAAGCTTCCTACCTTCTTCTTTCTTTTGGTTTTTCTCTTGCAACAATCGGCAATGATGCGCTATGGTCAGCTGTATTTCTAGCCATGGTTTTGCCTCCATACCCAGTAGTTTCTTGAGCTGCCTCTGTACCTTATCCGGTAAACCTTGACATAGTATATGATAGAATACTGGTATAGATGTTCCCCACTGTTCCTGCGTTTTCAAGCTCCATTGCTCTTGGCAATTCTGAATGTAAATCAATGGGTCGCCCCCCCCCCCTGCATTTCTCATGCAATAATAGCTCCCATATCTGACGTGTCTGGATACTGTACTCAAAGTGTTTTCCAGACTACCGCTCTGCAATTATTAACCAGCGCTACATCATGAATAGTATTTTGAGCAGGGACACCTGTGTATCCTGCTCTCGACCAAATGTCATCAGCTCTCTCCCCAAATATAGCTGCTAAAGGTCCTTTAATGTCCCCTATAGCCAGCGTATTTCCGCCTGTCATTTTCTCTAACTCATAGATCCATTTTCTAGCACCCAAAGTCAAACTCAGGAGTTTGGATCTCAAGTTATCCTTATCCATCTGGGGCCAAGGAATATACTGTGGCCTGACCCCTCCTTTCTCTAATAAGGGGAACTGCAAAATCCCAAAATGAACAAGTTACTTACCTGTAACTGTTGTTCTCCAGCATGGGTCTGGCATGGATTCACATGCTCATGAATATTCCCTGTCATCAGGCTGGGAATCCTCGGTAAAGAAAAAATCATGATCAGTTCCGTTTCTGATCTGTCTTTCTTAGCAGTAACCAATCTTTGGTCTCTAGGTCATACTGCCTCCAGCCAATGACTGCCCTCTCCGCAAGCCCCGCCCCTGGCAGCCATCCTCAGATTTGGTAGCACGTAAAGTGGCAGTATGACCAAGTGAAGAGCCGGAGAGGGGTAGAAGGGAGGGTTTGCATGTGAATCCATGCCAGACCCATGCTGGAGAACAACAGTTACATATAAGTAACTTGTTCCTTTTCCAGCATGGGGTCTGGCATGGATTCACATGCTCATGAATATAAGAATACATAGCAGTATACACATGCACAACCACGGGAGGTCGCAAGGCTCAACATTAAGCATTACATAAACTCAACATAAAGCATTTCTTACCTCCTCACCAGGCTCACGTTAAGTGAACAGGTTGAGCAGCATTGGCTGGCCGACTCTGAACTCCTCCCTGGAATCCCGGTCGACGCAGTAGAACCTCGTGAAGGTGTGAGTCGACCTCCACGTAGCAGCCCTGCAGATGTCCAGCAGGGGCACACCAGACAAGAACGCCGTGGTAGCAGCGATCGCTCTGGTTGAATGGGCTCTCGGACAGCTGGGCAACAGTCGGTTTGCCAACCGGTGATAGTGCATGATGCAGCCGGAGAGCCATCTGGAAATGGAAGCCTTCGAGAGAGCCTTCCCTTGATTGACAGGTCCAAAATTCACAAATAGCTGTGAAGTCTTCCGAAAACTCTTTGTGCGGTCCACGTACAACTTCAGCGCTCTAGCTACATCCAGCGAGTGCAAAGTCCTCTCGGCCGGCGACGAAGGCGACGGGAAGAAAACTGGTAACACCAAGGACTCGTTGAGGTGAAAATCCGACGGCAATTTGGGCATGAAGGACGGGTGTGTCCACAGCACCAGCCTTGTTTCGTGAAAAGTCAAGTATGGAGGCTTGCAGGATAGGGCCTGGATCTCTCCCACTCATCGTGCAGAGGTGATGGCCACAAGAAATGCTGTCTTCCACGACAGGAACTTCAACGGTGCCGAATGCAGCGGCTCGAATGGCACCCCCATGAGCCTGGTCAGCACCACGTTGAGCTCCCACGCCGAGGCCGGAGCCCTCACCGGCGGGATCGATCGGAACAGTCCTTTCATAAATTCCTTTACCAGGCGGTGAGACCACAGGGATGGTCGTCTTGTAGTTCTGGTGTATCGGGAAATCGCTGCCAGGTGTATCTTGATGGAAGCATGCGCTAGTCCCGCCTTGGCCAGCAACAGTAGGTACGGTAGCAATTGAGGGGCTGTAATCCGTAGAGGGTTAATCTTCTGTGCACGGCACCAGACAGAGAACCTCTTCCACTTATGTCCATAGCACTTGAAAGATGAGGACGCCCTGGCCTTTGCAAGAACCTCCTTGCAGTCCGCCGGGATATCGTACCCTCCAAACTCTAGTGCTGCAGGAGGCAGGCCTGCAAGTTTAGCGACTCTGGGTCGTGATGAAGAATGGCGCCTCCTTCTCTGGAGAGAAGATCTGCGTTCGTCGACAGTTTGACTGGTGGGGACGCTGACAAGTCCAGAAGGTTCGGGAACCAGATCTGTCTCGGCCACGCCGGTGCGACGAGGATCATCCTGCACCGGGACCTCTTGAGTTGGTTGACGAGTCTGAGCAGCAACGGCAACTGAGGGAACGCATACAGGAACAGGCCGTCCCAGGGGAACGAGAAAGCATCGCCCATGCTCCTCGGCTGGGGAAACCTGCTGGCGAACCTCTGGCACTTGGAGTTTGTCGCCGTTGCGAACATGTCGATCTGGGGTTTGCCCCATCGCTGGAAGAGTCGATCCACATGATCCTGGCGTAGTTCTCACTCATGGCACGAGCGCAGCTCCCTGCTGAGTGAGTCGGCAATGGTGTTTTTTTATCCCTGCTAGATGAAAGGGTACCAGAAACATCCCCTGGGCAACGGCCCAATGCCACAGATCCTGGGCTTCCTTGGATAGGGCTGGGGATCTGGTTCCTCCCTGCTTCCGGATGTAGAACATCGTGGTGGTGTTGTCGGTGAAGATCCTCACCACCTTGCCCTTGAGGGACGGGAGGAATGACCTGAGAGCCCAGAACACTGCTCGGAGCTCCAGTATGTTGATGTGGAGCGGCCTCTCCTCCGGGAGCCAAAGGCCTCTCACGTGAAGATTTCCGGTGTGCGCTCCCCACCCCTCCAGGGAGGCATCTGTTGTCACCGTCACCTGGTGTTCTGGGGTCTGAAAGTCCGTGCCCGCCGCGAGATGGGCAGGGGTGCCCCACCACCAAATTCCTTGGCGGAAGACCTCGTCGAGAAATATCTTGTCCTCGAAACTGCCCGCCGCTTGAATCCAACGGGCGTCGAGGAACTCCTGTAGAGGACGCATCCGAATCCTGCACAGGCGCACCAGATATTTGCATGAGGACATCATCCCGAGAAGTGACTTGATGGGCCTCACCCTGGCCACGTCCGTGGCCAGCAGACGCTGTACCTTGCCCAGGAGGGCCCGCGTCCTTTCCTCCGAATGGCGAGGCCAATTGCGCTACTGTATCGAGTTTGGCTCCCAGAAACAGCGCGACGTGCGACGGAACCAGGTGGGATTTGGGGAAGTTGATGGAGAAACCCAGGTCCGTGAGCAGCTGGACGGTCATCGCTGTGTGTTCGACGGAGAGTTCCCTTGTCCTTGCTCGGATGAGCGAGTCGTCCAGGTAGGGGTAGACGTGGATCCGCTGCAGGCGCAGCCAAGCTGCCACTGGTGTGCCGACTTCAATCCGAAAGGGAGGACCTTGAACTGGTAATGCCGCCCTTGGACCACGAACCTGAGAAGCTTTCGGTGTCCTCTTAGAATGGGGATGTGAAAGTACGCAAATCCAACGACGATAGGAAGTTGCCTTCCTCCAGCTGGCCCAGTACGTGTTGGAGGGTGACCATCCGGAACTTCTGTGCCTTGATGTATTTGTTTAGTCGACGCATGGCCAGGATGGGACGCCATCCTCCTGTCTTCTTTCTGACGAGGAAGTATCTTGAATATACTCCGGAGCCCTGGAGCCTCTTTGGGACGAGCTTGATGGCCCCTTTTTTGAGCATCGCCCGTACCTCTAACAGCAGTTGAGGAACGTGGTTTTCCTTCCTGGCCACGGGAGGAATGCGGGGGCACTTCTTTAGAAAATTGAGAGTGTGCCCGTGGGCCAGGGCATCCAGCACCCAACGGTCGGTGGAGATGGACTCCCACATGCTGACAAACTTCGCCAGCCGCCCTCCCACCGGGGTGCTCCGGTGGGGGCCCGACGCGACGGCCGGTTCAATCCTGCTTGGTGGTGACCTTGCCGCCCTGGCCCCCTTGGCGATGACGGCGAGAACCGCTTGATTTGCCCCGTCCCATGTAGGCTTCTTGAGACGTGGAGCGGGCCGCCTGACGGTACATCGAGGAGACGCCGCAGTATCCCTTAGAGGCATCTTTGCCTCCGGAGTTCCGAAAGGGCGGCCGTCGTTGCTGCAGAACTCCCAAGGCCCGAGCCGTCTCCGTGTCAGTCTTGATGGCCTGTAGTGACTCATCCACTGTCTTCCCAAACAGATTGTTCCCGTTGAAGGGCATGTCCAAAACTTTGGCTTGTACGTCTTGGTGGAAATCTGTCGCCTTGAGCCACCCCCGCCGTCGAAGGCAAACACTGTTGCCCTACTGGCGGAAACCGGTGTCGGCAATGTCCGTGGCCACCGTTATGGCGTGGTCTGATGCCACCTCACCCTCCTGCAGGATCGCTAGGGCCTCTGCCCTCTTGTCGTCCGGGAGGAAGTCCAACAGGGGGGTGATATTGTACCACAACTCCCTGTCGTAGCGGGCCACAATCGCTAGGGCGTTAGCCGCCTTAATCATCGTCACCGCAGATGAGATGACTCGTCGTCCCATGGCATCCAGTTTCTTTCCCTCGCTGTCCGGCGGGGAAGTTGAAGTTGAAGCCGATGCCCCTCCGCTTTCTTCTTGGCTGCTGCCGAGACGACCGAATCCGGGGTCGGTTGTGCCCTAAGGCACAAAGTGGCGGCGTCGGGGACCCAGTACTTCTTCTCGTACCGGTCCCTCTTGGCAGGTGTCGTGGACGGGTTCTTCAGGAGAGCAAGTCCCTCGTCCGAGAAGTCATCCAGCAACGGCACCATTGAATACCGTCTTCCTCTTGGCCTTGCGTCATTGGTAGAGGAAGCCTTCCTTCTTCTCTTCAGGGCAGAGCTGGAAAAGCTCAGACGCCCTGGCAATCATGGCATGGAAGGAGTCAATTTCGTCGGGCTGGGACGCCCGAGGAATCGGCGATGGGAGGTCAGTCCCGTCGTCACCGCCGTCGTCATCCGTCCCCGTCGTGGCCATGTCTGTTCCCGTGTCATCCCTCGGGACCGGGGAAGGCGACAACGGCTGAGAGGGCCGTGAGGGCTGAAAGGGCGGGGCTGGATACATTCTCCTCCTCTTGCTTGGAGGGCTTCCTGACGGACCCAGTGCAGTTGGGTTGTCTGTCGGGGGTATGGGCAGTCTCGTCCTTATCTCCGTGCATAAGGCTTGGATTGCCTTCAAAATGGCCACCGAGTTGTCCTGTGGCTCGGGCTGCGACGGGCGTGACGGTTGCCTCGTCGTCGCCACCCTCGCTCTCGTCGTCCCCCTCGTCGGGATTCCTCCCGTGGGACCGGGCCTCTTCCAAATTCTTGTCGAGTCCCTCTACGACTTCGACCAGTTCTGTAACGCTCACCTGATTCCCGTAGAGGCACCGGTCTTGACTGGGCGTATACCGTATCTTCAAATGTGATGTGTAACACACGGCTGGCTCTTTGGGCTGGACCTCTGTGCACTGTATGTCTGACTCGAAGGGTAAGATGTCTGCAGATAGAAAATGTGGGATTAAGGAACTGGGTTATTGAATGTCTCTCTCTTCTTCCCTTTCTCTTCTCCTGTAGAACCCCAAAGGTTAACGCTCTCACCTTAGGTAAGTGAACGCCGTGCTCTCCATCTGCCTCGGGGCAGGGTGCTGTAACCAGTTTCTTCACTGGATAAGGGGAGCAGGCCTCTTGACTTCAGAGGACTGCTGTCCGTCGTTTACTGCACGAACGGTAAGTTTCGAGAAATTCTAATGTCTTTAAAGTCTTTAGTAATGATGTCTCCTGTTTTGCAGGGTTCCGGCGATGGCGGATGACGGGCTGAAGTGAGTTGAAGATGGAGCCCGTGTGATGAATAGAAGCGCCTGGAAGCACGTAAGTAAGCGCTTGTTGCCTGCTTCACGATGCGCTCTAACTGTCTTTTTATTTTGCAGGTACAAGTTCGGAGCGGCTGCAGGGTGCCGGAATACCCACTGGGTTGGATGTGGAAAGGAGTAATGGCACGTGAGTATTAAAGTTCCCCAATGTCTTTAAACGCACCTTGTTTTGTCTTTCAGATGCGGGATGCAGCGCCGAAGGCCTCCGGAGCGTGCGAAGAGTTGGTAAGCTTTTGTCTTTCAGATGCCGGAATGCAGCGCGAGGCGTTGGTGACAGCCGATGGACCAGGTAAGTGAAGAGCTGTCACTGAAGACCGTAATGCTAACCTGTTCTTTCTTGTCTTTATAGGTGTTGCTGAAGACTGGATTCAGGATGGTAAGCCTTTTTCCTTAAGCCCAGGATCAGATGCAGAAGACACGATGAGCGTTCTGCTGCAGAGGATGCAGAATAACGCAAAGCAAGATTCATCCATCGGGTGTGGTTTAAATAGCCTCCTGTAGTGCTTAGGTGTCTCCTTCCACAGCCACGCCTAGGTAAGAAAAGAGTTCCTGCTTTCCAGAAGAGTTCCAGTGTTCTGAATCTAGGGAGTGGCTCCTGCCCCACCCAACAGGAAAAGTAGTTCCAAACAGAAGAGGATCAGAGGCTTCACTGGCAGGCAAGTAAGCAGCATGGTCTGCTGCAGGTAAGTCCACCCAAGCATTATGAGCCCGGCGCTTCCAGAACTGGGACTGGGCATATTTATGAGCCTGGTGCCACTGGCGCCAGGACTGGGTCCAAAAGGTCCCAATTGGGACTGGTTGGCACTCGGAACCTGGGTTATGGATCTGCTTCCAAGGGAGTTGGGAAAACCCTGACCTTTTGGAAGCAGAGATCATGACAGTACCCCCCCTCAAGGCCCCTCCCAAACCGGGCTTCTCCGGGGGTTTTGGCTTGTCAGGAAATGTTCGGTGAAATCTTTTGATTAGGCGAGGAGCGTGGACATATTCAGCAGGTTCCCAGGATCTCTCTTGAGGGCCGTAGCCTTTCCAGTCAATCAGGTAAAATAGTTTAGATTTGGAGATCTTGGAGTCCAGAATGCTTTTGACTTCAAACTCAAGTTCTCCATCAACAAGGATAGGTTTTGGAGATTTAGTTAGTCGGGTTTGAGGTTGCACAGGTTTTAATAGAGAGACGTGGAAGACCGGATGTATCTTCATGTGCGGGGGCAAGTCCAACTTGACCGCTACTGGGTTTACTATGGTAGTGATGGAATAGGGACCAAGGTATCTTGGGTTGAATGTGCGTGGCCCTTTTAGAGGTAGATATTTGGTGGATAACCAGACTTGGTCCCCTACTTGATATTGAGGGGCTTCCTTCCGATGTTGATCTGCTCCTTTCTTGTATTGTTCTTTAGCCCTTTGAAGGTGAGAAACAGCTTCCTTAAAGGCTTGGGTGATTGTAGAATGCAGGTAGTCTACTGCTGGTGTTTCAAGATCTTGGAGGGGATCCAACTCCGAGGTTCGAGGGTGACTGCCGTACAAAAGAAAAAATGGGGTTTTCCCAGTTCCCGAATGGACAGAGTTATTGTAGGCATATTCGGCTATCCAAAGGATGTCTTTCCAAGTTTTTTCAGTTTGTTGCAGCATGCAGCGTAAATACTGTTCCAGAGTTTGATTGGTCCTCTCGGTTTGTCCGTCGGTCTGAGGGTGGTGACTGGTCGATAGTCTCACATCAATTTGAGCCGACCGACAGCAACTTCGCCAAAAATGAGAAATAAATTGACTACCTCGATCCGAAATTAGAACCGAAGGAAAACCGTGCAGTCGGACGATGTTTTCGAGAAATTCTCGGGCCAGAGTTGCTGCTGTTGGCAAGCCTTTGAGCGGAATGAAATGCGCCATCTTGGTGAATAAGTCCACGATTACTAGAATCGTATTGTAACCGGAGCATGGAGGTAGATCGGTGATGAAGTCCATAGACAGTGTATGCCAAGGGCGAGGTGGGATGTCAATAGGGCGTAAGAGGCCTGCTGGTCTTTCCTTTTGACTCTTGTTTTGGGCGCATACTCCACAGGACATTATAAAGTCTCTGATATCTTTTTTCCAAGACGGTCACCAGAAGTAGCGCTTGATCTTTTCTGAGGTCTTGGCCATACCGGGATGTCCTTCCATTAAAGAATCGTGATAACAAGAGATTACTTTTTTCTGTAAATCTGTGCTGGGTAGGTATAATCGTTCTTGGAAATACAATAAGTTGTCCTTTACTGCAAAGCCCTTTCCCTTCAGATGCCAATTCTGTATGTCTGCTGGAGTTACAAGTTGCCTGGCTTTATCCTTAACTTCCTCTATGGATTCTGTGGCAATTACACCCAGAATTCTTTGTTCGGGAATGATTGGTACAGGTTTAGAGTTGATCAAGTGTTCTTCCACTCCCATCCGAGAAAGGGCATCAGCTTTACCGTTCTTTGTACCAGGTCGATAGGTAATTATGAAGTCAAACTCGGCAAAGAATAATGCCCAACGGAGTTGTCTAGAGGATTGGGCTTTTGCGGTTTTCAAATATTGCAGGTTTCGGTGATCCGTAATCACAGTAATGGTGTGTCGGGCCCCCAGCAGATAATGCCGCCAAGCCTTAAAGGCGGACTTGATAGCCAGAAGTTCCTCGTCAGTAATCGTGTAATTGATTTCAGGAGGCGAGAATTTGCGGGACCAAAATGCCACGGGATGCAACTGATTGGTTACCGGGTCCTTTTGTGATAGAACTGCCCCCATGGCAAGGCTTGAAGCATCAGTTTCCACGATGTAGGGGAGTTCGGGGCGAGGGTGTTTTAAGATTGATGCAGAGATAAATTTAGTCTTCAAATCCTGGAAAGCTTGTTCCGCCTCGGTAGACCATTCAAAACGTTTGTTTTTCTTTAACAAGGCAGTGATGGGCTGGACTATTCGAGAGAATTCGGGGATAAACCTGCGGTAAAAGTTAGCGAAGCCTAACATGCTTTGCACACCTTTTACGGAGGATGGTGATGGCCATTTGAGAACTGCATCGACCTTCTTTGAATCCATACGCACTCCGCCAGGTGATAATATGAATCCCAAGAATTCAACTTCAGTCACGTTAAAAACACATTTTTCCAACTTAGCGAAAAGTTTGTGTTGACGCAATCTTTCGAGGACCATTTTCACGTGTTTCCGATGTTCAGATTCCGATGAAGAATAAACGAGGATGTCGTCAATGTAAACAACAACACACACATCTATGAGCTCTCTGAGGACATCGTTCATAAAATATTGAAAGGCGGCCGGGCCATTGCAAAGTCCGAAGGGCATGACCTGATATTCAAATAGCCCATACTTGGTGCGGAAGGCCGTCTTCCATTCATCGCCCTCTTTTACTCGTACCAAGTGGTAAGCTCCTCTAAGATCCAGCTTTGTATATATGCATGCTTTTCTGACTTGGTCCAGGAGTTCAGGGATCAAAGGTAACGGATATCTATTGTTAACGGTGATCTGGTTCAGGGAGCGATAATCAATACAAGTTCTAAGGACTCCTTCCTTTTTTGGAACGAAGAACAAAGCTGAAGAAGCAGGGGACTTGGAAGGACGAATAAACCCATTTGCCAGGTATTGATCCAGGTATTGTCGAAGGTGAAGGTTCTCAGGCTCGGTGAGGGCATACATTCTACTACAAGGAGGAGTAGATCCAGGTATCAGGTCTATCTGGCAGTCATAAGACCTATGAGGAGGTAGAGAGTTAGCCTGATCCTTCCGGAAAACATCTTGGTATTCTAGGTATTCGGGAGGTAACTGGGGAGTCTCTGAAGAAATTGCTGCCAGTGCAACACCAGGTGGAGGGTGACAAGTAGAGACACATTCTGGAAACTGGACCGTTCTTGCTCGCCAATCGATCAGAGGATTGTGTTTCTCTAACCAAGGTATTCCTAGAATAATCTGAAACTGAGGGGCCTTGATCACATCGAACACGATCTTCTCATGGTGTCCATCTTGACTTACTAGCGTCACCTCTTGAGTGGTATGCGTTACTGGCCCGGAGGCTATCTCCGTACCATCCACCGTAGTAATGACGTCCTTTACAGCCTTGGGACAAAGAGTTAGATTCATCCTCAAAACCATTTCATGATCCACATAATTGCTGATGGCACCGCTGTCGACGTAAGCTTCAATTGCATGTAATCGATCTGGATTATCAGGGCTGATGAGGACCATAGGTTTCACGAAATGCGAGGTCACGGAACTGGTTTTCACGCTCGGCAAGAGGACCTCTATTCTTGTCGGGCGAGGTCGTTTCCCTGCTCAGAGTTTGTAACTTTGGTAACTGCAGCTCCTACTGCCTTCTTGGCAGGTTTCACCGGACAGTCTCGAAGAAAGTGCCCTGAGTTTCCGCAATAAAGGCATAATTGCAACTGTTTTCTCCTTTCCCGCTCCTTTTGTGTTAGAGGACCTTTCAGACCCCCTATTTGCATGGGTTCCCCGGAGTCTACTCCTTTGGAAGGAGTTGGCGGTTTGGAAAATACTCGAGCATCAAACTTGGAACGATCGGCCTTCCTGTTCTGCAGTCTGTGATCTATTTGAACGACTAAGTCTATATAGTACGAACAATCTTGTGGGGGATTCACTACTTGGGCTAACACATCTTTGAGCTCTCCACGTAGACCTCTATGAAACAGCGTAATCCTTTTGTCCTCAGGCCATTGAGTTTCCACTATCAGTCTGTTGAAAGACGCAATATAAGCCAAAAGGTCTTGATTACCTTGTCGCAACGAAAGAAGCTCATTGTCCAAGGCCTGCCCCTGTGAATGTCTTGCGAACAGTTTTTCCATACTGAGCTGAAAAGCTTGAAAATCAAGGAGGACCGGATCATCTTGATTTACTAGAGGGATCGACCAGTCTGCCGCATTGCCACTAAGGTACGAAAGCACGAAAGCCACCTTAGCTTGATCAGTTGGAAAGGCTGCTGGCCGGCATAAGAAATGCAACCGGCACTGATTGATAAATACTGCAAACCTCTTTGGGTCACCAGAAAATCGTTCGGGCGGAGCCAGAGGTACATTCCCAGGTAGGTTGATCTGCACTGGATTCATAGAGGATGTAGAAGGAAGATTTCCCCCAGATGCGGGTAACGGGGTCTGTCCGGCTTGTGACTGTAGCAATTGTCTAGCGAGATCATCTGTTCGCTCCTTGGAAATAATCAGTTCCCTTCTTAGAGCGTTCGTTTCCTGACGGGCTGCATGCACTTCTGCCCTTAGTTCCCCAAGTAACTGGGCTAGCTGGTCGGTATCCGAGGTTTCCATAGCACCTGGATGGGAGTTTTGTGGTAGGTTTTGCGTTCTGTAACGCTCACCTGATTCCCGTAGAGGCGCCGGTCTTGACTGGGCGTATACCGTATCTTCAAAGGTGATGTGTAACACACGGCTAGCTCTTTGGGCTGGACCTCTGTGCCCTGTATGTCTGACTCGAAGGGTAAGATGTCTGCAGATAGAAAATGTGGGATTAAGGAACTGGGTTATTGAATGTCTCTCTCTTCTTCCCTTTCTCTTCTCCTGTAGAACCCCAAAGGTTAACGCTCTCACCTTAGGTAAGTGAACGCCGTGCTCTCCATCTGCCTCGGGGCAGGGTGCTGTAACCAGTTTCTTCACTGGATAAGGGGAGTAGGCCTCTTGACTTCAGAGGACTGCTGTCCGTCGTTTACTGCACGAACGGTAAGTTTCGAGAAATTCTAATGTCTTTAAAGTCTTTAGTAATGATGTCTCCTGTTTTGCAGGGTTCCGGCGATGGCGGATGACGGCTGAAGTGAGTTGAAGATGGAGCCCGTGTGATGAATAGAAGCGCCTGGAAGCACATAAGTAAGCGCTTGTTGCCTGCTTCACGATGCGCTCTAACTGTCTTTTTATTTTGCAGGTACAAGTTCGGAGCGGCTGCAGGGTGCCGGAATACCCACTGGGTTAGATGTGGAAAGGAGTAATGGCACGTGAGTATTAAAGTTCCCCAATGTCTTTAAACGCACCTTGTTTTGTCTTTCAGATGCGGGATGCAGCGCCGAAGGCCTCCGGAGCGTGCGAAGAGTTGGTAAGCTTTTGTCTTTCAGATGCCGGAATGCAGTGTGAAGACCTCCGGAGCGCACGAAGAGTAGGTAAGCCTTTGTCTTTCAGATGCCGGAATGCAGCGCGAGGCGTTGGTGACAGCCGATGGACCAGGTAAGTGAAGAGCTGTCACTGAAGACCGTAATGCTAACCAGTTCTTTCTTGTCTTTATAGGTGTTGCTGAAGACTGGATTCAGGATGGTAAGCCTTTTTCCTCAGGCCCAGGATCAGATGCAGAAGACACGATGAGCGTTCTGCTGCAGAGGATGCAGAATAACGCAAAGCAAGATTCATCCATCGGGTGTGGTTTAAATAGCCTCCTGTAGTGCTTAAGTGTCTCCTTCCACAGCCACGCCTAGGTAAGAAAAGAGTTCCTGCTTTCCAGAAGAGTTCCAGTGTTCTGAATCTAGGGAGTGGCTCCTGCCCCACCCAAAAGGAAAAGTAGTTCCAAACAGAAGAGGATCTGAGGCTCAACTGGCAGGCAAATAAGCAGCATGGTCTGCTGCAGGTAAGTCCACCCAAGCATTATGAGCCCGGCGCTTCCAGCGCTGGGACTGAGCATATTTATGAGCCTGGTGCCACTGGCGCCAGGACTGGGTCCAAAAGGTCCCAATTGGGACTGGTTGGCACTCGGAACCTGGGTTATGGATCTGCTTCCAAGGGAGTTGGGAAAACCCTGACCTTTTGGAAGCAGAGATCATGACAAGTTCCTCCTCTGAGGTTGTGCCCTTGTCCGTAACTGCCACCGCGAGGTAGGCCTCAGAAACTTCTGGAATCCTCCAAGAAGCGTAACTCGACGAAAACGTCACCCTTGAGGGGCATAGAAAAATCCGAAACGGGTCCCTGTTGATCGGAATTAGAGACGGTGGAGCCTGGCGCTCGATTAAACCGAAAAAATGAGATAAATCTCTTTGAAAAACGCAAAACGCAGTAAAAGCTCGAGAGCTATAGCACGAGGACTCCCAACACTTGAACGTGCGGTAAAAATCTGAGGATGGCTGCCAGGGGCGGGGCTTGGGGACAGGGCAGTCATTGGCTGGGGCAGTATGACCCAGAGACCAGTGATTGGTTACTGCTAAGAAAGACAGATCAGAAATGAAACTGATACTGATTTTTTCTTTACCGAGGATTCCCAGCCTGACGACGGGGAATATTCATAAGCATGTGAATCCATGAGAGACCCCATGCTAGAGAATCGCATTCATCCCCCATCGTCTGCCTGTCCATAGCAGGGACAATGGTTCTGCACCGTCTTCTTCCTGGTAATGACCTTAACCTGCTCATATAAGTTGGTGACTCCCCCCTCACATCATAGGATTGCCCTTTAGGTCGGTCTAGCCGTGCCAGCGCTTCTGGCGTCCTTGGTTTATGTAGGTCTAGATCTGACCATCTCACTTCTCTGCCTGTCGGAGAACACCCCTCTGCACCATATGCACTAACTCCCTCTTCCCCAAAGAAGATTTCTGTATCTTCGTCTGACATATCCTGTCTCCAACTGTTGTGGCTTCCCTCTTTCTCGTCTCTGTTTAACGTTAGTTTGTCCAAAGACAAGGCTCTGTGCTTGAGGCTGAACAGACCCCCACTCCTTGTCTCATGGCTGTGCATCTTCAACTCGATCATTCTTTCCCTTATTTTTCAATTCACTTTTGGTCCTCATTTCATGATAAACCTTATCAATTTTCTCTCCTATAGCTCTTATGTCAAAATAATCCTCTAGGTCTGCTCTAGATGGTCCTGGCAATGGTTCATGTATTTGGAAGAATTCTTCTAGGTCCTCCCTTGCCACTACTGGTTTAGGTTCCATGAACTCTTTTTCTATGCGATCAAGGTCGTGTGCCCTTTGTCTTCTCTTTCGTTCCATTTCTTCATCAACTTACCTTAATTTCTTAAATTCTTCTCTAGCCCTGTCCTCTTACTGTCTTTTCATCTCTCTTCTCCTGTTTGCTCTAGGCACTTCTTCATCCCTTCGTCTTTGGGTTCTTTTATCTCTTAGCATCTGTTCTTCTTCTTTTCTTTCTAACCTATCTCGTTCTTCGATTGCTCTCTGTCTATTGTCATGCTTCCTTTGTACCTCTGCTCTCCTGTTTTTTCAACTGTTCATCTTGATATAGTTGTTCTCGCCTTTGTCTACTCTTTCTCTTAGCCTCATCTTCTTTCAATTGTTTCTCTCGTTCTTTATCTTTCCTATCTTGTTCATCCTGATCTTCCTTTTGCCTTACTTCCTGAATGCTCTTTCCATCAAGTTTGAGCAATATCTGACCTCCCATCCATTTGTTCTGTATGATCGCTGCCTCATCAGTTTTGTCTTTCTCTCCTTTCCATCTCTTTATCTCTCTCTCTTTCTATGTTAAAAGACATACCTCGTTTGTCACTTCTCTCCTTGTCTCTTTTCTCCTTGTTCCACGGGACTTTAGGGATTACATCCGTCTCCAGAGTCTTTTCCGGACTCTCGTCACTGCTACATGCAGGTAATTTATACGTTGGGTTGCTATACCCTGTCGCTGCCTTAAGCTCTCTCAGTGGATATACTCCATCTTTCGGACTATCGCCATTTATTTCAGGAACGGTGGGGGGGAGCAGAAGGCTCTTCACCCCCCCCTCTTTACACTGGTTAAGCATCCATTCCTCAGGAGGCTGGTCTTCCCTTTCCTCCTGGTATATTTTCTAGAGCTCTAAGCTAGCTAGCCTCTTTTCTAGCTTCTTTCCCGTATATACTGCATGCAAATATGTCATCATATGTTGCAAAACTGCTTTAGACAGTGATCCCCCTTGTGGAAATGGCATGAAAATGTTGTCTGCCGTACCCTTAACCCATTGTGCACTGTATTGCTTCAGCTTGAGTGCGTGTTTTGGCAGCTGTCTGCACAAGTGTATGAGCGAGGTAATGTCCTCCATCATAACTTGAGTTGCAATCCACTATCAATTCTTTACCGTGCTCTTGCAAAATACTTCTCAGAAAAATAATACAATATGAGCGTGCACCAATGGTCACAGCTCCAAGCCTCTATATTTCACCTGCACCTTGTTGACTCACTTTCACGTGGGATCTTAATATCCCACCTCTTTATCACCTGTAAGTGGAAAAATAGATGTCTTTTGTCCCGCCGCATATGCTGGACAGCCTTGACCGATGCTACCCCTGCTGGGATTGATGGACTGTGAATCTGTACCGTGAATACACACCCACCCCATGTTTTGATATTTTGGATGTATGGTGCTGAACAAAGCCGCACACTCTCTATACAGATTTCACCTTAACAAAAAGTGCAACATTTAAATACGTCATTGGCGAAGTGGAGCTGAACTGTGGCAAAGTGAAAGGAGCAACTGGAGGCTCTCTTCCTTCATTGAACTTTCGTTTGATTTTCCTGACAATTCCCCCCAGTAGCTTTGCGAGCGGGCTGCTCTTGCTGCCTGGGAGAGGTCGAGTCAAGGAGGTGCACGTGACACGGAGGTCACATGACGATGCCCAGTGCCTCAAAGCCGACACTGCATCACCCTCACGGCGTAAGCCCTGGTGGCAGAAGGACTGGTGCTGTTAGGCTGTTTGGCGGCTTTGGCGCTAGAGCTAGTAACAGAAAGCTATTCCAGAGCACATACACCAATAAGTGAAAGAACCCACACTGATCACCAGAAAGTGGAGACTGTGGGCCACTGGCCTTTGATCCACCCAGTACCGCTCCTACTGAATATTGTCTTTCCGCTCCAATTCGCGTAAGCCTGATGATTTCAGCAATCAGCGGTTGAGGAGAGCGGAGTATTCCTGGTTCTACATTTCCCTGAGACCAGTCAAGCCAACTGATTCACGTGACCATATTGTGTCAACACCCACAGGAAGAACTCCATATAATCATCAAAGTGTGACCCTTGCGGCGTAAAGGACGCTGCTATTTGTGCGAGAGGTGCAGTTGTGGCCGGCGATAGGCGTGGTAAGTGCACAAGTTTATAGGAAAATCACTACTCGCTTAAGATCTACAAATTCAAATGGAAATCACTAAACCACGCACTAGATTGCAGGGTAAACTAGAGGAATCCTTAATGCCTATAAATAAAATGACAAACCACCAAGTAACCCATGGTACTTTAACGAATACCTTGAATACAACAAATTCACATAACATGATCAATGGGAAACCGATGGATCAGGCGCACATGGACAATCTTAACCCTGGAGCGCAAAATATTGGTTGCGGTAAAGTAGACTTAAAGACCATACGATCGGACTTTGTTCCGAGGACAGTCACTGATCACGAATGTCCAACGTGTGACGATACTAATTCACTTACACATTTAAATATGTTGGGACCCATCCTGACAAAGGATGATAGCCACCTAACGCCCCTTTAAGATCGTGCGAGAGCAGCCAAACAGCAATGGCAAGAAACATATTTGCCTAATGGCACAAAAAGTGATGAGCCCAAAAAACCGCTCCTAGTCCGAATTGCACGTCTTTCACTTGACATCACCGAAATTGATGCAATTATGGACACACAAGAAAAAAGAAATGAAGTATTTGGTGGAATGTACACGCCAAAGCAAATCGGAAAAATTGATACTTCGACCCCTATTGGCCCAACAGGATTCGTTGCTCCATTGAAAGAACCTTTGACTTCCCCAGCGAAAGAATCGCCTAAGCATAAGTCGGATGAAATGACTTCATCTTCTACAAATATGAAAACTGGAAATATAAGCTATTCTCCAGAATACCAACAAAGATTGCCAACGACGATGTTAGATTTACAGAATACATTGGTAGCGGTTCTATCTACAGCTATGATCCCGTTTCTAAAGATCGAAGAAGCGATGGTGGATTCCATCAAAGATCAAGCGACACTGTTGGCAATGATATTGACCAAGCAAACCCAGTTTGAATCCCTCATAAGTTCCATTCAAGAACGACTAAAATATGAAGCAGAATCATCATGGCAAAACAGATTACCGGAAGTGGCGAGAGCTGATACAGTTGACAAACTGAACTTAATGGATACAGTTTCAACAATTACTAATAAAATGGTTGATGACAAAGTAAAAAAACATGCCCAATTGATGATGCACTCTCACTGTGCATCTACACAAACTCAGACAGAGAACCTACCTAATTTGGAGATGAGGAAAATGGATCAAACGACACAATATGAACATCAACTATGTCCAGTTGCATCACAGAACTCTCAAGTATTCGCAATGCAAGACAAAAGTGAGCCACCCCCTTGTAACCCATTCGATATTTTTGATCTCTCGAAACGGGGACTAACAGGTCAAGATGTATCGACCAAATCGAAGAGCAAAAAGACCACCAAAAATCCACAAAATGGGTTACGTGCATTTCTGAGAAAATTACAAACTACCCTGAAAACGAATAACGAAAGGACAAAGAAAAATACAAAACTGGTAGTTACTAATCAGACCACTCTCCAACAAACTATCTCGAAAACAGGAAAAATGAACAAATTACAAAATGCTCGGCCACAAGGCAATCAAACAGCGCCTGAACCGTAAGATGCACTTATAGATGTAATTAATCAAGAAACATGCATCAATTCTACAAATTCAACCAAACCGATAGATATATCTACGGAAGATGATGTAAGGGACTGTAACTCTATTTTCATAAACTCACAAGACGAATCCCACATTGTAATAGATGAATGTCAAGATTCCTTAACAGATTGCTTAAATAGCGAAAGCATCGAAGACCAACAGCAAACTAAATCTCCCTGGCATACTCAATAGTTTCTAATGAAGAAACATGGCCATCAGAGGAATCAGAATGCCCAACTGAAACTAGTAGAAACGTGGCGGCTCAATTAAGTCCTAAACTCGTCAGACCAATCTTCAAAAACCCGTCAAATGCCTCCTGTGCATACAGAATACCTATATACACGATGAGTTCAAGTACAGAAGAACCGGTTATATTAAACAGACATAACGTTCTGCGACTATTTAAGGCCATATTGAGTTAGTTCTATTTCCAAACAAGCAATACTTGGAAGAAGCCCACATTGATTTTTACACTCACGACATCATGCAACGTGTCCTTGACACTAAACACCAACTGGCTAATTTGGGATTTCAAATAGAAGAAATCATGGTTTCTCGATCCAGGGTGGAAAAAAAATCAAGAACGGTAGAGCTATTCAGCAAAAATACAATTAAAAATCGAAGCATATAGAACAAAACTCAAGAATCCCCAAATAATTTGAATGACTCATATCCTAGGTCCCATAACCAAGATAAATTACAACGGGTGGTGTGTAAGCAATCTGAAATAACAAGAAATACCTTCAATGCTAATGTGAACCAGAGTGCGAAGACAACATACTTATAACAACGAAAAGATGTAACTGAAACAACCACAAGTTTATGTTCTTGCAATACGAGAGGTCATAGACATCTTTTTGATAATGAGTCGTCTTTACTTGAACAGTCCGGCATCATTTCTTTACAAGAAACCTGGCTGAAAGAGGAAGTACTATGTGACGGCTATAGAACGTTAATGAATCCAGCTATATCCTCACAACAGGGAAGACCGGCGTCAGGAATGTTGTTATTAACAAAAATTAAGCCTTTGTGGCGAATAATAGAAAGTAAAAATATTCACCCTTGGGCCCAATACCTTTCCATCAAGATGCCATCAATCCATAACACCATTGCAACTAACACTGTAGAATATACTTGCCTATCGATTTTCAATATCTATTGAAACCCTACTGCTATGGCTGATAATACATTCATTGATTCCATATGTGAAGAAATTGACCATTTGAACAGCAGTAACAGCGGAAATGAAATCATCATAGCAGGAGATTTCAATTTTCATCTCTTCGCCAAAGAAGGAAACCAATTAGTTACCAACGAAATGTCATCGAGAGCTAGAAAATGGATTGGGGAAACAAGTCTGCGTAACATCTTCTTAAGTGCTCAACCAATGAATGATAAAGGTATCCCGCTGTCGACCTGGTCATGGGAGAACTCGAATTCAATAATTGATTACATCTTTATAACAGAAGGAATTCGGGAAATTACTAACTTGACTATGAATTCTCCACACCCAGACAGCGACCACCATCAAATTTTTATTTCCTGGTCATCAGAAGTATCAAGCGATCAATGTTTGATTCTACCTGAACTTGAAATAAATAATAGGTTGAACTGACTGCGAATTAAAGAACAACAAACTCAAGAAATAGCAGCCCGATTTGAAGAGGCCCCGCTTAAGGATCATGTGAAACTAAATTATGGATGGATCTTAGAGAAATACCAACAAACAACATCAAGAAATCAAAAAAGATGCAAGCAATCGCATACTCATTATTTTAATTTAGAAATTCATCTAGAAAATAAGAAACACTACAAACGTCTGCGACAAATAAAGAAAAACAGAAGAGACTATGAAGCCGAAATAAAAAAGGAAAAACAAAAATACTCCAACTTAATGAAATCCTATAAAATGGCAATAAAGCAACACGACGCAGAAGAACTTTTGAAAGCGTTAAATCAGAAAAACACATGGCACCTGTGGTCTCTGATGAATGATTCATCGAAAAAACAATCCATGATTCAAGAAGTTGAATCTCATACATGGGTCAAGCACTTCGAAAATCTATACAAGAAACCTAAACAGCATCTAATAACAGACCCACAAGAAGATGCTGACGCCTGGAGCTTGAAATGGGACTTAGAGGACATTACCAACACTATCAGGTGCCTGAACTCATCTAGAGCACCTGGACCTGATGGGCTAGCCAGCAGCAACCTTAAAGCAGATCCAGAACACTGAGCCAAATTCTTTTTCCATCTCTTACATCTGATAGAAAAGTCTAAAGAGATTCCACGCACATGGTCTGTAGCTGTCTTGATACCAATCTACAAAGCAGGTGATCGGAAAAATCCGGCCAACTACAGACCGATTGCCCTGTTGGATCCGTTAGGAAAACTATTTGCCGGATATCTACAAAAAAAATTAAACTGTTGGGCCATACAGCACGGAAGACAAGCAAAAAGGCAAACTGGCTTTGTCACAAAAATAAGTACCAACGTCAATCTTTTACTATTGAATATGCTAAAATACGAAGGGTTGACGAAAGCACATCAGGTGCATGCAATCTTTATAGATCTAAAAATGGCTTTTGATTCAGTTAATAGACAACTTCTCTGGTCCAAATTGGCTGCTTGGGGCTGTCCATCTACTATTCTGAACCCAATACAACAGCTGTATTCGAATACATCTATCCGAGTTCGACTTACAAACAACGGAAAGGCAACAGAATCAATTCTCACTTGGAATGGGCTTAAACAGGGATGCCCCTTGGCTGCTTGCCTTTATAATCTCTTCACCCACAATTTTGAAGAAAAAATTCACTATACGATGGCGAATCCTCCAAAGATCAACAGTGAAAATGTTCAAACCCTAATCTATGCTGATGATATTATCATCTTGGACAAAACTGTGAAAGGTCTGCAGATAACATTGAACAAAACTCAAAATTTCATGAAGGAAAATGATCTACAAATCAACATCAACAAAACTAAGATAATGAAACTTATAACTGAAAAATCTAAGAAGCAATGGACTCCAAAATTCTATCTGGAAGACAAAGAGATTAAGATAACCAAAACAATAAAATACTTAGGCACATTAATCAATCCATCGGCGAACGAAAAAGAATGGCAAGAAAATATTGAAGAAAAAGCAGAATCGTTAGCAAGGTAAGGCCGGTTTTTTCATCGCAAATATGGCCCTTATTCTGCAAAAGCTACAACTCTACTATACAAACAAAAGGTCATACCAATCTTGACTTATGCGAGTGAATCCCTGATAAACCAACATCTATTGAAATGGTCCAAATATGAGGGTATTTTCTGGAGAAAAACCTTTGCCTTGCCAAAATCATTTCCGATAGCCAGAATCAGATATGAACTTGCCCTGCAATCTATTCAGTCCATAGTGCTATGGAAACAAATGGACCTCCACAGAAAAATTATTTCAGAGGAAAATATACCATCATTGGAAATTCTTAAAGAAAAAAAACAAGCATTCCAAGTTGCAGCTCTAACAAAGTGGACAAGTGAGATTAAGAAAAAAATACAAGAAGAAGAAATCACAGAGGAAATGTTAAGAAACAGACCACAATATGCAAAACAAAAAATTCAGAAGAACGATTGGATAAGAACGATCGAAGAACAAACAACTTATAAACGCCATTTAACCAGCTACATGGAAGTAAGAGCACTCAACCAGTTGCCTTCTTATCTTGTCTAATTTCCAAGTGTGAAAATTCATGATCTATTCTTGCGCTTTCGGCTGAACATTTTACCCACACGCGAATACTTGGCATTAACAGACCGAGCCAAAAATATTTCTCCTGTCTGTCGATACTGTAAAGATTCAACGGGGAAAGAAACTTTATTCCATCTAATCATGGTGTGCCCAGAACTAAAATATAAACGAGATCTATTCAGAGATTTCTTTAAAATCTCAGAGCAACAAATGACAGCAGAGGAGAGATGGGCAACACTGCTCCAAGGAAACCATCAGTGGCTGATCATTACAGTGATCAATTTCTGGATTGAGATCGATAAAGAACTGTAAAAGAAAAGCCGAAACGAAACACAGTTTAAAAACCTTTTTGTTATGATGACTTAAAAATGGAAAAATGAAAAGTTTGACAAATCAAACAAAACATTTTAATACAAAAAAAAAAATATTTCACTTTACTTCAATCTGTCTATTCAATGAACATCATTAGTTAACAAAATAAATAAATAATCATTTTTTTCAACTTCTCATCACAGTCTGTTGCTTTTCGTTCCTCAATAATTCATCATTATTTTACCACATACAACATATAATATACAGACGAACAGACAATACTTAACAGACTGGCCGGCCCAGACTGGTGACCTTTCCTTTCTGCCCCTAAAAATGACTCAGATGGAGTATGAACTGTTCTTCTTTAGCGATTTCATGATCGTTTGTAGCCTAGGTACGTCCACTTGGACTTTAGTACAGATTCCTTAAAAACGTCCTTGATGTAGGACTCTGGGTTTATCATATAGAACACTCTTCGTCTATGTACCTTAAATTGTGACGCTCTTCGTCTTAAACTAAGAATAATAATAAAATACCCCAACCAACCCTCCGTTACTATATCCTTATTTTATCAGTCTTCCCCACTCAGTACTCATTCAGTTTGCCATCTCACTCGGCCTACACACCATTCGCGTTTTCGACTTCCGACCCTCAGGATCGTCTCCTCCTCAAATCAGCTGCTTCAGCCTTCAGTTCGCTCAGCTTCCTGTAGAAGTCGGGAGGGGAATTCCACCTGAAAACAAGGGACCCGTCCCACCTGTACTTGCAAGATTCTTTACACTAACAGCCACTTTCTACAGGGAGTTTTATGTTCTTCCAGCTAAATAGCGGAGGACGTCCGATATTACTGGGACCCCAAAGCTTATTAATTCAATGGATTTTTATCCATCCTCTGCTACCACACGACCTGGGGTGAACAACCCAGCCCTTTAAGATGAGGCAGCAATACTTAGAGATGGATGGTGATGCAGAATATACTCAAACATCAATAAGAAAACTGACTCAGAAAGTTGTCAAAGTACAACTGTTTCAATGTCAATTATCTATAACAAATAGAACAACAGACATCAACCGACGTCGCGCAAGCAATCTCAAACATATTATGAAAAAACAGCATTCTTATACTAAAAATCATCATCACTGACGTCAGTCTACGTGGCAAACTACAAAAACCTACTTGGGGATGTGATAGGCTTAAATAGAACATCTAAGTATACGTTCCATACTGGTCATGGAAGGTGATTGGGTATCTAACATCAGATGGGCAACTAAGCCCTCCCTTAGTGCAGGTCACTATGAACGTCATCAAATACACAACATCCCACTGGTTATACAAACTATAGGACTCTCTATTACGTGGCACTCTATAATTGATTGGCACCCTTGTACCCCCCTGTAATATTCCACACACGTAAGCAGCATGCAGGCTGGCACCCAGGTGCTTGGTGGGCTGGTCATAACCATAGCTTCCTACCAATTAGCCTACCATCTATCATCAATTTGCTGTCTGCCAGTCAATTAGCCCTGTGAAGATTGGCCTTGAGTTTGTTGTTCGTGCCTGAGTATAAAAGGGAGTATAGGCATCCCTTGCCTCCCAGTTTCGATTCAGCTCAGTGACTATTTCCATTTTTTATTGAACCCTGGAAAGTTGGATGGTAAGGAAAGACATTGCTATTTAGAATGGGGAGAAAGTAGCATTAAAGAAAGACTTTTAAGACTTGGTTGCCTAAACAGGAATCTTGTGAGTCCAAAAAAAGACACAAAGGAACTGTTTACAAAAGCGACTATTCTTCTTATAATTAAGAATACAGGGCAAGGCATCCACCCTCTGGAACCAAAGGCTTCGGCCTTGGAGAAACATTTTTGTTGGAATTATACTCTTTTCAGTTGTGAACACCTTTTGGCCAGTTGAAGATATTTTCCTTACACGTTGTCATTTATTTGTAGTGTGAGGGTCAAGATAGGACGTTTGGACATGTTTTTTTTCAGTTGTCATCGTCCTGACACAGACAGATCCTTAGTTTTGGTTTATAGGCAGGGAAACTATTCTTTAGCATAGTGTCAGAGAGACATTTTCCAACCCTTTTTCTTTTAATAAATATCTTTGGTAAAAACACAAACACCTTGTGTCCGGCTCTCATTTCTGACTCCTCATAGTGCTAAGAACAAGGACCTGGATGACAGAGCGAGATTGAAGTATTCCCTGACTTTTCAGGAGCAGTACCAGCTTCTAGGAAAACATTTGTGGGAGTGAAGCGGATGCTCCAGGAAAAGAACATTAAGTACTCCATGCTATTTCCTGCTAAACTGCAGTACTGCATGACAGCAATGTTCAGTTCTCCAACACACCCGAAGCGGTGAGCTCCTTTGTTGAGAGACTTAACCACAAAAATCATTGGGATGAACAGAGGCAGCGGAAGAGAGATGACACCTGAGGCTGCATGGTGCAAGACGGTGTCATGTGAACTGGCAACCCAAAACCCGAACTGGTCCTGATAGGGATATACCATGTTAGCTGAAGGGGGCCCGCAACAAGGTTGGCATGTGCGGACATGAGTGACTGCTGGGGGAGCTCCAGTTGTAAGGAAAATTGTGATGGGGAGAAATATAAGTAAGGGCTGGTGTCTTGGCAGGGTTTAATGGCTCCATGCATGAACCGCTCAATGTTGATGTCACTTTGAAGGAGGTGGTGGTGTACGCAGGGTGGATTGGGGTGGCCCGTGTGGAGGAGAGGTTTGGGGTTTTCCTAACTTAATCGTATTTGTTTTGCAAGAGTGGCAAACAGGGGTGAGGGGGTCCACGATACAGGCTGGCAATGGCAAAAATGAATGACACAGAGGCCCACTTGTGCAAGAGGAATGTAGGCAAGATGCGCAGGGACGACCAGATAAACTCGCAAATGTAAAATAAGTTTACAACTTGGAACATTAGAGAATACTAACAACCCTACGAAGTATGGAACATCCTAGTGTACATGAAAGGACATAAAATAAATGTTGCATTTCGCCAGGAGACTCAAACCTCTGAAGGAAAATGTGCAACCTAATGGGGATGCCACTGGCACTACTCGTCCTACTCCTCCTATGTCCGAGGTGTCACAATCCTGATCCATATTACTCCTCAGGATCCGGCTCTGCGAGGTGACAAGAGACGAGGGCAGCAGAGCCATTAAGGTGAAGGGACACATAGAAGGGATTCTGCTTACCCTGGTCACCAGCTATGCCCCAACCCTGATAGTCTGGGACTTTACAATTGGGTGTTAGACGGCTTGGCCATGGCGGGGGAATCAGTGGGGTGTTGGGCAAGGGACTTCAACACTGTCCTCGACCGTGAAATGGACAGGTCCACCCGGTAGGGGGTCAAGACGAGCTCCAAGACAGAAGACCTAGCTGATGTGTGAAGATTGAGGCACCAGGCCAGAGAGACTACGTTTTAAATCATGGGTCCATTACACTGCCTCACAGATTTCTGCTAATCTCTAGGACAACAGTGTTGCGGCCCGGGAGATGCGAAATCCTCCCCCTCACGTGATCCGACCATTCACAGATAAGGTTAGAGAGTCACATCTCACAGACCGGCCACAGGGGAACTGGGTGAGATTCAAGCCAGAGGCCCATAAGGAAAAGGTTTTTAGGCAAGAGCTGCAGGGTGAGGTTAACTCCTCCCTTGCCGTTAATGAAGCACTGTGGACTCAAATTGAACACCTTGAGAGTCATTTAAGTGCTACATATAGTGTGTGTGTGTGCATCTCTAAGGAGGCAGGAGTCATGCGAACAATCAGGAAAGATTTGGAGATTAATGAATCAAAGCTCAGGAGCTTAGAACTAGACTACCAGATGACAGCTGACAAGCAGACACCAGCTGCAATACAGGAGAAATTGAGTACGTTTAGAGAAAACATGATAAGAGGAATACAAAATCTGAGCAATGGTCACCAGGCGTATGCCAACAACACGGGGAGGGCCAGAAACTGGGAGTGCTACTGGCAAGGCTACTCACTAGGGTTATGAAACCAAGACACACAGATGCCATCAAAGACAGGAACAAAGTATATAAATATGAGGCCCCTCCGATTGCTGAGTCGTCCTGGGAATACTATAGTGCTTTGTATGTGCCGAATAGGGCAAAGCTTGCTGCGCAGATCCAAATATATCTGCAGGATATTGAGCTATACTGGCTAGTCCAGGCAAATACTTGACCGAGATATGGCAATTGAAGAGATATTGGAGGTCATAAAAGGTCTGTCGGGGTCAAAAGCCCCCGGGCTGGATGGACTGACCATTGAGTTCTATAAGGCCTACGTAAAAATGTTAATGTCCCATCTACTTAAAATTTACCTGGAAGCCACTGTACAGGGCAACCTTCCTGTGACGATGAGAGAAACAATGATCACCTTAATACGTAAGCCTTGGAAGGTGGCAGACGATTGTCCATCATATCGCCTTATCTCGCTCCTAAATGTGGACTACAGAAATATCTGCCATAATGCTAACAAATACGTCTCTACCATGTATGCAGGATCTGCTGCCTTCAGACCAATCAGGGCTTATCCCAGGACAGAACACATTGTATGACCTGCAACAGTTCTTTGGACTCCTCGATATAGTTGACAGAGAGGTCCCCGTCGTCTCTGTGATCCTTCAGGCAGAGAAGGCATTTGATTCAATTGAATGGTTGTTCTTATCCGCAGCCATGGGCAAGGTGGGTTCTGCGGAACAGTTATGTATCCATGGTGACAATTGCTCCCTGATGGCTAGGTTTGCGGTGAATGGGCTACTGTAAAAATCCCTGACAATGGGTGGGGGAATGAGGCAGGTGTATCCCCTCTCACCGTTTTGTTTGCCCTGGCTATGAAGCCTCTCATGGCCCTTCGGAGGGAGCAACATATACAGAGAGGCATTCAGCTATAAAATCCATAAACTGATCCCATCGCTGTATGCGGATGTGATGTTGCTCATTAAAAGGCAGCTTGAGAACCTAACCCCAGTAATACAACAGGTGAGCCGGTTTGGTAAGCACTCCGGCCAGCACATTAACTACCAAAAATCGGTGGCATTCCCCACTAACGGAGGAATGCAGGCATTGTGCCATGCCGCACTACCAGTTTCCCGGCGGCTGGTCGCTCTGAAAGAAGTGGGTTCACAGCCCCACTCAACATGGCAGCCGCCGAACGTCGTAGCCCTTTCCAAGAGGATGGCCGCCATACAGCACAACGTCACTTCTGCTTACTTTTTTTCGATCATAGCAAACTTCAAATCGGCTGTGGGAGCTTCGAATGCCGCATCGCAACACTCTGGTTAGCCTCTCCTGCTGACGATCTTCTGGCTCTTTGTGCATTTAGTTCCTCGCCTTCCTGGTTAACTTCCTTCATTCCTGTGTTGCCTCCAGACTTGCCTCCCCTCCTTGTCCCTGAATTTGTCTATTCCTAGCTTCCTAGCCTATGCCCTTTGACAATGCCCTTTTCGGATTCTATCCAGTCCCTCCTGACTATCACAAGGCACTCTTCCTGACTAGGATTTGCAGAAGACATCTCCTACACCTCTGCGGTCCTCCTGAATACCTGCTTGGACCTGGCCTAAGGGTTTTAATACCCTTGAGGGTGTCCCTTCCAATGTCTTCCCTAGAGGCCACTCTTACTCCATTTGTGTAGAGACTGGGGGCACGAGGCTACTGGTGGAGGTGGAGCATTCTTCACTAAAATAAGAAGGTACGTCCAGGCGCTCACACATTTAAATCCAACTTTGTGCTCAGATTAGAAATGGAAAACACAAAATATCTGGGAATGGAGATAGAGAGACATGCAGAGGTGGCGAGACCTTCTGCTCTCACTGCTGTGATGGATTCCCTTTAGAAAAATGATAGTACCCCTAGGATTTTCATATCTTTATTTAAATAATCCCATTGCGCTCCCGACATACTTTTTTACCTGTCTCAGAGGGCTCCTACTAGAACTCGTCTGGGCCAGGAGGCAAACGAGAATAAAGTGGGATAAAATGTCACAGCCCTTTACCAATGGAGGGCTTGGGCTTCCAGATTTTGAGTTATACTCCCTGGCCTCGCAAGCTCATTTCCTGTCTCCCCAGCAGACCACACGGGCAGGTAGAACGGGCAACAGCAGCCTGGGAGCTGCTCCGCTCAGTGATACTGAGAGGTGCTCAATACAGGAGGACACAGATGAACCTAGTGGCGTGCACGTGCAAAGCCTGGAGCAGGACAGCGGCCATGTTAGTGGTGCCAGCCACACTTCCCTCTGCCACCGACCAAATATGCGAGCGGCCTGGAATACTACTAGACTCTCCCTAGAAACATTTTGGGACAACTTCCTGGACGGAACCTTTCTGACCTTAGAAACCTGTTTGTTTATTTTTTTTCTAAAGGGGAGGCAACACCACACTGGATATCTTTGTGTATTTTAGTCTGTCAGCGGCCAATGATGGATCCACAGATGGGTGCCAGGATACGACCCTGGATAATGTATGCCACGGAAACTGTATGTGCCGCCCCTTATTGGTTTCTCGATATGTCTACACCTGTACCACTCTTCAGTTGTTGCTTTAATCTGTTATTAGATATTTGCATGCAAATGTCAATAACCCTTTCTTTTTTGTAAACGTGTGTTTCACAAGGTGGGTATCACATTAATTAGTATCTTCCCCACTGTGAGCTTCATCAGGGATGTAGATTGATTTTCAAGGTAACATTTTAATAGATATTGTTTTCAGTCACTGTTTCTTTTTATATCCGACTCGATTTGTGCCAAGGACGAGGTATCTCGTCCTTGGAATTACCTCCCTGTTGCCAAGGACGAGATAGCTCGTCCTTGGCACTTAAGGGGTTAATGAAACAGAAAATGTTAGAACGCAATGAATGGCAAAATACCAAAATCACCAAAAAAGGCCTTGGCACGCGGGACCCATGGTAGTTAAAAGGTTAAATGATATTCATCTTCCTGAAATATATCAATAAAGTAACAGTATTTCTATACTTCAAGGAAGGGCCTGTAGAGGGGAAAACATTTCTTAAACGCAGAGGCCTCCAAAAGACTAGATCCATATTGTGTAATAGCGCCGGACCATACACTTCAGGAGAAAATATCCACAGTGTCATTTTATATCAGTCATATTGAAATCAGGCATTAATACTATAAGCAAAAGACAAGACTTCAAACATACATATAAGATCACGGGTGCAAGCTGACATTCTAGTGTTTGACTTAAAGCTCATTGGGCCCAAAGTGAATGCAGGAAAAGTATCCAGGGTGAGGTAAGAGCCCCGAGAAGGACCCCCTAGGTAATTTTCTTTTAAAGTTTCAAGTGAGAAAAAATGGTCCCCATACAATTCAACAGGACAAAGTCAATAGGCAGTATGGGGAAAATGCAGCTAAGTCCCAGTTATACCCCATGGGTACTGATTTGGCAGGAAATAAACCCGGAAGAGGAGACTATTAGGAAGAGGACCAAAGCCCTGAGAGATGAAGCAGCACGGCACGATGACCCCTCCCAATGAAAGTAAATGGGAAAACATGGTTGGAGCTCACCTGCGAGAAGCTTTGATTACGGGGACCACCGATGGTACCAATAACCCACCAACCCAGGACCCATAAGTAGGTACACGCGCATTGTTTCCTCGAGGGTCGGTTCAGGAAGCCTTAAAAAACCTATTGAGTATAGGACTTCTCTTCCAGGTGCGCTTTACAATATGGCGATATTTTTGCATCGCAATATTTTTGCGGCGGAATTAACACATGGAACCGTTAAATTGTCTTGAAAGGAGATGCAGATGTGGGACTCACGGGAGCTTTACGTGGCCTTTCAGAAGCAAATGCACCCATCAGTTCTTGTTACACGAGCATTAACGCTTTCTAGAGTCCTGTCAGGGGAAGCGCTTCCGGTTGAAATGCTCTGCCAATAAAGAGCTTGAAGTATTTCCGAGGCTCTGCTGGGAGGCACCGCTTAACAGTGATCCTGTGGTGGCGCATGCAGGCAGCGAAGCCCGGCTTGCACTCCTGAATCCTGGATGTTTTTAGTACTTCCCCAGGGACCTAGAAAAGACTGTGAAAAGTCACAGACTCCAGGCTAATCCTGGCGTGTGGGTAGTGCTTGCAGCCTTCTGGAAACCAGCACATGGCGGTCCAATGTCACCACTCTTCTTCGTCTCCATAGGGCCCGCTCACTCTTGCAGGCAGCAGACCCTAAGTAGCGTGATCTCTGGACATTATCCACTCCGCACCACTTCCATCACCGACTGCCTTCTCCTGCACTCACTCTGGATCTTCTCCAGGAGTAGGGGCCTGACAAATACTATGTTCTTTTATGTTGAGTTATACTGCGCACCGCTGCGGTGTCCAGGCGCTCATGTGGCTCTGTAAGAAAAGTGGTTAGGATTGGTTAGAGAGTGGGAAAGGGGATAGGATTGAGGTTGTTCTCATCTGTTCATGCGTGCAGAACCAGCAAAACCTGGTGTCTGTTCATGTGAGCTTTTTCAGTGTGCTTTGTTATCTACACTGGGCTTGCTATGCCCTGGGGATGGCGTCCAGTGTCTGAGGTGGTTGTTATCTGAGATACTGGGTTTGTAGCATGATTAGAGAGGGGTGTGTGGTTTAAATATTTTGGTGTTTTGTTTCACTAGCCTTCTGTGCATGCGTAGTATGTGAGAGATTGGGAGTGGTGGAAACGAGAAGAGGGGCTTGGGGTTAGTTGGCTTCTGGTGATCTCTGGGTGTTTAGTTTTATTGTCATTTTACCGTTCTGAATTGTGGCATGTTTGCTTTTCATCCAGGAGTACGGTCTGTTGGGGTGGGATGTTTTTAGTAGTTTTCTGAATGTCAGGTGGTCTTCCGTTGTTCTTGTTTCCGTTGGTATTGTGTTCCATTGTTTGGCTATCAGATACAAGGCGGTTCCTCCAAATTTCATTTTCTCGTGTGTCTTATAAGTGTGCAGAAGTAAGGACATAATGGTGTCATGTTTTTCGGAAGAAACCTTTATTATATGAAAAAGGGTTGAAGAAATACCGCTCTGTCCTTAAAACTAAGAGGAGTTTCCCTGCCTTTAATTAAACTAAGGACATTGTCAGAATGTCTAAATGATAAAGTCCATCACTTTCGTGTCCCAAAAAGCCTACTTCTGCTCCCAGCCCCCAACACTAATAACCTAAACCAACTGTGCAGGGATGATCTCTCCCCAAAGTGAAGTGTTCTGTGTAGATTCAACCAACAGAAGAATTCCCAGTCTCTTGGGCGATCGCAAGTGGCAAAAATAAAGCAATGTTGAAAACTGTAGGACTCCAAGGATAGGTCGTAGTCCTTTCCCCTAGAATCCTTCTTTATGGGATTCTCGCTCCCTTTTGGGGCCTCTCGGGCATATACTTTTATAATTTATAATTGGTCATTTATAACAAACTTAATACTGAAGAGGTTTCTAAGCGCAGACCTGGGATTCAAACATGTGTTGCTCTGCGTCGTCTTGCCTCCAAGACTTGCGTGTTGCCACTGAGCTATACTATCCGTGTACTTGCATAACCAAATTTCAATAGGCAGTTCACAAGAATATACTCCTTATGTTTCTCTTATTTATCCCACCAACTTAGCACACTCCTTTTAGCCAAGTGTAGGACCTGTTTTCACAATGTATCCTTCACTTACTTTGGGTGTGGGTCCCAGACACGCAATATTCAAACCGGCTTGGTATTCTCTCCTGCCAAGCCCAGTTGCTTGGTTTACTCTCCTAACAAGCAACAGTCCCAACATTAACTGTCTGTTTTTGGGTGCAGGTCCCAGACTAGCAATATTCTGTTTTGCTTCGGTTCAATTTCTCATACACGTGTGGGTTGCAGACACGCAATATTCAGATTGTCTTCTGTTTCTCATATGGGTGAGTCTCCTAGACCCTTTTAAACCAGCTTCCACCTTCACCCCTTCGTCCCCCCTACCTCCAGCACCACTCGGGCATCCTGCGAACTTGTATGCCACCTTCTGGTAGGTACCATGTTTCCCGAACGGCTGCTGTGTCTCTGGAGGCTCTGGTCTCATTTGGGGCCTCGTTACGGTCGACATCGGTTTTCCTGATGTCTGCTTTTCCCCGGCGGTCTGTCCTCTCTCCATTATGGTTCGCCGGTGCTTTGGATGCCCATAGATCCCACACAGCAGCAATGTGAGCAGTCCTTGCTTCTGGGACCTCTCTCCCATTCGCCTCCTCTGTTCTTGGCTTCCCTCCGGTTGGTTCTCGTCCCTTTCGCCGCTGCATGACTCGCAGGTTTCCTCCTTGGAGGATCGTACCCCCAATGCACCTCGGCTGTGGGATATTTAAACTCCTCCGTTAGAAATTAGAGTTGCTTTGGGCCAATCACATTAGTTGAGGAGCTATAGCGCTCACCATGTTTCTGCATAGTGATCCTTGGAATCCTGGTCATTATCTTCTTCTCTTTGTATTTTCTATGTTTTGAATCTTGTCAAGTATATTAGGTTGAGTAACTTGACAATAACAGATATTGGCCTTATAAAAAGAATGGAGAAGAGGACTGAATATTGGAGAAGGGTTTAGGGGTACTAACGCAGGGGCATATCACATTCTCTGAACATGGACATCCCTACTCCCATAAGGTGGTTCCTCCCCCATGTGATCTTCGCTGGGTGTCCCACCCCCAGGGGAACTATTGTACTGTGGACGCACAGCCCTCGCCCCATGGAAAGGGTCTCCCCCTAGGGGAGAAGTGACAACACTCTCAGATATTTAAGTGTGTTGAGCTGGTACTATTTGCTTAGTTAGGCTAACATGTTTAATTTCTTAAAGACAACTCCATTCGATCTATAATATATGTGAGTGTGGTGCAGACCCACCGATTCCTGCCTCTGTGCTTGGCACGCAGAAGGTTAAGAGAAATAAAGAGACCTAGGCTAATTACCCTTCAGTGTGGGTTGCACACCCTGATTACCACTCTACGGTTGTGGTAAATAATTCAACAATACAGATTATATTGTGATTCCTCCATGAAATTTCTTGTGTAGAAAAAGATTCTTGATTCTTTTTAATTTCCAGGTTTTTATGATATTTTATCAGTAAAGATTGAGTGCAGATGCAGACAATGCCAATGCATTTCAGACTAGAAATTGTCCTTCATCAGGGCCTATAATCTTCATCTGATAGCTATATACAGTCAGTCAACATTTGCGATCACAGTTGGGTCAAACCCCCAGTGTGATACATAATCATAAGTCACAAGCCAGTCAGATAGCAGAGCAGGTAGAGAGCTCGCTTTGACGCAGGTTTGAATCCCGGCAGGGCCAAGCTCAGCCTTTCATCCTTCCGAGGTCGATAGATGCAGACATGCCAACCCTCCCGATTTAGGCGGGAGACTCCCGATTTTTAAATGAAAAATATTGACAAATATTGCAATTTTTCACGTTCTCCTGTCTAAAATAATTCTATCCCCAATGCATTCCTATGGGGAAATTAATTTCTCCCGAATTGTCTCGTGAAATCTCCCTCCCAGGTGCCTCAGAATGTTGGCATGTATGAGATGAGCACCACACCGTGGAAAATAAGCAGCGCTCAGATACCTGAGGGTTCATAGCGCCATATAAATGCATAAACAAACAAACATACATATTCATGGCAACACATTAGAAATAAAATGTAAAGGAAACCACAATTTGATACCATATTCACCACATACATTTGTAGTCGCAATAACGGAGATTTGTATATAAATTCCAGTATGTGTTACGGGCCTTGGGGCGTGCCGGGGCCTCGCTCGCACACATACACACGCATGCATGCAGGCACACAGAGAGTGGACGCCGGAGACGTGTGTCTGCTCCGGTCGCCGGCGCGAACTGCCGGCGCACCGCCTTTATTATTCACTACGCATGCGCGAATCTCGATGCGGCTCACGCATGCGTATACAATTGAAATTGCTACGCAACATCCCTCCTTTTCCCCCCAAAACAAAATAACCTTTTTCAAAACATGGGGCCAACGGGCCCATCATAACGTTCACGATACTTCTGTCTTTATTAAGAGGTAGGGTCCATGATAAAGTCTTTGAACTTCAGCGGTGGCTTGCGCCCAGCCCGGCTTGGGTACCGGCGTGCTCTGGCGTCGGGGTCCTCGGGTGCCGCCGGAGCCTCTGGCGGCACATCGTTTTCCACCGGCACTCCCGTACGGTCGGGTCGGGATCATCTCTCACGGCTGCTCCAGGGGTTTCAGGTTCTATGCGCTTGAAGAACGAAACATTTCTAGTCACAGTCCCTCTTGCATTGGCGGCCGTGACCATCGACCCTTTGACGTGGGTCACGCCCAATGGTTGTGGCTCATATGGCAGTGATAACTTCCCCTCCGGCCTCCTATTGCGCACCAGCACGGTATCTCCTATTGCGATTGCCCTCTCGGGTAGTCTCCGCCGTGCGGTCTCTTTCTCATTCAGAGTGTCCCTCGCTGTGCGCACTTTACTGTTGTCGATTTCTCCGGGTGTCCTCCCTTCCACTTCGGGTAGTAGGCCTCTTGGTATTCTTTTGAAGAGGGCCTCTGCGAGGGCCACTCCGGTGGACTGATGTGGGGTCGTGCGATATTCTCTTAGGAACTCGACCAGATTTCGCCTGAGATCTTCTCCCCCATTCACGGCTATGCGGAACACTCTGTTGAGCGTTCGCATAAATCGCTCCACCTCGCCATTTGCTCTCGGCCATAATGGTGTTACTTTGCGATGCTTTATCCCCCTGTCCTCGCAGTATTGAGCAAAGCGCTGGCCCTGAAACGGTGACCCGTTGTCCGAGCAAATTTCAAGAGGGAACCCATGTGTGGCGAATATTTTGTCCATGGCCAGAATGGTGTGGTCGCTGCATGTGGATTCGACCAATTCCACCTCCGGGTATCGTGACCACTGGTCTGTCACCACCAGAAAGTATAAGCCTCGGCCCGTGGACCCGAAGTCCGCGTGAACAGTCCCCCATGGGCGGTCACTCCTCTCCATGGCCTGAATGGGTGGCGCCTTCTCCACAGGGCTGGCGGCTTGACATGGGATACAGGCCTTCACAAATTTCTCCACTCTTCCTTCCAGATCTGGAAACCAAACTTTCAATCTGAGCCGAGCTTTCATCTTGGCCATTCCTTGGTGTCCCTTGTGGGCTAGTTGTAGGACTTTCTCAACCAGCACTCCTGGTATTACGATCTGGTGCCCTCTTAGCAGGATTCTGTCATCCGCCACCGACAATTCGTGGCGTGCCTTCCAGAGTGCTTGTAGATCTCTTTGAGCTTCCGCGGTCCTCCGGGAGTTGTCAAGGAGGACTTCCCGCTATTCCCCTGTGTCCACCGCCTCTTTTATTTTCCGGAACGCTTCGTCGTTATTGGACTCATCTGCAATTTCCTGACGCGTCAGGGCTACAGGCAGGGCGGCCTCCACAACTAGATGTACAGCTTCCACACAGTCCGCCACCTCCAGTGAGTCCCCGGGTCTCCCGGTGCCCGTATGGCGCGACAGGTAATCAGCCGGGTTGTGTGTCCCTGGTCGATAGAGCAATTTGACCCCATATTCCATGAGGGCCAACATCCACCTTTATATGCGCGGAGGTGGTTTGGACGATGTCCCAGACAGTATGGGGATGAGGGGTTTGTGGTCAGTCACTACCACAACTGGCTTCCCCAGAATGTAGATTCTGAAATGTTTACACCCCCACAGTATGGCCAAGGCTTCTCGCTCTATTTGGGAGTAACCCCTCTCCGTGTCGGTCAGGGCCTTGCTGGCGTAGGCGATGGGCTTCATGGTCCCTTGCTGGTCTGCTTGCATGAGGACTGCTCCCAGCCCTACCGGGCTAGCATCAACTACGATCTCCGACTCGCGACCGGGGTGGAAGTACGCCATAGTTTCTTGCTCCGACAGGGCATTTTTAATGGCGGTGAACGCTCTTTGTTCCTTCCCTGTCCATGTCCACGCCACATCATTTCTGGTGAGCGCCCTCAGTGGTTCCGACAGGGAGGCTAGATCTCGGATGAAGCGGCCACAATAATTGACCATCCCTAAGAAGCTTCTTACTTCGGCTGGGGACGCTGGTGGGGGGGCATCTCTGATGTTTTTCACCTTCTCCGGATCCGGGGAAATCCCACCAGCGTGAAATATAAATCCGAAAAATTCAAGCCTGTCCCTCAGAAATTCGCATTTCTCCTTATGTAGTGTTAAACCTACACTGCACAGTCTCTCCAAGGTATGCTCGAGGCGCTTCAGATGTTCCGCTTCTGATTTTGCAAACACTAGGATGTCATCTGACATGTTGATGACCCCTTTTAGTCCTGATAATGCCCCCCTGATGGCATTTTGAAAGACCTCTGCTGCGGACGAGATCCCAAAGCTAAGTCTTTTGTATTGATACAACCCCTCATGGGTCGTAAAGGTCGTAATATACCTGCACTCGGGGTGGAGTTCCAACTGGTGGTAGCCTGACCTCAGGTCTAGCTTCGAGAAGACCCTGGCTCCCTGGAGCTCTCCCACAATGTCATCTAGGGTTGGTGTGAGATGGCGTTCTCGTTTGATCACTACATTGGGCAGCCTCATATCTACGCAGATGCGTACTGCCCCCGGTTGTTTCGGCTTCAGGGCCACCACAATTGGGGAAACCCAGGGAGTGGGTCCATCTACCCTCTTGATAATGTCCTTGTCCACCAGTGACTGTAGTTCTTTCACCACTTGTTCCCTGAGATGAAAAGGAATGCGCCGATGTTTAAGCGCAGTCGGCCTCACAGACTCATCTATGTGCAACCGTATGGGCTCTGCCTTGAGCTTTCCGATGCCAGTGAATATCTTCTCAAAACGCTGTAGTAGGCGGTCCAGATCTGTGAAGTACACAGCATGGGTGAAGTGTACAATGTTGAGCGCTTCCGACGCGGCACAGCTTAGGAGGGAGTGGGGGCTCACGCTGGTGATGAAAAACCTCGCCTTTATTCTGTTTTGACCATGAGAGACCGGGGCCACAAACACTCCCTGGATGGGAAGAGGTGTGTCCCCTCCGAATGCGTAGATCCGCGCTGTGGAAGTCGTCAGCCTTGGTGGGCCAGGAAGAGCATTGTAATGTTTTGTTGCAAGTACGCAGACGGACGCCACAGTATCTATGAGGACCGGAGTTGGCATCTCGCTAATGCTGACAGTGCATTTGAGTTGTCGACGGTCCCCAGGGCCTTGCGCAATGCTTGAAATGAAAAATATTTCTTCATCTTCCTCCTCCTCTTCCGCGATATTGAGATCTTGCATGCCTTGTTCGACAGAGGACACGCCCCTTACACTTCCAGCGACACCTCTGCCGACTCTCTCTGGTCCTCTCAAGACTGTAACTGGCGTCTTTGCCCTGCACACTCTCGCATAGTGTCCCTGTGTGCCGCATCGACCACAGGTCCTTGCCTTTGCTGGGCACTCTCCCGCATGCGGCAGATCGTATCCACAGTATGAACACGATGAGACATTCCCTTGCGTCGTGGGCCCTTCACTCCTCTTTGGTGTCCATCTTGCCTTCCCCATGGCCGAGCGTCCGATGGCGTATGCCTCTTCCTCCTTCCTGGAGCGTGTAGCAGCGTCCATTTTCGCCACTCTTGCCTCCGCCAGTTCGTACGCTCTCCCCATGTCCAGAATTTGCTGCAGAGTCAGTCCGGGCTCTCTGAGCACTTGTCTCCTCAGTTTACCTGAGCAGCAACCTTGCAGCAGTTGGTTACGAACCATTTCTTCCTCGTTGACCCATCTGCAGGAGCTCGCTAGTTGTCTCAGACGAGCGCAAAACTGGTCCAGTGATTCCTCTTCCAATTGTTTCTCCGCACCCATGACAAACCTGTCCAAGTCAACGTTCGCCATAGGAAGGAAGTGGTCACGGAAAGCTTGCTTGACCGCATCATAATTCGCTGCTGGAATATTGAGAGCATCATAAATGCGTTGAACCTCGGTCCCTGCAGAATAGACCATGATGGCAATCTTCGCCTCATCTTCCGTTTCCCCCGATGCTCTAAAAAACATTTCCAGCTTCTTAACCCATGTGATCCACTTCGGCCCTAACTTGGATGGGGGGCCCATGGTGTCAAATTCAGGCATAGGCGCTAAGGTACTGTGCATTCGGCGAGGAATTGGGGCGACAGCATTTTCTTCTTCCTCTCCCTCTTCCCCCATGGTGTACTCGCAGTGGTCCTTCTCAGGTAAGAGCCGAGGTAACTGGTGGTCTTCAGAGAGCAATCACACTCTCTTTCTTGTCTTTACCACAACCCTGTGGTATCTGGGCTGTGGTGGTTCCAAAAATTTCTCTGGAGCAGTGTAGGAGGCAGGTGGCGCACGAGCACCCTCTCAAGCCGCAACCACTGCACTCCGCGTATAGAGAAGAGAAAATAAAATGGCCACCGGCCGTGCGCGACTGGTCCGTGTGCACCCGATCGATGCACACGCAGCAGCGTTCCTTCACTCCGATGCCGTCGGAGTGGAGGATGGCTCCGTGTCCGCCTCGTCGCCAGCGTTACGGGCCGTGGGGCGTGCCGGGGCCTCGCTCGCACACATACACACGCATGCAGGCAGGCACACAGAGAGTGGACGCCGGAGACGTGTGTCTGCTCCGGTCGCCGGCGCGAACTGCTGGCGCACCGCCTTTATTATTCACTACGCATGCGCGAACCTCGATGCAGCTCGCGCATGCGTATACAATTGAAATTGCTACGCAACAGTATGTATCCATACACGTTATAGTACATAGCAAAAACACATATTCAAACATTTCATGTGGATCAAGCAATTATATGTATTCAATGTCAATGCAACCATAGGTGACATTATTTTAAGTATTGAGCATGTATCCGGCCACAGGACGTACCAACATAAACAACAAATGACGAGAATATAGAGAAAATGATCAAACAATATATGATAGAGGTGTTTTCAAATTCATACATCTCCCTTCATACGTAATTCTCATCGTCATCTGAAACTACCAACTGTACCCCCCTTGGTCACACACGTTTATGTACTCTTTCGTTCCTTACCCGTGCGTGGGATAGTGATATGGAGAGTAAATACTGCTCCCGATGTGTCATGCGCCTCAGGCAATTGTAAAATAATCACGTGTCCTTATCCTGAGGTGTGTGCAACATGCTCCCTGCGCAGAGATTACATTGGTAAATAACTGTCTTCACTCGAAATGCACAAGGTGGCGGTACAGCGAAATACTGTGGAAACACATTTATAATGAATCTGGTGTTTATCTCATGTGCAGTGTATATAAACGGAATAGTGAAGGCGCCACTTACCACTATATAATAACGAATGCACTTATCTTGTGCATTCAGCCATGAAATAATGCTCAGCAAGTGTAGCTATAGTTCTGTGAAGCTGTTGCTGTTATGCAAAATTACGGTTGTCATGGTGATAGTGTTCGTCAAGCAAAAATGGCTGCCCGTATTTAATCCGTTAGGATTCACGTCGGCCATACTTAAAAGGTGCACATCTTAGTATTCTAAACACGAATGTCTGTAAATAAACACTTCTTTGTTGTTAACGTTACTGAATACATAATGCCTAGCTGCTGAGAGATGTTTCTTCTGTTGAATATTCATATGCTTCTCCATATCACGTTATATAATGCTAATTTACAAAAGAAAATTAAAGTGTTCATATATCTAATGGGGAACCTACCCCATAGTAGAATATGCATTTAAACTGTGTCTCTCTAATTGTCAGCTCTTACGCTTTTACTCAAGAATGAAATCTCCTAATGCACTTAGTAATATTGATCAATTTAAGTTCCTCAAATGCGTATTGTGAGTGGAACAGTGTTGTAATTGATCAATATACTGTGACATCTATCACGGATGAACACTCTCATACTTTGCTAGCTGATCAGTAATACTGAACAACAATGTTTGCCGACTCTTGTAAATTCCTGAGCCTTGGAAAAATAGTGTGGTATTTTCATAAATATGACATGCACATGAATCTCTACCTATGAGGTAAAATTATAGTGTGTGAACGTGGAGCTACAATCAAATCATTTATAAATGTAGAAGAGAACAGTCATAGTTAGGGTTCCTTAACAGTGAGTCATTTCACTAGATGATCACAGAAAGCAGTTCAAGTCCCATTCTTCATTCATTCCATTGGGAACAAGTGAGTCAAGTTGGTCGATCCAGTAGGCTTCCCGTTAGGCTCTCCTTTTCATATCTTGTTTTTGATCTTGCATTTCAGTGACCTCTAATACCTGAAATTTAAGCTGCACAATGCTGTGTCCCTTTTTGTGGAAATGTATTGCAACTGCAATTGACATGCTCTTGTTCCCAATACATGATTTGTGTTCATTCATTCTTACACAAATCCTCCTTCCCGCTTCTCCTACATAATTAATGCCACATGAGCATTTGATGCAGTATATTGCATTTTCTGTAAGGCAGGTAATGTGGTATCTTAGTTTTATCTTTTCGGCTGTACTTGGGTGAAAAACCACTTCCCCCTTTTATCACATTTTTACAGTTCCCACTGTTGAGGCGTGGTATCGTTCCCTGGTGCTTCCATCTTTTTTTTCTTCATTTTTCTTCTCAACCCTAGTATGTACCAATACATTCCTCAAGTTGTTGCTCCTTTGATATGCGAAGACTGGGGGATTTGAAAATAGGTCTTTTGTTCTTGTACCACGACTGAGAATGTTCCAATGTTAGAAATACACAATTTAATCTGCTGATTATGAGAAAAACATTTTGAAACAAACAGTATAGATGGTGATTCTCGTTTAGTCGTTTCTTGTATAAGACTTTCCCATATGCGTGTCATCAATTTAGATGCTGCTGCTGACAGATCTTCTCTAGGATTGTTGAAGTTGCCTAATACTTTTAAAGTTGGAGCAGTGTAACTGTGATTGGTAGCTACAAGGCAGAAGGAAAGGCAAAGAGGCTGCCCTCTCTTGCCACACAGGAGAGAAGTGTGACTTGCCAAACTGCAGAGGTCGAAGAAGTTTTGTGGAAGTTGCTTAACTCTATAAATTGCAGTAGCAGAACTGTGGTTTCCAATACAATTGGCAAAATTGTAGTAGTTGAACATAGCAGAAGCCGAAGATAACTGGGGGGCAAGGGAGCCTGCTCGCAGTTTCAAAAGTAGAAGGAGTTGCTGGAGAGCAAATCCTAAACAGAAGCATCCTGACAAGACTGTAGATAAAGGAAGCTGCAGGAGTTGCAAGTAGAAGAGTTCTTAAGCAGAAGTGCTACTTTTGTCTTCAACTTTGTTCATTCTTTTTCTGGAAAGAGGCTGTACAGGAATCCCATTGGTGCTGTTGTTTTCTTTGTGGAACTAGAAAGGGGAATCTTTTCATCAAGCAGAGAAGAACTCTTACCAGTGGATTTTTATTTGTGTGAACTTTTATTTCTTTTGAACTTTTCAATACTTTTCTTTTCCTTGGAAGAATTGACTTTGGGACATTTCTGTGAGAGCAAAATCTTCCCACAGCAAGTGGAGGTCATCCAAGATACTGGTTATTTGGTGGGAACATTTAATTTATGTTTTTTTCATGATCTTTAAATGTTTATATTGTTTAGTCTGAGGGTTCGTATTGTGAATGCTAGGAGGTTTTCCCTTAGATCCCCTGGCAGAGTAGGTTTAGTTGGGGTTTATTGTTTATTTTGGTTTTAAATAAAATGTGGAACCTAGAGAAAACTAAGCATAGGGCCTCATTGCGAGTCTGGTCAGGAATTGGCAGTAATTCTGCTGCTGCAGAATTACTGTTACCGCTGTGTCGTGCAGCGGAATTACCACTGTAATCCAATATGGTAGGCGCACGCACACAACAATCGCGCTAACAGTATTACTGCCAAAAACCAAGGATGAGGCAGAATTTTCTCGATAAATCAGCAGAATTATTGGTACCGCCATGTAGAATGGCAGAAATTCCACCAGCGGAAAAACACCACTGCTATAAAAGGAAGCACAGCGGTGGCCATTTTAGAAAACACAATCCATTGATATCACATCACAGGAGTGCAATCCAAAACTCCAGAGAATCAAAATCATGTCAGGAGGAAAGGGGAAAAGCAGGGTCCCAGATATAAGGCTCGGGAAGCCCAAATTCTCTGAGCATGAGCTCACAGTACTCGCTGTTCAGGTGGAGACCCACTCGGAAGAGTTATACAGGGCACACCACAGAAAAACAAGCCAGCAGCGGAAAAATGCCATATGTCGAGACATCAGGGACAAGGTGGTGGTCGTGGGCCATGCGCAATGTGAAATTGAAGAGGTGAAGAAAGAGTTGAATGACCTGAAGGCCAGGGTGAGGAGTCTCATATTCATCCACCAAAGGGAGATGGCAGTCACTGGTGGCAGGAGTGTGGAACCCCTCAAACTCACACCCTGGGAGGGGATGGTCAGTGGAATACTACACATGGGTGGCATTGATGGTTTGGGCAGGGCGGAGATCGGGAGACCACAAGGACCAAACAACAGCACGGACAGCAGCAAGGCTACAAGTGGAGAAAGGGAAAACACAATAGAAATACACCTCCAAGTCCTAGAAGACCAGAAGTAACTGATAGAATAATACCAAACCCATCAGGTCCATCATCCGCCCAGACACCGGAAACACCTTTTTTAGGAGGAGAACAACGCGCAGAGGGAAAAAGAAAACAAAGACAGAGGAACAAATAACAGACTCAATTATTCTGAACATTTCGAACAAAACGCTCACCAAGAGCCAGATGGATACATTGAATCTAGGCATTTCTTTTATCCCCACCAACAATATTAGCGTCTTTGAGGAAGAAGTTAATCTCTTTAAATTGATCAGAAAGATGGAACTTAAGGTATTCTTTGATGTCTTACCAGACCTGGGTGGACAGAAACCCAAATCTGTTTTTTTGGAAATGAAAAACAAGAGCACATTTCACCCCCAGATAAACCACCCTGTCATTAATCTGTTTAACCTTAAAACCAAAAAAGATCTCAGATGATTAAAATACAGCAATACCCAGAAAATGAACATTAGGAGCCCCAACTCAAACTCATCAAAGAATTGTGAGAAGACATCTCGGTCACACTCAAACCAGCAGACAAAGGGGGAGCCCTTGTCTTGATGGATACTAGTTTTTACAACAAAGGCTGCCTCAGACTCTTACAAGATCAACAAACATACCTCAATTTAGACAATGATCCCATGATGTCAATCAGCACCATGATCAAGGAAACAATTAACAAAGCCTATGATGCAGACGGGATAACTGAACATACCAGAGACTTTCTTATCAAACAAATTCCGATCACACCGGTGTTCTACGCACTTCCAAAAGTGCACAAAACTCTCAGAAATCCACCTTTTTGACCGATAGTAGCGGGGTACAGAAAGCATCTTCCATCCACTTGCAATCTACCTTGACAAAGCTCTCCAACCTATGGTACAGAAAACCACCAGTTACCTAAAAGATACAGCACATTTTTTACGACTACTAAGAGAGGTCCAGACAGATGAAACAAATTTAATACTGTTCACACTAGACATCAACAGTTTATATACATCAATACCCCACCAAGCGGGCATAGAAGCTCTGGAATGGTTTCTACTCAGACAGAATGAAACACTCGTACACAAAGTTTTCGCAATAGAATTGATCAGGATTAGCCTATATGACAACTACTTCAGATTCAACAGCAAATATTATCTTCAAATATCAGGCACTTCTATGGGCTCGTCTGTATCATCATATTCTGAATAAAGAATTGGAAGCGGTTTATTGACGACATTTTTGGCATTTGGCAAGGCACAAGTGAAGAACTACAAGAATTCCTAACATACCTTAACAACTGCCAGGAAGGCATTACCTTCACACTTGAGATTGGAAAACCAGGAGTCCATTTTTTGGATGTAGAAGTTGAAATGAGAAACACAGAATTCTACACAAATATCTACAGAAAACCCACAGATGTGAACAGTGTCTTACACTTTGGCAGTTTTCACCCACTCCACCTTAAAGACAATCTGCCAAATGGCCAATTTCTTCACCTGAAAAAGATCACATCTGACCCCTTGACATTGCAATCAGAACAGGAAATCACGACCATATAAGACACCCCAACAGCGGCAAGAAAATTATGTTAAAAGACTTCGCAACCTGTGAAAGCAAGAACGTCATCTATGGACTCAAGTGTCCTTGTGGAAAGTACTACGTGGGAAAGACCATACGCAATGTACAAAAAAGATGGACAGAACATAAGTCCAACATACGAACAGGCAACATCAAATCCCCAGTGGCAAGACACTTCAAAGAAAATGGACACAACATATCCCAATTACGAGTAGATGTACTGGAAGAAATTCGGCCAGCACCTACAGGAGGAGACATGGCCAAAAGATTGGCACAAAGAGAATTATACTGGATCCACAAATTGGGCGCAATGACCCCACTGGGTCTGAATGAAGACTTCTATTTGGGCCCATTCTTATAGCCTATCATTTACTGATTCACTCAAGTAACATACACAACACACACACGTAACAACTTCAAATAGCAACAATTCAAATAAAAAGGGTATTCTGATATTGCTTGTGTACTAATCAGATCTAGTGGATATAGGTTCCTGGGTACCACCCAGAGTGTAAGTCTCTCTGAGACAGGATGTCATACATATCTGTTATCACGTTAACAAGGGTTCTAAACCATTAACGTTACAATAAGAATAAGAGGTCTATAACTGGATGGAATGTATGTCGTGATGTCTAAGTCTCCACTATGAATGACATGCCCTAATATGCACAAGAGTTCCATAACTCTATAGAATGTACGTCTCCAACAGGGTATTATGGAGGAAGTAAGCCTAAGTGAATTTAATACTGATTTAACTATGCACCTAGTAATTATCCAGACACGAATGACCAAGCCAACTCGACTAGTTTTTAAAGGGTGAGTTCCTTTTCCAGACGCATTACAGTCTGTACTCATTTGGGGCTTATTTGCCCTTATAATACTTAGACCCTTTCCGTCATTTATATGGGGATCACCTACTAATAGGGGGCTTTCCTCACATTGTCGTTTTACAAATATTAAGGTCCATTTTCCAAGCCACACACATCAGCAAATAGTCTCATTATATTTTGAGACAATGAGCTTTTGCAGATCCAGCAATTTTTCTATCCTATGAAGGCACTGAATCACTCCACCTATTTCTTTAAGGAGCCTTCCTTCTACTCACTATTGAGTCCATACTCCAATACTTCTTCCGTATTCACAGACTTCATACCTCTTGACGCTGATGCATTCTCATACGTCACAACTAGCAGAACACCATGTTCACTCAACAATACAACATTAGTTCATTACGCGTATTGCGTATTAGAAATATTATAATAATCGATGTTTACATCAGTGACGTCACATTACGCCACAAAGTAGTGACGTCACAACCAAGCGCCGTTATTTGAACGGCCATCTTGGTTCGTACCACAATCACGGAAACGGACGCGAGAACGGATGCGAGAACTTCCCTTCACTGGTGACTTTACTCAGGAGGTAAGCTTTCATCTACCTCTGCTGACACTACCACTCGCATTTATATCCTTTGACTTACCCTACTATTTATATCTTATTGACTCTAGAACACGGAACACAGGCTAACGGACTGAATCATACGTAGCTGGTGTACTTACCTTAACGACCGTCTTCCTACATTCTGCCCATTTCTTGATCATTTCTAAGGGTAAGATCATTAGCTTATGTCTATCCATTGAAGTTAGGACTTCAGTTAACTGAACTTTAGTCCCCCTTTTAAGCCACTACCTAAATATATTCAGATTCCAATCTTGTCATAGTATTCTGACCTAGTTTAATGCTTTCAGACTGGGGCGACACTTCCCCCTTACTATGAATGTTTGTTAAAATAAAATATTTGACCACAGTTCTATGAACTAAGAACACAGATTTAATGCACTCTATTGTAAGCATTGGAGGCATATATGCATAACAATGAAGGTATTTTGCCCAAACTTACTCCAGTGTACACTCCCACTTGTGAATAATCAGAATGCACCTAACAAGAAGATTCACAGCCAAAGATTGGCAATTTGAATATTGTTTATCGAATTATTCCGAATGAAAGGACCCATTTATCTTGGATAAGTATGTTGTGTACTTCACAATCCAAATGGATAACGCATCCACATTGTTGAAAAACTGTTGAAATACTGAACTAAAAACGTCATGGCTGTTTATTAGAATGAAATTGTACCTAGGAGTTGAACATACATAAACAAGCATTGACTTTTTCCTTTTTTAGAACACAAAAGTGTCGTGAATACTATTGCATACAGAATCTATAAGTACTTTGCCATATAAGAAATGTGTTTTTTTGAAATTTTTCTTTAGATGTGATATAAATTGTTGAATATACCCCTGAAGAAGAGATGATTATCTCGAAACGCGTTGGGCCACCTATGAACTTTTGAAAAATAAAAACACTAATGAAGAAATATCCTCACTTTATGTGTTGAAGTTTATCATTGGATACCACAAAATGCTTATGTGTCTACCATATAATTGAACTATTGTTACAATTTCTCTACAAACTCAGAGAGTATATAAAAATGTACCTTGAAAGTTTGGCTCATTTTCAAGCTTGTGGAAGTGTGCAGGGGAAGGAACTTATCTTGTTCAGGGTGGAGATCGGAGCCAGTAGCCAGGATGAATCTGGTGAGTACCTGAGTGAATGAGTGAAGGAGGGCCCCACAGATGTACAACCATTAAGGCATACACAAATGCAGTGACTACCATGCATGCATCCAACATCAACCGTTACAATGCATGAAGCATCCACGTAAAACAGCAGGCACAACTAACCTGGCTAAAGTACACTTCGAGATTAAGGGGAGAATGTCTGAGGGTCGAGACATGGAATCACCCTTTCCTAATTCCGATCCTTCCTACCCTCCCTCTACTTTTATAAGATATTGTCACTCGTGTCCTGTCCTACCCCATGACTTTCCCTTAAACACTAAGAACAGGAGGAAACTAAGAAAACGTAAAAACAAATGTTGGCAAAATCTTTTCCTAACTACGGAACTGACTTATCCTCCCGTCCCCCACTATCATAAGTCATTGTGAAACCCAACCCTTTCCTTCCCTGTTATCCTTTTCTAATAATGATATAAGAAGAAAAGTACTAGAAACACCACCCGTTTACTATCCGTATAGTAATAAGGCCAGAAGGAGCGCATTAGATGTATTACACACCATCTTAAACCTCAAACCCGCCCCCATTCATTTGAACCAAGTAGTGAGGCGAGGAAGAGGGAGCCAAGAGTAATACACACTCCCTATGTAAAACACCACTATAGTACTGAGAAGAAGATGATGACTGCAGAGGCAGATCAGTATACTCAATGGACATGTCCCACTAATTGGTACAGTCATGTCCCACTAATAAGATCAGGCAGAGAAGGCACTTAAAGTTGGGCACTTTCACCAGCAGCCTGCTGTCATTCCCAGGGAGTATAAAAGCAGCAACCACAGGAAGCAAGTTGAACCAGTAAAAGGCGTATTGGAGGCACAGCTGAACCAGAAGGAGAGCGGGATGCCAAGACGCTGAGGATCTGCAAGAAGCAGCAGGGAGCATGGTGAGGGAACCGTGTCTCCAAGGAACCAGAATTGTCCTCGGAAGGGAATCCAAAAGGCGTGTGGGTCCTGTGTGCCTTGCCTGTAGCAAAGTGCTTGTTCCCCTGGGTAAGAGGAGGAGCTGAGGAGGGTCTAAGGGTCAGGTGGTGAGACCCTGACCTTAGACAGTAAGACGACATCAAGGAAAAGCCAAGAAACAAGACCAGTGGGTGTCTGTGCATTTGAAACCCGGTATACATTGAGAAAGACTGAATACAAAGTAACAGAGTGGTCACGTGTCAAGAAAGATATGCATTTGAAAGTCCCTGTGTAAAGAAAGGAAGAGGGGAGCTGTGCGCAGACACGAAAAGTCAGCGAAATAGAGATCCAAACAAAGGGGGAGCTGTGCAAGAATTTAAGTGGGAGCAAAATCTCCCAAAGTGATAGAAAAGTATTGACATTAACCAAAGTGTGTTGGAAAAGCATTCGGGTGGCCACCAGGTGGGAGATTGATCCAGGTTGGCCGCAAAGACCCCAGAATAAGCAAAGAGTGTTAGAAAACCAACAGGGTGGCCACCAGGCAGGAGATTGATCCAGGTTGGCGGCACAGATCCCAGTATAAGCAAAATAAGCAAAAGAAAGAGAACTCTATTAGGGCAAAGCACCTGGTTGCACAACCTGTAATGGGTGGCCCGTGAGATCTGACAGCTGTGCCATGATCAGGGGAGCCTCATTGAAAGCAAGGAGCTGCATGATCTAATAAAATGGAAAAGCTGTAAGGACTTGGTTCAGAATGGGGAAAGGAGTCCCAAAAGAAGTCAAGTGAAATGTGATGTTAACACGTGGAACTTTTGTGAGTTGAATGTTTTGTGTTAAAGGAAATACAATTAAACCAGTTGTACAGAGGTAATCACGAGGGCCTGCGCTTGGGAAGCCTACGAGACCCATTGAAGAAGTGTGAACTAGAGGGCTTCTGAGTTCATGGAAAAGAGACCCAGAGAATCCTAAAGATCTTACCAGGAAAAGGTACAGTGAACTCCTTTTGCCAAGAAAACTTTTTGCCAAGTGAATGTTGTGCCAAGTGAACTTTTCTTTGCTAAGTGAAAACTATGAGACTTGTGGAACTTTATAACCCTGAGTACTTTAAACTTGGGGAAGTGAGCTGTAGAAAGGCTACATTGTCACATTAACTTTACTTTAAACATTATTGAGTTGGCCATATCACATTCACCCTATTATTCTGTAGAAGTGGTACTGTAAGGAACTCATGGTGACAACAGTAAAGACGGACGCGAGTGATCACAGTTCAAGGGTGTTTTGTAACTGTATAGGTAGGTTGGAAAAACGCATAATCTAAACCTTAATCTAAGATGGGAGCAAGCATCGACCATCAAATAATAAGAAGGCAGTCCTAGTGGCATCTTGTCAAATAAAAGGGCCTATACTAAAACAAAAATATTGCCAATCCTTACAACTAAATACCAAAGGAGTGTGGGATAAGGTTCACAAGAAAGAGAAGTGCTTACAAATGATAAGTCAGGATGGGGTAGCAGGGGTCTCCCTTCCCCACGTTAAAGCACGGTACAAGGTGGGACTCTGGAGCACATCACACGCCTGAGCTTTCCCAGCACGAGACTACAGTTCTGTTCTTTGGTATCATGACCTCTGGTGGTTAAGTCTCTTTTCTACAACAATTCTCTGGCCTCCGAGGACCTGGTGTGTTCAAAATAACAAACAAAAAGTTCCTTTCCGTATTTGGGTCAGGGATTTTCACCCCTGGATCCCCCCCTTACGGGCTCAGATCCACAAAAGTTCCTAGCGATATCAGGACCTTCGGTGTGGTGTCTCTTGCTTCCGAGTGCCTGATCTGTTCAAAATAACAAAAGAAAAGATCCTATCCAATTGTACTCAGGGAGATGTTTCTTCACCCCTCGTTCCCCCTCTTCCGGGCTCAGAACCCTCTCGAATGTCAGCCTCCCTCTGTTGTGTTCATTATGGCCTGTATTCCAAGAGATTTCATCTATTATATTCACCTGTCGTTGGGTGATGGCTTTTCAACCCTGGAACCCCCTCTTCCGGGTTCAGACCCTTCTCGACTGTCTCCCTCCGTTGGGTTCATTACAGCTTTTATTCCAGAATATTTTCACCTTTCACATACACAAGTCTTTATGCATTTTAAACAATCCTCTGTGGACATCCCTCCGTCGGGTTCACTCTTGTCAACATGTTCATTGGGGAATCATGCTTCACCCCTTTTTGTCAGCATCCCTCCGTCGGGTTCACTCTTGCCAACCACACAGTTCCTTCTCCTTTCTTACTATGCAGGATGTCTACCTTAGCTTTCCAATTACGTGCTGATCAAAGACGTTTGACTGTAAAGGGGGTTTTGCTAGATCCTTGTAGGACCACTTTGACTTTTTCTCTAACAGCTTTCTGGTTTCTGTAGTTTCAACAGTATGGGAATTAAGCAGAGTCTCCCGATTGAGCACCCACATGGTGCCGGACCACTCTGGAGCTGGTTTTCCCCTGTGGAGTTAACAGTACTTTGATTTCCCTTTAATTTACCATTTGCGACTTTCGTTCAACACAGTTTGGGTTCTTATCAGTTCTCCTCTCGACTCACCGGCTGTGTTGAACTGCCTGGCTTTTCTTGTTTTAGGAGTTAAGGATGGTACCACGGTAGTAAGCGTCTCTCCCTGTCCTGCTTATCAGTGTAGGCGTGCGCCTTGTACTGTTGACATCTACTGCAACACACTACTCTACTGGCTATTGCTTGCAGTCTTATGCTTCCTTCCACTGAGGATTTTCAGGTCTGGGTCGGAAAGGGCAAGGTCGCTTCTCTCCTGGTCGCCCCTTCCTTTCTCGCTTCCTTTATCCTCCTCTTGAACTGCCGTACTTCAATAGCTGTCTCATTGTGCGGTCTGCCTTGCTCATAGTATGCTCTTGTGCGCTACCTTTTATCCCTGTGGGGAAGGGAAAGGGCTGTCAAGTGTGTGTGGTTCTGGTCGATTGCCTGACTTTGTCTGTCTGTTGTGTTGGGACATGTCAGGTAAATGGCTCTAGTGTTAGTCCGTTGTCATTCGTGGTGCAAAAAAGTGTTTGTGTCAGAAAAGGGGGTGGGGGCTAGAGTTTCTATCTTACGTAGTAGGATGGGGAAAAGGTGTTCTAAGAAGGGGCTACTGTGTCTCACCCTCCGGTATCCCACCTCCACTCCCCAAGGACCATTCACCCAGGGGTTCCCCCTGAACTGGTCCACCACCCCCCCAGGAACTGGATCCAATAGCTACGGCTGTGTCCTGGCCACCTGGATGACATATCCCTGGTGACTGGTAAGTGAGACGCCTTCAGGTTTCTCACAGTACCCATTCAAAATATCTAAAACATTACAGAATGGTACATTTCAGAGTGGACAATACTACCGAAAAACACTAATTAAATAAATAAAGTGTGGTGGGGTGGAGTGGAGTAAAGGGGATGAAATGGGTCAGTTGGGGTGGCGTTATAAGGGTTAAAAAACAGGGGGCTTGGGTGAGGGGCCCCCAGTATTTTGTCCACGAAAAAATTTACCACGCTGTAATGTCGGTCTGTAAAATCACATATAACCGTAGAAGCGAGGACAAGCATAGGTTTTGACGCTGACAATATTTTGTTTTGGATGGACAGATTTAGACTTCCCTTAGTTTTCTTGTTGTTAGAGAACATCTCCATCGTAGAGTTAGGGCAAGTTAGGCATTACACCATCCTGACCATTGAGAATAAAGGCTTTCAAACTGTGTTTCACTTGTCTGTGTCGTCTCTTCATACCATGCCAGTCTAACACTATGGGCCTCATTACGGGTCTGGCAGTAACCATGCTAGTAAAACCGGCAGGTTGCCGCCGGACCCATAATTAATTACTGGCACCTCACTTCCTGGTATCACAAGGGTATTCCGACCCCGGCGGAGGGGAAGTCAGGCGCCGGTGATTTTGTAAGTCCCCATTCCCAGGACTCCATGGGAATGGGGACCATGGGAGTGCCGGCATCGTTAATAATGGTGCCAGTGCTTCCTTGAAACTCTGCTGGCGGGTGCTGTTCTGCCCGCCAGGTCTTACCCTGGCGGGTGTAATGGCACCCGCCTGCAGACTCGTAATTTGCCGGTCCGGAAACAACAGTTCCGGTAGTCTTACCGGCACCTTTGTTTCCGGACCGGCAAACTTGTAATGAGGCTCTAAGTATTGTAAGGAAGACATAGTATCAAACAGTAAGAGAGACACAACTAATCACAGTTCAAGGGTGTTTATTGAACGTCAATTGGGTTTGAAAAACAGCTATCTAAACCTAAATCTAAAGATGGGAGCAAGCTACGACCATCAAATAATAATAATGCAGTCCAAGTGGTGTCTGCAAAGATAAAAGTGCCTATACTAATAAATGTATTACCAATCTTTACTTCTAAATACAAATAGTGTGGGAAACAATGTTATGCAAAAGAAAAGTGTTCAATAAATGATATGCCAGGATATCAAGCCGTTGGCTTCCCTTCCCCATATTTTCAGCAATGGACAAGGCGACACACTCGAGTTTAGCACAGTCTCTGGCTTCTCTAGCACAAGGGTGCAGTTCAAAACTTCAACATCATTGTCTCCTGTGTCAAGGTCTCATTGCCATTCAAAGTCTCTTTACCAGAGGGCCTGATGCAATAACACAAACAACAAAGTTCATTTCTCCTTAGGGTTTTACACATATATATTCTCTGGTGATTTTCTGTTCAACTCGGGTCCCCCTTTGTCGGGCTCAGACCCACTTCAACACAAAACCTTCTTGTGTGATTTTTACTTCACCCCGAATACCTCTCTGTTGGGCCCAGACCCACTTCAACACAAAACCTGCTCAGGTGATTTTCGCTTTTTTTTTTTATTATTCCGTGTACATGGGGATGGGCGGACATGTGGTATGGGTGCCCTCTGCAGCATACGTCTCCTGCGCCTTTGTGGTGCCTGTCTCCTTCCCTGCTGTGCTTCTGCATGCTGCTGTAACTAGATTTATAGTTGCAGGTTGTGGAGCCCATAATCGACATCTGCTTGTGGCTACATATTGCTTGGATGTGTGTTTGGGGTAGGTGTGGTCCTTTTATACTCCTCCTGAGTGGTTCTGGTGCACCTGTGCCTTGATTTGGCACCTGTATGCATTTACCGCCAATTTGATGGAGGTAACTGTGCTGTTTTTTGCAGAATTAATGCCGATTTTTGGAGGTAATTCTAATGATTTTGGACTTGTAATGTGGCGGTAATGGGTTTTTGTTTTTTGGAGGTAATTTTGCGAACGGAATTAGCGCCGGTGCTAATTTTTGCCAATTGATGGAGGAATTACCGCTAGAGGAAATTCTGCCAGAGGTAATTCCGCTGGTAGAAGTACTGCCAATTTTTCAGTAGGTCATGATTTGGCATAGTGGTAAAGTCATTTGGCTTAGTGGTAAAGTTGGAGGTAACAGAATTACTGCCAATTTGACTACTTACTGTCATATTTGGAATGAGTCCCATAGTCTGCAGTCTTGCATTACTGACCCCTCACATATGGTGGCAGAATGGGGATTTAACTAGCTTGAAACAAACTAGGGGCCCACTCATCAGTGTGGGAATGAGATTCCTGCATTTAAATAATAATCATACTACAGAGGGAGAGGATTTTGTGGTGCATTTAAGATCTAGGGATACTCTTTTGTAATTAAAACAACAAATAGTTTAAGCAAAACCCTTTCCGTTTGATTATCAAAATGTGTTTTTCGTCAGAGGCCCCTCTCTAATTACAAAAAGGTATCAGATTACCATTAAATTAACGTTACTATTAAGTGTCCCAAATCAGAGACTCTACCTCCCTTTCTACAACCCCTCCGTATATTGAAATTAGCCAGGATGAAGACCCTGAGATAACGAGAGCAGTAGAGTTTGAAGAACCTATTGAGCTAGACAGAATATCTGGTTCAGAAGCTAGTAACAAGTACTTTACTCCCCCTTTGGAGACCTTTAAAAGAGTTGCATAAGAGAAAAATGTATGTCTGAAGTTGTCATCGTGGCAACAATATAATATGATATGATATGATAAATCATTTATAACGCGCCTGTACACAAGTGATTCTAGGCACGACAAGGAAGGGAGGACAGAGGGAGGACAAAACAACGATCTTACTATGCCTTTTGTCATTCAGATCGCGCAAGGGCGGGGGAGGGATGGGGAGAAGTGCCAGGGGATGGGTGGGTGCTGCGGTTCTCCCGCACTGCCATCACGGCTCTGTCTCATTTCCGGCGACCTGCCCAGGTCAGTTTCGGCACAGCACTCATTGCAGCGTTGTTGGCGGTTGCCATGGCGACTCAAGGATGCACGGCAAGCATGATACATTCCAGCTCGCGTGACCAGCACCAAGTCACGTAACAAGACACAACCAGGAAGAAGCCCATAAAAGCCCCAACCACCGTTCATTCAGTGCTTCTCAGCTATAAGAGTGGAGTTTTTGGTTGTTGCTTCCTGATTTCCTGTTTCTGCGATTTTGACCATGGCTCTTGTCTAGTGGAATGCCTTTGGATTGTCCCTGGATTTTTTGGCTGACCTTGTGATTTGTTCTCCTGGTTTTTTCCTGACTCTGGCTTTTTCCATTACGGATTGCTTCTGGATTTCCTTGTGCTTTGGCGACCTGCATTTGCTTATGGACTCTAGTACTTTGGACTTGGGTTCTGCTTCTTTTGAATTTGTGTCCTAATATTGTTCTTTTCTTTCCAGCTGCCCAGGGATGTGATGCTGCAGTTCCAGTCCAGTTCACAGAGTGGTTTTCACTTCTCTGACTGGTGCTTGGGGACTGAGGTATTTAGTCCACTCAGGAGATCATATCTTGACAACTATGGACTGGGAGGTCAGGTTTTTAGGGGAAGGGTATGTGGAGAATCCTGCAGATCCCCCAATAAAACCCTGCCTAAAGTCTCCTCCCAGAGGGCCAGCAGAGGGCAGATGCTTCCTGATCCCAATCCCGGAGGTGGTGTGCTGTGGGAGGATCGCCTGGGTGGAGACAAGGCCCAGGGTAGTGGGCTGATTTCATGGGATGAGACATGGCATTGTTCCTTGGACAATAGAAATATAATTCCCAGAGAAGTAATAGCATTTTGACATTCAGATTAATGTCAGTCTAGGGTTAAAACCAAACCAGTAAAATCTGGAATAAAAATGTCCAAAGTTGTTAACTTTCCAGAACCATTATTTTATATCGCTAAAAACCCATATCCTCCACAATTGCCAAGGTATTCCAACAGGAACGGCGAATCTGTGACTTTTTGTGCCCTATGTGTCTCTAAAAAGGTAAAACATTTGAACTCCTATTACAATAATATCAAGGGAGGAGAATCTCTACTTAACCCTTTTAAAGATGTAGTGAAATGGAGCCTTTCTACAATGGACTGCATGTCCCAGAATTCCTCAGGTACTGTGAAGAGGAAGAGGGCTAAAGAGACATGCAGGAGGTCAGGTCAGGCAGGCAAGCCTAATAGCCTTTGGTAGAATCAGGCAATTAGTTCTAAGGGCCTGTACCTGAAACCAATGAACCCACCTTAGGGGCAATAACAGTCTGCTGCATGAAGGAGCAGCAGAAAGAAGCTGGAGCAGGAGCTGGAAGGTCGGCAGTAGCAGAAGCAGTAGAGCACAAGGCTGGCAGTTCACATGAAAGTGTGACCACAGAGGGAAGGGTGCCAGAGCAGAGGAAAAGCAGACTCTGAGTTGGTCCTGTGCTCACAAACCCTAGTTGGCTGTGGCAGCATTGGAAGGGACTGGAAGAAACAGGCAGTCTTTCCAGGTGTGCCTAATTGCTGCGAATGCAGAGCCGAAATTGTGCATCCACCCAAGACCTATGTGCAGAGGCAAGCTGAGGGGAACTGGAGAGTAGAAGTCTCTCCTCTGATGAGCCCGGATCGGAGACACCCTTGCAGCTGAGGGGTGTGGGTCCCAAGAGCACCTGCAGCAGTAGCAGTAGCAGAAACCAAGCCGGGAAGCAGAAGCAGCCCGCAGTCGCAGTGACTGTGGAGTCTGGAATGAGAAGCTCTGTACTCCAAATCAACCGAAATACCTTACCAGTAACCGTAGCCAGTTTTATTGTCACTCGCGTACCTATTCAAGCGAGCTTAAGTTGTTTGTAGAAGTGGGAAGTCGATTTAACAAGGCAAATGTAACATGTCATGAGATTATCAAAGCTGAAACACACCTGTGCAGTGAAGCATTTTCTTTTCCCATTGTTAAGTATAACTCAATGCTGAGTGGTCGCGTGTCACCTGTTAACACATAGAGCATTGCAGGTAAACCTACTGAATTCTAATTGACTTTCCTGAAACGTTACAAGCACAGTTTTAACATCTGAAGAGGGTGCGCATGAGACATTGTTTCCCGATAACCTGTTTCCTGATAACCTTGAAGGTTAAATGCTGACCGAAAGGTGGGGGAGGGGCAGCTTTTCAAGTGGCAATTTAAGAGTAAAACAAAATTGTGTGTGCTTAATTTCGTTTTTATTAGAAAACTGACTTCTTGTAACATTCTAAACAATGAAGCTGAAGTAGTTAAAGTTGAGCAGAGAACAAGTGCTACCCAAGCCAATAGACCAAACCCTATTGAAGCATATTCAGCCCATCTAAGAACTGAACACTGTTGTTTGGGAGTTGCTGAAGCTATTGTTACCTCAGAGACCTTTAACATAGGGGTGACAAAGGTTATCCAAGGCTGTATGAGTGTCACTGAAGCTTTGCGATAACAACTGGAGAAACTGTGTCCTTGAAGCTGGGGATGGTAACTGAGTACTTGTGTCACGCACTCACGGCTCCGTTCAAGTACGCCAGTCATACACCCCTCATCCTCACACAGCTCTCACACAAGCTCTCATGTCCGGGGGGTGTCACGTGAGCAGGCTCATCTCTGGGGTCGGAAGCACCAAACAACCAGGTACAATAGGAGCTTTCCATACCTCCACTGGCGGCTTCCATGGCGCTTACGGGACAGCAACTACAGACAAACGCCTCGGCATTCGTCAACACAGTTCCAGCGTGCACTTCCTGGTCCCGGGTCACGTGACACGCTCACCGGTCCCGCTCGCGGATCAGCTGACACAGGGACACACAGGATTTAAACGCTGGACTCCCGCGTAACAGCGCTTCACAGCTGTTCGCACCGGAGGACTCTGTTCAGCTATTCTGCTTCTTGGATTCACGGCTTTTGACACGGATTTCGACTCTGGACCTTGCTCTGCTCTTCTGCCCCTCCTGACTACTTGTTTGCTTTGGAACGTTATTCGGAATTGCCTTTGGATTGCCCCTTACGGATTTTTTGTCTCGGATCTGGCTTCTCGCCATTCCAGCTTGCGCATATATCTCTGCAGGTTGGTTGTGTGGACCCTCGCACGACATTGGTCTTGATACTACTGGGAGGCCAGCTCACTTGATCACCCCCCCTCTCCACGAAGTACCCCAGCATAGGTATACGGCATACCAACTCTCCACATAGGTAAGACTCTGCCTTCTGTTTTCATCAGTGTGTTTTATTGTGCTTGCTTGGTAACTAATCAGACCTTTTTCTACAGCTGTCTGGGGTCAGCAGTTTCGTGGTATCAGACTGGCGAGGGAAACCCACCTGTGGCCCCAATAACCGCAGAGGGAGTGCTTTTACTCTTCCTCTGTGGTGCTTGGGGACGGAGGTTCCATACTCTGCACGACAATCAAGAACAGAACAACTTGTTCAAATCAACACCTTTAAAATCTGTTGAGCTAAGACTGTTTAAGGCAAGAAGAAAATTAGTTTGAAAGCTAGAGCAGATTTTGGTGGTAGTTGCAAGACGGAAGGAAAGGCAAAGAGGCTGCCCTATCTTGCCACACAGGAGAGAAGAGTGCCTTGCCAAGAGGTAGCGGTCGAAGAAGTATTGTGGATGTTGCCTAACCCTATATGTTGCAGGAGCAGCAGCAGAACTTTGGTCACCAATACAATTGTCAGAACTGTAGTAGGTGAATATAGCAGAAGCAGAAGACAACTGTGGGGCAAGGGAGCCTGTTGGCAATTTCGAGTTGCTCAAAATAGAGCAAATCCTGAACAGAAACATCCTGACAAGACTGTATAAAAGAAGACACTGCAAGAGTTGCAAGTAGAAGAGTTCTTAAGCAGAAGTGATACTTTTATCTTCAACTTTGTTTATTCTTTTCCTGGAACGAGGTTAGCCAGGGGTCCCATTGGTGCCATTGTTTTCTTTGTCGAACTGGAAAGGGGAATCTTTTCATCAAGCAGAGAAGAACTGTTACCAGTGGATTTTTATTTGTGTGAACTTTTATTTCTTTGGAACTTTTCAAGACGTTTCTTTTCCTTGTAAGAATTGACTTTGGGAATATTCCTGGGGGATCAAGATCTGCCCAGAGCAAGTAGGAGTCATCCAAGACACTGGTTGGTTGGTAACCTTTCATTTATGTGTTTTCATGCTTCCTTAAATATTTATGTTGTTAAGTGTGAGGGTTAGTATTGTGAATGCTGGGAGGTTTTCCCTTAGATCCTAGAGTAGGTAGGGAATCTCCCGGTAGAGTAGGTTTAGTTACGGTATTTAGTCTGTCTTCTCACATTACTGACCCCTTACATACATCTACATACCTCTTCAGCCCTCTTCCTCGTCTCAGTCCCAATAGGATTTTGGGACATGTAGTTTGTTTCCTTAAAGTTAGGTTTGTCTCACTACTTGATTAATTTTTTTTTTTAAAACTTCTGTTTATTAGGTTTACAATACAGCAGTTCTACATAGGATCAAACTAACATTGCAGTATTCATTTTCAAATTTTAATTTTAAGGGTAGATTGAATTCCCCTAGTCATTTTAACAGAGGGGCTGTAGGTTTGACTTTTCTAGAGATAGAGGGTTTAGAGAAGACAACATTTTCGCAATCCTTTTTAGTGTACCCTTGGAAGTTAGGAGGGCATTTAATGTTGGATACCAAAAAGAGTCTTTCTTTTGGTACAGTACACTACCGGCTTAGGTTTAATAGGAGGTTGAGTGACATTGAAATGGCAATAAGCCATAACCTCTTTTGGCATAGTGTCAAGAGTATCAGAGGATAAATACTGTGTCTCCTCCCACGGAATTTCCTCACTACCCTGGGCCCTGTCTCCACCCAGGTGATCCTCCTGCAGTACACCACCCCCAGGGTTGGGATCAGGAAGTGTCTGCCTTCCCCTGGCCACCTGCGAGGAGACTTTAAGCAGAGTTTCAGTGAGGGATCTGCAGGATTCTTCACAGTATGCTTAAGGATTCTAGCTTAGCTCTGGTTCTCATGGGTGTCTTTCCGAAGCTGTTTTTCACTTTGCCGGGTTCTGAGTGTTGTGGTGGGCGGTTTGATAGTCTGGTGGGGTCGGCTCTAGCGTTCCTTGTGTCCTTTGTTGTGAGTTGTTTGTTTTCTGGTGTAGAAGTATTGTAGCTGGAGAGGTAGCAGGAGATTTATGATATTGTTGTTCTTGTCTTTGTATCCTTAGTTCGTTTAGAGGTGGTTGATTGCGATTTTGAGGGGCTGTGTATTCTGGAAGGTTCTGGAAGGTAGTTCCTGTTGTTCGAAAGGGTTGAGGTTTCATTTGTCTTTTTTGTTCTCTTTTTCATTCTTGTTTCCTTGTCCTTCTTGTATCGGGGCATGTTTGTGGTTGTAGTGTTTCATGACTGTTGTGGTACTGGGGATCTGGTTGTGTGTTATGCTGTTTTGGTAGTCGGCTCCCTAGTTGGGGAGGGGGGGATATCTCTTGTTGATAGTTCCTGTTGGTTTTGATCATGGCCGGTATGCCGTAGTGTCAGATGATTGTTGACTGGATACATCGATGTAGGGCTACACATATTGGCGGGTGCCTCGCTATGGTAATTGGTTTGTGGTGGTTTGATTTGTAACATAGGTCTCAGATTTCTCATTTGTTCCTGCGGTGGCTTCTTTTTTGGTCTCGAGAGTGGATCGATTTGGGGCTACATTTGCCTTGCTGTGGTCTCTTCAGAGTTCTCAGGGGTTCTTGGAGATAGACATCAGGCACTTAGGTTTGCAGCGAGCGAGATAAGGTTTCTCGGTGGTGCAGCTTCTTTGCGTGGTCTGTTATTAAACCTTATGGTGTGGAATTTCTCTGAGTCTCTTGGTGAGGAGGTACTGAAATAGCCAATATGTTGGGGACCTGCGAGGGTTAGAAGCTTCCCTGTGGAGCTTGTCTCGTCCTTGGAATACTTACTTGGGTTGGGGGGGTCTCTGGATTTTGGTGTGGGTAGGGGTTTGGTAGACGCAAATGCAGGCTGTAAGAGTTCAAAGTGGCGGGGTTCAGAGCAGTTACGTTCAAGGAAGTATCCGGATTAGGGTGATTGAAGTTCAGGATGGAATACACAAAGCAGTGGGATCCAGGGGTTAAATATTCTGTGAGTTAGCGCTCACGAGGACTTAGGCTCAAGGTAGGAGTAGCAGGAGTCAGGATTCTGGAAATGGTAAGGATTAGATTGGAAGATTCCAAGTGGTTAAGGTTGAGAGTAGTAGAGTTCAGATCCTTGAATTCAGAGCAGCAAAGTAGAGTTTGGTTTTCAGAATGTAGGCGTTCGAGGTAGCAAGCGTCTGGAATTGAAAAGGTGCAGAAGAAGTTGACTGGCAGAAAGGTGGCATGATTGGGGCTAAAGACTTATTTAAATCAGCAAACAAGAGAAAACCTTTCTATCCCTATTCCTAAGAGGGGTTTCCCTGACTCAACTAAAAAATGAAAGAATTAAGGTGATTGCCAGGATGCCTGTCAAAGCAAAAATGTCAACCATCCTGTGTCAAGAAAAACCTTACTTCTGTCCCTTACACTAGAAACTAAAGAATAAGGTAGTACTTTTCTGGTCCCAGGAGGATGGCTCCCTTCTACTGTGGTATGATTAAAGTTCCACACAATGCTTCCTTGGTGGGCCTGGAATCCAGTCTCAGATAGCTCGACAGAATGAATCCCTTCCCCAGACCACACATTTCCAAACAATATTTTTTCGATAGGACAGATGAATGCTTCCCTTCTCCTGGCATTCTGTCTCAGTCTCATAGCCCAGGGGAATAATACCCTTCCCCAGGCCTATTGGACCTTACTCCCGGTCTGAGTGGTGAACATCTCACAGTGGCACGGTTCAAGTGGTGAAACTTCACAGTAGCAAAAGTTCAAGGTGGTGAATCGTCATGGTAGTGAGGTTCGAAAGTGGTGATGGATGGATCGCCTCTAGTCTCCAGCAACAAGGAAAGGATTAGATATAGATATTATAACTGCATTTCTCCAGCTGTGCAAGCAATGCTTTGCGTTACCAAAATAGTGATGGGGGAAGGATTTGAATAAATCTGAACGGCTGATACTGCTCTGGGCAACCTTCCACGCCACTGTTTTTAAGCCTGTCTGTACCATTGCAAAAGGCGTCCAGCCGTCACAAATCAGTCAGATGCTATCACCAGTGAGAGCGGCCCAGACATAACTGCTAGGCCAGTTCCCCTCTGCCGAAACAAGTGGGGATGCTTGTAGTGTTGTACAGAAGGAATGTGACCTAGCAGTTTGGGCTTGACTGCCCTTTTTGGGAAGGGACCAAGCCTGATTTGCAAATTGTTTTCCCCTTCTGTATTGGCTTGGCAGGCTGAAAAATAATGGCCTGGAGGGTTGCCTAGAGCTGTGCCAGTGGTTAGGATTAATTATAAACCTTCCGGCTTCCCCTTTTGGTTTTGCTCAAGCAATGCTTTGTACATTTATTTAGGAGTTTTTTTATATACATCAGTAGGAGGTGACTGCTCTTGTTCCACTGGGATCGAGCACCCAGGGTGCAGTACAGTGCAACACTAACTGTTCTTCAGAATTCTGCTTTAGTTACCTTTGCCTTATTTGGGATTACAGAAGTACCAAACATAGGGCCTCATTACAAGTTTGATGGCAATCGCTCAGGAATTACTGCCAAACTCTAATGCCGTTACCAGCAATTGCTATCGGCTAAATCCACCGAAATTGTAAGCACCAGCACGGTGGTGTTAATCCTCATGTTCCACCTGTGACAATTCTGCCATTCATTTTTTGGGGGGTGAAGTGGAAGAGATACCGCCAGCTATTTTTTAGAAGTTACTCCTTCACTTTCCCTCATATCTTAGAATTTGGCAGGAAAAAGTGGCATTACATTTGTTATCACCAAAAAAGTGGCAGAAACAATTGGTTTAAGGGCGAGTCGACAATTTAGCCAGCTCAGTTAGTTGTCTCCTGCACTTTACTTTTCTCCTGCAGGCCAACAATACATATTGGGTCCAACTCTAACCAATCCATAGCCAGAACTCTATTTAATTAGAATGTCTAGTTCAAAAATGATGCACATGAGTTTGTCAATCAGCACAGATACAACTCTGAATGTTAACAACCCACTATGTGGGGAGGAGTGAAGATTTACAGAATACAAGGGAATACTACAGCTGTATGCAGGGTGCAATAGGTATGGGCCAGCTACAAGTCTTTGCCATAGACACTGCATGCAACTCTCCAAATCCACCGGTGTGGCGTAAAAGCCAATGTTTTCACAGCACATGAAATAGCTGAGTGGATCAATGCACTTGCAGAGATTCAGTGCAAACTGTAGATGACTTGTTTGAATCCTGCTAAGGTGAACTCAGCAATTTACCCTTGGTAGAATAACAGAAAAAGGCACTGTAAGGGTGCAGAAGTAGACGCTGGACACAAAGGTGGCATGCTTGGTGGCACAAACCTTTGTTTAACAGAAAATAATAAATAACCCTGCATGTCCCTATAACTTAGAGGGGTTTCCCTGCCTCAAACAAAACTAAGGATGATGTCAGAACGTACCTCAAAAGTAAATAATCCACTGTCCTATGTCCCAAACCTATTTCCGTCGCTTACATTTAAAAAGAAAAACATCTAACCGGTTTCGCCCTAACTCCAGAAGGGTGGCTCCTTCCTTCAGGATGGTTTCAGGCAGTTCGTAAATGATGGGGCAATATCCTCCTTTCCATGGCCGTCACTAGGCCTTTCTATATAGTTCTACACAGATGGTGGGGAGGTCTCCCTTCCACAGGCCTTCCCAGGCAACTCTTTATAGTTCCATCAAGATGGGGAAAATGTCTCCATTCCCCAAATCTCTTCCAGGCTCTCTTTCAACAGTCGCAATGATATCTGGATTTTTACCAGAGGATATCTCTTTCCTCCTTTGGTCTTCTCTCACCATTTGCCAAAGGATATTTCTCTCATCCCCCGGTCTTCTCTTGACTTTGACTGAAATATGTTTCTCTTTTGTGTTGGTCTTCTTCTGACCTTTTCCAAAGGATATCTCGCCCCTCTTGGTCTTGACTTCTGGTTATGTAGGTCCCAGACCCCTTTCTCAGGTTTATAATATGCCTTTCTCAGGTTGTCTTGCATGTACAATTCTTCAAACCTCTTAACCTTCGGGCCCCACCCCCCTCTTCAGGTTTATAATGTCTCTTACTCAGGCCAGGGGCACTATCCTGTCGGGCATTGTCTTGTATGTGTAGCCCTTTGGGGTGCTCTCTCACCCAGTATGTTTCATTTCTCTGTTTGGTCTTACTGGGACAAGGAAGATGGTTCTGCACTTCTTCCTGACCAAAGCCTCTAGGGATTCCCAGTGCCTAAATGGTCTTCCTCTGCATACCTTCTGACTTGGTCGGCGAGGGTCCCAGACCTCAGCAACACTGGCAACCTTCTCTTCTGGCTTCCCCAGGGGTCTTGCAGTCTGCTCTCGGCTTTCGGCAGCACGCCACAATGATTTCTCGCCGTACGTCGGGTCTCGCCGAACCACGCGGATGGCTTCCTTTCTGCAACCGGACGTCAAGTTCCCTGGCCTTCAGGTGAGCCCTCGCTCCAGTCAGCCTTCTCGGATGCTGACTTCCTTCTCCTGGCATCCGGGTCTGCAGCATGTTCTCCCTGTGCTGCGTCGCTCCCCAGCTCGATGCTCGTCTGGGGCAGGACTAGCTCTGTTGAGGGTCCTTTGTCGGTTTTTATCGTCAGCCGTCTTCCGAATCCCAGATAGCTAGTATGTTTGTTTTGGTTTCGCGTATGGCTGTTCCTTGCCCTGCTCTCCTTTGTGTCAGTATTTATGGAGCCATCTACTCTCACTCTTTCCTCACTCTTTCTCCTCGCAGTATGCATGAAGTAACTAACAGCAGATAGAGGAGACATAGAGGGTGGTGGTGCTTTGGCCCTATCCGTGTTGGGTGAGCAATGAATGGCGGCATGGTGGTTGACATGCCGCATTCTCCCTTGATAGTCTTTGCGTCCCTCACGGAGGGGGTCCCCTCCTATAGGATCCGCCTGCTGGGTACCACCCCCGGAGGGACTATCAGGTAGTGGCCTCACCTCCCTGGCCCCATGGGACGGGCCCTCCTCCCGGGGAGAAGTGACAACGCCAAGGGTTTTGTCGCAACACCCAATATATTGGGTCACAGTAACTTGCTATGCAGCATCATAGTACAGAATTATATTTACAGTGCCAAGAAGCCACAAGATCGTGGCAGGAAGTGCAACACCACATTGAAGTACAAGAAAAAACTATCAGATTTATATTCATTTTAGAGGCGCTGGCATCCCAATAATTTCTCTGATGACTTACAGCCCAGAACTGTAGCTCCCAGCAGCCTCTCCTCTTTCCTACCCATACTGACTAATTTCCCACAAATTAGGCTCCTTCCACCCTGTTCTCGCGGGCTCCAAAAGGGAATTAATTACATATGCGATTAAGTTTCTGTAATCAATGTAATTTTTTTCTTGGCCCGAGGAGCTAATATTGAGCCAAGACAAACGAGCTGTGGCCCAACCTTTAGTTTTAACCAGATCAATAGGGCTTTCTGTCATCATCGCTTCAAGTAATTGTGCGATTGTGCAGGCAGATGACAGCGCGGCTCAGGCCCCGGCAGAGACGTGGGCCTGGAGCAAGGAGAGGGAAGGTGGACAAAGCGGAACCAGAGCTCAGAACAGGGCATCTGCAACTGGAATTCCAGGGCATGCACAGGCACCTCCACACTGGCCTGCAGGATCCCCACCCTTTAACACAGCTCTCCTGGTGTACCCCAATCCTAACCATTCTTGCATGCGATGGGGCGCCTACATAGCTCTGCTTCTGCTCCTCAATGCTGCCCTTCCACAGCCCCAGGCATCCAGCACACACAGCTTTGCCAGTGCACCGCATTTCTGCAAATGATATCTGATCTAGTGAGGACTCCTCTCAGCTCTGTTGATGCGCATCACACCAGGCCTGCAGAACAAGCACTTACTAGAACACAATTCCTCCATGACCGAAATCCTAGTATGGAACCAACCAAGCACTATTAAAAAGCAGAACCCCTCTGTGCAAAGCTGCGGTGGCACCACACTTGCAAACTACTGCAACATCCACAGGAATGGTTCTCGCAAGTGCTGATGTCACTTGATTAATTGGCTTTAAAAAAGCTGTAGTCAATCAAGATCGGGGTAAAACCTAAGCTTGGACCACCCACCCCTCCCCCTACCCCACCCGATAATTGCGGGGATTGCAAATTGTCTGGTTCCTAACATTTCTGGGCTGGCCTGCTCTGGTCATGGGGAGATTCCCCAGTTCTAATGGAAAGGCATCCTTGGACTATGACCAGCTATAGGTGACACCCGCAGCTGGAGAGCAAACCCAAAGATGCATGATGGGACCTTTAGCAAACGCTCTGCAATACACCTTCAGCAAATTGCCAGTGCAGTATAGCTCTGTTGGTCCATCCGATGAAGTATTGGACTTTTCCCAAATCCAGAAATGTACATCTTCTGGCAAACTCATTAAGTAGCACCCCGGGTTTTATTTATTTCCGTATTTTGGATATTTCTTGAGCACAGATCTAGCCTCGAGTATTAACAACACTGCTGCACAATAATGGGTTAATAGGAATACAGGTAAGGAGGCACAAGTTACAGAAGGGTGGTGATATGATATGAGATGATACTAGGTTATTTATAACGCGCTTAATACCCAGAGGTTTCTAAGCACAGGCCTGGGGATCGAACATGTGTTGCTGTGTCGTCTTGCTTCCAAGGCGAGCACGTTGCAGCTGAGCTATCCTACGAGACATAGTGCTACAAACATTTAATCAACCTGAACAGTAAACAGGGTTGAGGTGGGTTCGACCAGGAAGGGGAGATCAGGGGTGTGTAAGGTCTGTGAAGACGGTGCTCCTGATGGAGGTCCGGAGCTCCTTTCTTAACTGCATGAGGGTGGGTGCAAGTCTAGCGTTCACTGGGATAAGGTTCCACAACCTGAGAGCACAGAATGCTGATCTCCTGTGTTTTGCATTTTTTGCAGCTCTAATCTGGCCACACCCTGGCTTCTTGTGGAGAGTTGGCCACCAGCGATGGTGACCTTGCGCCCAGGTCCAAGGGTGCATGCAAAGTGTCGGCTTTGTAAATGCCACCGCTGGTCTCAACCAATGTAGTTCAAGGAATGTGATCTTAATGAGGCAGGGCACGGAGGACGCTTCTCATTCGTGTCAGTTTCTCTCTAACTGTTTGAGGTTATTTTATCAGGGTCTTTGCTTTAATTATTTTTAGATACTATTGAAAATACAAAGGTTTTGAAGTTCTATAGCATTTGTTTATTGCTCTGCAACATTCGGACTAATGATTTGACACCATTGGACAAGAAATGTGTGAGGGCGTGTTGAACCTTTGCGGAACAAGGGCACGGGTGATCCACTCGGACATGGCCGTGAAGGCAGTGATAGAATAAGTGTGGGCGATGGCCTTTAAACCTGTGATATTATCACTGGAAAGAGAGGTCAACAAATAAATGGGCAATGAGACTACCCTGTCCCCAGGCTTCCAGGACAGTCCTTACGCCACCCTAACACTACCTCTCCTCCCACCGCTGCAGATTGGTTTTCACACATCAGCACAGTGTGGGAGGCACTGTCACAAATGAGGACCACAATACCATTTATATCTAATAATTTTCATGGTTAAACACAGTAACTTTGGTACTCAGGAGTGTGAGTGCCGTCCTGCCAGATGCCAATGCGTAGATTAAAACTCCAGTAAAACAGAAATCGGTGTTTGCACTCACCAGTTCTCTGAGTTTGCACTCAATAGACCTCAGAGTTTTGTGCAGTGTGTGTTCTCTGACGACCTCAGTTACTTTATTATCAGCTTAATTTCTATTGACTCTCCTAGTGAGGGCCTCCTGTGTATTCACTGTCTCGGACCGACTATCCTCCAAAACAAAACACCTGGGATCTGTCCCAGCAACAGCCTTGATCTTCCCTGGGAACCAGGTGCCATTTCCCGGTGAGGCAGAAACTGCAGGGAGCGGTCCAGTTCTTCAAAGGACAGATCAAGGCAATCACACCAGCATGTCAACTAGCGGAGACGCTTTCTGATGTGGGCAGGAAGACAAAGAATAAGAAAAGTGTGTAGAACCCAGAGGCACAGCTGTATAAGATGATCTGTGATCAGGTAAAAATGAAAGTAAGGATTTTAGAAGTGGGTTTGAGGTGCGGGGGGGGATATAAACTCAACCTTGGCATCTAGGTTGGATACAAATATGGTGTATTGCTCTCCTCTGAAAAGCGCACGGAACTACCATAAATCACCAATGCAACTATAGAGCAAATACTTCAACTCAAAAACAGACAGACACAGTAACTCACAGCCACGCACCCTTTAGAAGATAATCAGCTCTTTACGGCTATTTATTCAAAGATTACAGGTACATAGAAATAACTCATAAAACTAACATGGCCATAAGTAAAGAAAGCAAAAGAAATACATCACCGTGAGCGTAAATTTTGTCCGCATCTCGTCCAGAAGCGGCTGGAAGACTCCGGAGGACAGCCAGGAAGAGAGTGCTACAGCTCACAGGAAGGCCAGACGGAGCATCCTTCTCTGGCTGAAGTCTCACCTGACCCCTCCAAGTTTCCGCCTACATAGGCACTCCAAAAAAAGGAGTTAATTCTCGAACCTTCTGGAATTGCACCTGCGCAGTTGAGGGACAGCCATCGGTTGCCAGCTGGGTCAATCGAGAGCTCCCCCCCAAGGAATGCAGGGTCTCCCTGCTCTAAAAACATGCTCCACGGAGAACAGTTTCCCAGCAGAAATGGCCTTGACTGCATACCAAGTTTGAAAAAAAGCATGTTTGTCTCAGCACTGCGAATCTAACACTTCAGCAAAATGTGTGCAGCCTTTCACTGCGGAGTGAAGTAAATATCCAACATGGCTCCGAGCACACCCAGAATGCATTGTGCTCCCGCGCCATTTTGAACTAAGCATAAATTGAGCACAGCACATGGACAAATAGTGGTTGTTTCCAAAAGGTTTGCGAGTTCCCAAACCTTTTGGGAACAACCAGGAAGACAAAGAAGGCAGAGTAAAGTAGCAAGTAAGCTTTCACCATCTTGAATTTTCCTAGCGCTCCCAACCATCCTCTCCCCATCCCATTTCCTGCAGATATGCACTCTTGTTATGACATCACCAGGCAAGAAGATTCTGAAACAGCTGTCAAGATTGGATCCTTTGCACAAGCAAGAAGTTAATAAATCACTGCAGCCTTTTTCCTATAGAAAGAGGAGGCGGGGGTGGGGTTCAGAGGCATAGCCAGGATTGTCTAACACGTGGGGTCTGAAGCTAACCGCAGTGACATTAAGATCTGTAAATGCCCACACAGTGCTGCTGAGTGGGCATTTACAGATTCTGGGTGGGTGTTGCCCGCTCAGGCCCTACCCTGTCTATGCCTCTGGGGGAGGTGGGGTTATTCATCTTTTGACGCTTGAAGGATTCATTTCAAACATGGTTAGGAGTACAGTCTGTTCCAAACTGCACTGCCATCAGGGTGAACACCAAGATTTCAGAGAAAGAGGCAAGCTCTTCCCCCAACCATCCAAAGGGAATATTTGGAGTGACCTGTTTGCGGGACAAGGCCTAGTGTGAGCTGTGACCTCCGCTACCCAGGAACCTGCTCACTGACACTGATAGAACCTTGAAAGTGCTCCTTAAATCCTTCCTGGCTGGGAAGTCCAGAAGAAAGGACTTAACTTGTCCCTGCAGACAGTGGACAGGGCCCCCAACAGCGAAAGAAGCGTATCTGCGCTCTTCCTGCCTCTCCGAACCATTGGGATGCCAGTTTGGGAACCTTTGACCACGTCCAAAGAGCAGCAAGGGAACCCCCACCCCCAAGTTTCACTTGACACCAAAGCTCCACTGTCTCCACATTAGAGTCCCATCGAGTGTTTGAGCATCCCCAACTCGACAGCGCCTGCCTGGTTACTAGCTTCTTTAGACCCCAATCCGCTGCCGAAAGAGTGCCTCGGTCTTCAGCCATTTGAGCTCTCTTTCTGCCAAAGGCAAGTATTTGCTTCTGCGCATCCGAGATCCGTTGAGTGTTTGAGTTTCCCCAACTCAACAGCACCTGCCTGGTTACCATCTTCTTTAGATCCCAATCCGCTGCCGATTGAGTGCCTCTATGCACGTTGAGCCAGTTGAGCTCTCTTTTTGCCAAAGGAAAGTATTTGGTTCTGCACATCCGAGACCCGTTAAGTGTTTGAGCATCCCCAACTAGACAACGCCTGCCTGGTCACCAGCTTGTTTAGACCCGAATCCGCTGCCGACAGAGTGCTTCTACGCGCGTTGACCCAGTTGAGCTCTCTTTCTGCCAAAGGCAAGTATTTGCTTCTGCACATCGGAGGCCGCAGAGTATTCCAGCGCTGCTGACCCAAAACCGCCTGCATTTCCCAGTATCTCCTGCCAGAAAGTGCCACTGCGGCCCAACCGCACTGTGTGGTTAGATTACGTTGAAGCTGACCAGTGACAGGTGGTGAAAGCACCCAGATGCCCCGTTTGACGTGTAAGGCAATTTACATGTATACTCGAGAGTTGTTTTCCCAAGCTAGAAGCAGTGTCACTTAAAACATGGCTTTTTCAGCCAGTAAGGAGAATTCTTCCAATTGTTTATAATACAATTGCGTGAACAGATATTTGAACCAGGGATGCACAAGTGCATAAACAAACTGCTTAAAAACATTTTTGCTTGAAACCCTTAAATTAATGCACACCAATGCATTTTTGTTGTGGGCACGTGCAGGTGGATTTTCTCAGCTGCAGGCAGGGGAGCTCTAAACATAATGTGTAAAATGGCCGCCGCGCATCAACAGCTGGCCTTGCACAGCCCACCGTGTTTGCATTGTCTAAGTCTAGTGTTTGCACACAGCAGCCCTCAGTGTTTGCACTGCTCTCACATGACAGATTAAAAGCCACTCCAGCGCCGACCTCGAGCTGATCCGTACAGATTAGTGGCTTTCGGGATGCTTTAATGATAATCCGCTCCAGCCGGCATCAAGTAAACGTCAATAGCCGGCTGGAAAGAGTATCGCCGGAGGGGAGCGCGGGCGCAGCCGGGCTGCCAAGGCCTGTACAAGAATTCCTGTGCCGAAGCCGCCGAGCCACCAGCTCGGTATCACACGAGAAAGTGAGCGACAGCAAAGCGAGGCTGATTTGCATACAAGCCTTTGCGAGACACTAGTGAGCAATTTTAATAACGTGAAAACGTGGCTTTAAAAGTGGAGCAAAGCAAGGAAATGCGCTTTGCATTGCGCCATGAGCGTGCATATCCACTGTGTCGTCTGACATTATGCACCGTATTCACAGAGCGTTCTCCAATGGGGCTTTGCCATTATAAAACGCTTCTGTGAATTAGGCCCTATAACTATTACTTTTGCACAATGCTACATTTATTAGGAATTAGAGCATTACTGCGCCCCCATCACTGCGACCTCCGAAAATGTCGACTTATTTTTATTCGACCCCCTTTACACTACATATATATGTGGGGGTAACGGTATATAATGCAAGTGGGGGGTGGGCGGTGGAGGGTGCTGCAGGGGTCCGCCAGCATATATATGTGGCATAAAGGGGGTCAAGATAAAAAAAGTCTGCAATTTCGGGGTCACAGTGATGGGGGTCGCAGTAATCGTATCGATTCAAATTTTTACCAGGTGCAGCAGAGTTTTGTGCAGGACCTCACACTTTTGTAGGGGATCTCAGTGGGTCCTGGCGATCTTGTATTCTTCTGCTGTTTCTGTGAAGATTGGATCTCCATTTTGCAAAATGAATATGGATTTCATTTCCGTGGCCAGGAGACGAACACTAGGGCCTGTAGCCCACCTGACAAGATTAGTGATTGCTGTTCACACCCCTTGGCTTGGCCTGGTGCAAATACTTTTATATCTATCCTACTCCATTCTTCACCTTACTAACCGATCCCACCTTTATCGTTTACAGATCCTCCTGTGCGCCTGGGGACCAATTCCGTTGGTGACGGTGTACGGTACAAATACCTTTTACATTTAACATTCAACATCTATATATATATTTTTTTACGGGGGATAGGCTCTGTGCATATTGTACGAGCCCAATCTCCAATAAAAATAAAAAACAAGATGGCTACAGCAATAGAAAATCAAGTACCTTTTCTATTTCTATGGCGGCCGTAATGGGAAGGAGGCGGAGCGGGAAGCCCGAGCTGTTAGATGGCGGAGCGCCAGTAACGGTCGCGGTGGGTGGGAAAGCGGCACCTCGGAAGGCGTGTGAGGAGATAAACGCTTTGGCACTCTGGAAGTGGGCGGACCCAGGCAGGGCGGAGCGGTGTCTGGGTGGAGGGAGCTGGGATTAAGGAAATAGAGCAGACTCTCTAGGAGGGTGCAGGGGGAGAGTGTGCTCAGAGGAAGTGGCAAGAATGGGAAAGGGGGGTGGGAAGGCTGAAATGAAGGGAGGGGTGGAGGAAGGGGAGAAAAGGGGGAGGTCACTGACTGTGAAGTCTACATCTGTGGAGGGGGGGAAGCGGGGAAATGAGGGGCAGCATCTCAGCAGGTCTCCACAAAAGAATGATGGTGAGGGGACGGTTAGGGATATCTCAGGGTCGGGGACCCAGGAAAAGTGTATTTTGGAGGGGTTGGGGGCCTCAGGAAGCAGTGTGCCTGGGGAGGAGCAGATGCAGTATGACAGTGTGTGGAAGGTGGTGTTGAAGCCAGATAGTCGTGGGAAAACGTTTCAGGGGGAGAATCCGATGGTGATTGCTGGGTGGTTGAAAGAGGCTGTGGGGAATGTCACTCGGGTGTAAGTGGTGACTGGGGGTCGGTTGTTGGTGGAGGGGATGGGTGCTGATAGTAAGGCTAAGATACTGGAGGTGGGTTGTCTGGGTAGGCGCGCGGTGCGAGTGTTTGATCAGAGTGGTGTGTCGTGTAAGGGGGTGTTGTATGGGGTACCGTTGACTGTGAATATGTCTGAGGTGGAGGAGCAGCTGGCAGAGGTGGGGGTAGTGGAGGCGTGGAGGCTGGGGAGGAGAGATACACATGGGAATGTGGTGTCTACAACTGTGGCAGCGAGGTTTGCGAGAGCGGAGTGTCCAGAGGTGGTGAATTTGGGATATCAGAGGTTTCGTGTGATAGCTTATGTAGCATTGCCTTTGAGATGTTGTAAGTGTCAGCAGTTTGGACATGTGGCGAGAGTATGCAGGAATGAGAGGCACTGTGGGAGGTGTGGTGGAGATCATGAAATTAAAGAATGTAAGGTGGAAACTCCGGAGAAGTGTGTGAATTGTGGGGGGGCACTCTACTGCGTTTAGAGGGTGTGGGAGTCAAAGGGTGGCGAGAGAGGTGGTGCAGGTGAGGGCTGTGGAAGGTTTATCTTATGCGGAGGTTGTGGCTAAGGTGAAACCGGTTCGAGTAGTGAGTGAAATGTGTAGGAGAGAGCCGATGGTGGATGAGGCTGCGGGAAGGAAGGGAGTGGTGAGAGAGGTGAAAGGCGTAGAAATGGTGGTTGTCCCGAAAACTGAGTTTATGTGTTTTATAATAAATGTGCTGGAGCTGGTTCAGGGGAATTTGTCAGTCAGTGTGTCGAATCTTACGAAAGGAGTGGTGGAAGCAGGGAGGAGGTTTTTGAATGTTGTAGATGTGCTGGAAGAAGAAGTGTTCAAGAAGGTTATTAAAGTGCGGAAACAGAGTGGGGCATCGGCCTGAGAATTTTGCAGTGGAATGCAAGGAGCTTGTTGAGGAATGGGCAGGAGTTGAAAGCGGTGTTGTGTGGGGAATTGAATGTTGATGTGGTTTGTATTCAGGAAACGTGGTTAAGGGGTGATCTGAGGTTTGTGATTCCGGGTTTTGAGTTGTTTCGTAAGGATAGGACGGAGGGGGGGGGGTGTAGCTGTGGCAGTTCGGAAGGGGTTGGTTGCAAGGGAGATTGTGGTAGATGGAGCAGTGGAGATTATCGGGGCGGGGATTCGGGTAGGAGGATCAGAAATCTTAGTGTTGAATTATTATAATCCGTGTGAGGTGGTGGAGGTGGATGTGCTGTCTGAAGTGATAAGGGGACATGTGGGACCTTAGGTTTTATGTGGTGATTTCAACAGTGCCAATACGTTGTGGGGCAGTGATCGGACGGATGCAAATGGGGAACTGTTGGAGGGTATGGTGGATGAATTGAGTCTGTTTTTGCTGAATGACGGTTCGGGCACACGATTGGATGTGAGGACTGGGAAGTTGTCGTGTTTGAATCTGACCTGGGTGTCTGCTGCGATTGCGGGTGAATGTGACTGGATGGTGTGTGAGGATGGGGATATGGTGAGTGATCACTCTGGCATTTTAGTGACTGTGAGGGGTGAGGTAGGGGTCAGATCCCGGATGCTTAGAAGTCGGTTGAATTTTAGGAAGGCTGATTGGGAGTTGTATAAGAAATTATGTCAGGAATTGATTGTTTCTCGGGATAGGGATGGGGGGGTGGATGAATGGAATGAGCATTTGGTGCAGGGAATGAGAGCGGCGTCGGTAGCGGCAGTTCCGGAGGTAGAGAAGGGGAAAGGGGGGAAGGTTGAGGTTCCTTGGTGGTTGGTGGAATGTTCACGGGCTGTGGCAGCGCGTAAGAAGGCGAGGGCCAGGGCGGTGAGAACGGGAATGTTGGAGGATTTGTTGGCATATAAGAAGGCAAAGGCGGTGGTGCAGAGGGTGATTAGGGAAAGAAAGCGCGGATATTGGAGGAGCTATTGTGTGTCTATGGGGAGTAATTCTGATGTGGGTGAGGTTTGGAAGCAGTTCAAGCGGATGTCCGGGTTGATGAAGTCGCAGGGTGGCATGTCTGTGTTGTTGAAAGGGGTGGAGGTGGTCAGTGAAGATGGGGAGAAGGCGAATTTGCTGGGGGAACATTTTGCGGGAGTGCACAGTTCAGAGAACTTCCCGGAGGCAGTGAGACTAAGTATGGGAGTGGTTGAGGAGGAGATGCGGGAGTTGTTGGCGAATGTTGGGCCTTGGGAAGAGCAGTATGAGGCTCTGTTTTCTATGGCGGAGTTGGATAGGGCGATTCGGAAGGGGATTCGGAAGGGGAAGTGGTCAAGTCCAGGGGTGGATGGAGTCATGTATGTATTTTTGGAGAAGTTGTCGGTGGAATGTAAGTTGGAGGTGTTAGCATTGTTCAATGAGATCTGGAAGAGTGGAGTTTTACTGAGATTATGGAAGAGAGCGATTGTGGTAGCGATTTTGAAGAGTGGCAAGGTCCCGACGGACTGTAAGTCATATAGGCCGATTGCGCTGACTGTCGTGATGTGTAAGGTTATGGAACGGATGATAATTGAGCGCTTGGGGTTCTATTTGGAGTCGAATGGGTGTCTGAGCGATTTTCAGAGTGGGTTCAGGAAGAATCGGTCAGTGGCAGATCCGTTAGTGAGGTTGGTGACTGGAGTGGAGGAGGCTTTGTGTGATGGGGAGATGGTGGGGGCGTTCTTTTTGGATTTGGAGAAGGCGTATGATATGGTGTGGAAGAATGGGTTGCTGGTGAGACTGTTGGAGATGGGTGTGAAGGGGAGGATGTTTCGGTGGATTAAGGCGTTTTTGGCTGACAGGACCTTTCAGGTGAGAGTGAGGGGGGTGTTGTCTGAGGTTTGGAAGATGGAGAATGGGACACCGCAGGGGAGTGTGATTAGTGCGATGCTGTTTAATGTGATGGTGGACGGGTTGATTCGAGCTTTGGAGGGTTTCGGGGTGTCAGGTGGATTTCTTTGCAGATGATGGTGTGGTATGGGTAAGAGGGCGACGTTTTTTGTTGATGCAGAATCGGTTGCAAGCTGCGATAGTGCGTATGGAGGAGTGGTGTGGGAAATGGAGCTTTTCGATTTCTGTGGATAAAAGCGTGAGTATGGTTTTCTCAAGGAGAAGAGTGCAGCAAGGGTTGGACTTGGTTTTGAAAGGTGAGAGGGTTCAAAGCGTGGAAGAGTTTCTGTATTTGGGGGTGATTTTGGATAGGAAGTTAAACTGGAATTTGCAGGTGAATGGAATGGTGGATAAGAGCAAACGAAGGTCGAATTTGTTGTGGGCGGTGACTGGGAAAGAGTGGGGTGCTCAACAGAAGGGTCTACGAATGTTGTATAAGGGGTTAATTTTGAGTGTGATGGATTTCGGATGTCAAGTGTCAGTGGGTTTCACGGCAAGTCAGAAGTTGCGGTTGGACAGGGTTCAGGCAAGGGCATTGAGGGTGTGTTCGGGTGTGATGAGGTCCTCTCCAGTGAATGCGGTTCAGGTGCTGGTGGGGGAGATGCCGTTGGGTTTGAGGAGAGATGCGTTGAATATGAGATGGTGGGTGAAGTGCAGTGCGAAAAGTGTGGCTCATCCGGTGCGTGAATGTTTGAAGTATAATTGGAGGTTTGATTATTATAGAGACCGGTGGAGGAGGAAAGGAGGCACTTTTGGGTTTAACATGTGGGAAAAGGGAGTGCAGTGGGTTGTGGGCGATTTGATGACTGTAACAGATACGGATTTGGAGAGATGGCCGAGGTGGATGATGGGGTCTCCAAAGGTGTGTTTGGAGTTAGCGAATGTGGTGTCGAAGAAAAGAGGATTGCGGAGCGAGATCAGAGCTTTGGGCCAGGCGTATGTGGCAGGAAAGGAAGGATGCAAGGTGTTTACGGATGGTTCGAAGGATCCTGTGTCTGGGAGAGTGGGTATGGCGTATTATCTGGAAAGTATTGGGGAGCATAAAGTAGGACGATTGACGAATGATGTGTCAATTTGTATGGCCGAGTTGGTGGCGATTGCATTGGCGATCGATAGGGTGTGCGAGTTGGGGTTAGATAAGGTGGTGATATTTTCAGATTCATTGAGTGGGTTGCAGGCGATTATGGCGGGGATGGTGATAGGAAGGACGTGATTATGGACATCAGGAGGAAGATTGATCGGTGCGTACACGGGGGATTGGATTTGGAGTTGGCGTGGGTCCCCAGTCACAGTGGTATTTTGGGTAATGAGTTAGTGGATCTGGTGGCAGGTGAGGGTATGAGAAGGGGAGCGGTTGATGTGAGATTACCTTTGAGTGTGGATGAGGTGAAGGCGGTGGTGGTGAGACAGGTCATAGATGAGTGGCAGGAGAGGTGGGTGAGTGGGGTGAAGGGCAGGTGGATGTTTGGTGTTCGTGGGAAAGTGTCGGTGAAGGTGGATGCGGGGAGTCTGGAATGGAGGAGGTGGGAGGAGGTGATGCTGAATCGGTTGAGGATAGGACATGCAGGACTGAATGATTGTCTGTTTCAAGTGGGGAAACGTGAGTCGAGAGATTGTGCGGTGTGTGGTGTGCCTGAGACTGTGGGACATTTTCTGCTTAGGTGTGAGAGACATGTTGAGGAGAGAGAATTGATGAGGGTTCGATTGTCTGCGCTGGGTGTGGCTGAGCTGAGTGGGAAGAAATTGCTGGGAGGTGAAGGGGAGAGAGGCAGGAGGAGGAATAGTGTGATGTTGGATTTTGTGAGGCAAACGGGGCGGTGGGAGGAGTTGTGAGTTTATGTAAGCTAAGTATTGATTGGTGGGTCTGGTGCACATCATCCTTTAGGATGGGGAAGCGCCTGCGTGGGTCCGCCCATGCATCCGATAATTAAGAAGAAGAAGAAGCCCGAGCTGTTAAGCAGTTAAGTAGGGCAGGGGTAAGTGGGGGTTGACATTCAGGTGGGTGTGGTGGGTTCTGTAGGCGGGGTCTGGAAGGCAGGCAGGGGCACCCAGGGAATGCCTGCACTCATGGAAAGGCATCGGGTGGAAGGGAAAACGCAGGTGGTACACATTGTGCTGAGGCCCTAGGAATTGTTTGACCTGGCTGAAAACTAGGCTCGACTTTTTCTCGTTGATAGCAAAACCTAGTTCAAACAGGTTTCTTGTTTCCCGTGTATGCTGCTGACACATCCTTGGTGTGTCTCCTCTTATGAGCCAGTCCTCCAGAACATTCCAATATGAAAGTATGCATTTTTCATATCCAGTGTTGTCATGTAGTTTCCTCTTTTTAGTAAAGAAACGACTTCCTGTAATGCTGTCATTCTGAACTTTTGAGGTCTGACACGTGTCTTAGATCGAGCACTGGGCATTTGGTCTTGTCTTTCTTTGGAGCAAATAGCCTTGTTACCTCTGACAGAGGGATGGGTTCTGTGGCCCCCTTTTCTAGAGGAGCGTCTACCTCTGCCTGAAGGATCTGTTGATGTTCTAATGACATGTTCTTGTGTCTTGAAGGATGATTGCGTGGTATTTTCAGAACCTCCATCCAGTATCCATCTTTGACAGTTGTAATCCCCTTCCATACGTGGGCAAACTGAGAAATGTGACCCCCCCCTTACTGGGAAGAAATGGGAGGGGACATGGAATACTGAGTCTTCGCTTGGTGGGGGTAGCCGAATCGCCGGTTTGGCTACTACCGCCTAAATTGCCTTTGGAAGGAGGATTGCGAGGTAAGCAGATTTCCCTGATTGGCGTACCATGAACTGACGACAGTTCCTGTTGAATAATTGGATTGCGCTGATGTTCTCGCGTAGCCTGGCGCACGAAAACTCTTAAGGGTCTCATGCTCCTTTTTAGCTGTCTCTATGGCATTGTCCACTGCCTTACCGAACAGAATGTTGTTCTCTATCGGCATGTCAATAAGCGTGGCTTGTGTTTCGGGTTCCAACCCTGAATTTCAGAGCCACGCATGGCGTTTGCTAAGTTTGCCTCTGCTATTACCCTTCCTGCTGTATCTGCCGTGGCAGGTGATTACTTGATAATGGCATTTGCAGTCTGCTTACCCTCAGCTAGAGTCTTAAGAAGTTGCGAGCGTAGAGCCTCTGGAACTAGCCGGTTCCTCTAACTGATCCCGTTGGGCCCTATTTAAGCTACAGTGGGTGTTCTCGCCCTAGTCGTGCGCTGCTGTATCGCCTACAAAGGTCAAGGGATAGAAAAGAGCTTGCCCTATCCTCTCTAATTACTTTCCTCAATTTCTAAAAGCAAAGTGCACAGTGGTAATGGAAATCAATGTAGTTATTTTAATTTTATTGTTCCCATTGAGTGTGGCTTATCACAATCTTTTAATAAAAACAACTAAATGATTGAGCAATGGCTTCCAAGTTGGGATTCTTAAAGGTAATTCTTTGATTGGTCGCGTGTAAGGTTGGCTGTAGGGGGCTTTCCAAGTTTCTGGGTCTAGTCCTAACACATACTTTTTTTCAGAGTTGTTTCTCATGGTCTGTTACGTGAATGGTCCTTTCCATGTCGGTAGGTGGAAAGGTGGGGTGAAACAAAGCAGATTTTGGATCTAGCTTGTTGTCTCCCCCACAAGGGCGTGCGGGTAGTTCTTGCTCGGCGTTGCATATGCAACCCAGTCGGTGTGTGTTTGGGCAGTGTTTGTATTATTGGTGTTGCGCCTGTAGGATAGATCCCTTCCGACTCAGCGGTCCTTCCTTGGACCCCATTTTCCCTTTGCTGAGGTTATACGCCGAGGTTCGAGCAACTTACAAAGGGCTGTAAATGTTTTACAGTTGTTGGGTATTTGTACCCAAGGGTGACTCAATGCATGTATAGGTCTAATCCACCACATTTCGCTTTTACTCTAAGGAAGTTCCAAATGTGAATTGTTGTCAAGGGTAGCATAAATACATCACATTGCAATCCACGAGCCAGGCACAAAAAGCCACACAGCTTACAGCGCACCACCTGCCACTATCTAACTATATTTGTTTTTGTATAGCACCACACATGCAAGGGCCTCAGAGCGCTGACAAGACAGACAACAAAAAACGAGTATTCTAGACTCAACAAGAGTCAAACACCACCTGCCAATAAAAGTGCTGAGCGCAAATGTTTAGCTGCGTAAAGGGTAAGACTTAGATACAATAAAGCGTGCACATTCAGAGAAAGGTGTGCGACAGAGTGTAAAACGATGCAAGGCATTCAGTCAGGGGTGTCTAGCTTGGGCAGGATGGAGCACAAAATGTGGCAATGTGCTCTCAAAGTGGCACTCATTTATTAAACGTAATAGTATACACAAAACGTCATGCACCAAGTAAAGGATACCAAGATGTAGGCACAATGGTGCCATGTGTTAAAATCGCGTCATAAATGGCTGTTTACACAAAAAGTTGTGGCAAAAGCTGTGGTTTTGCCACCACAATCCATGTAAAGGATGCGGGGGACACCCCCACAGCCCCCGGACCAAGTATACCATTTAAGGGGAGCAGGGGACACCCCCACAACCCCCGCTCACCTTAAATGGTATAATGCGGTACACCTTTACTGGGTCAAACTACAGCATTTTCCCACATTTTTTTTTTAGAGGTTACATTTTTGCCGCAATTTTATTACTGCATACCAGCACAATGCAATGTGCACTCACAGTGACATGCAGGTATGAAACACCACAGTCTATAAAAAGAAAGAACAAATGCGCCTTCTGAGAGACATTCAGATATGGAAAACAACGTGGCAAAATACACAGCAACGCAATGTGCTTTTTTAGTGATGCCTATATGTGAGCGCGACAGAGTACAATCTGCAATCAATGCAGCACACTTTCTTAGGGCTAGTAAGATATGAGACAGTATGTAATGCGAGGTAAAGCTTGAGTGAGGCATAGCAAGGCGTGAGTAACCTGCAGCGTAAAATATGATGGAGCTCCTTCACGGAACTCCCAGATATGAAACAGTAGTGTATGGACAAATTCAGTGAATTGTCTTGGGGATTCTAGATTTGAGTACAAGGCAATGCCCTTTCAAAATGAAACCACGATATGAGGCCCAATATTTTAAGAAATGAAAGAATGCAGTGCGTTATCCTAGGGACTCCTGGGGTCCAGTACAGTGCAATGTGCTTTCACGCGGCCCCTAGAAACAATGCACAAAGGCAGTGCTCCAGACAAGATTTAGAAGAGCATTTTACTCCCTATTTATGAAAGTTGGGTGTTGCAAGGAACTAATGGTAGCAACAGTAAAGACAGACACAAGTGATCACAGTTCAAGAGTGTTTATTAAACTGTATACATGGGTGAGAAAAACGTCTAACCTACACCTAAATCTAAGATGGAATTAGGCAGTCCTAGTGGTGTCTTGTCAAAATAAAAGGGCCTATACTAAAACAAACTATTGCCAATCCTTACCGCTAAGTTATAAAACAGTGTGGGATAGTGTTCATAAGAAAAGAAAGAAGTGTTCCCAAAATGATGAGTCAGGATGTTATGGCAGGGGTCCCAATTCCCCACGGTTTCTAGCACGGGACAAAGGCGGGACTCTTAAGCATAATACGCTCCAGGGCTTCACCAGTACGAGGTTACAATTCCGTTCAACAATATCAGGGATCTTCTTTGTCAAAGACTCTTTCAAGCAAACCCCCCTCAGCCGGGCTCCAATCCGTTTCTAAATGTTAGTCTCCTTCAGTGGGGCTCAGACCAACCAATAGCACTTTGGACATCCCTGAGTTGGGTTCACGTGTGTCCCAAAAATGTAGTTCACATAGCTTTTTCCCAATGGGAAATTCACTTCCCTTAGCTTTCCGCTTGATGTTCTTCAGTTGGGTTCACTACCGCCTTTCAATCACACTCTCCTCATTTGTAATATTTCAAAGTCTCAATGTCTTTTTAAACAACCACCTCGCTTAGTTAGGTACCCCTCATAGAGACTCAGACCTTCACTTATCTTATCCAGCCCCCAGTCAGACTTTCTCTTAGCCCCCAGTCAGGCTTTCTCTTAGCCCCAGTCAGGCTTCACACAGTTCACACAGTGTTCCCCTCAGCCTGATGCAAGCGCCAATTTCACAATTCTTTGTACTTTAACAACGTGTCAAGGACTTTCAATTGAACAAGGGATTTGGTTGGATCCTTGTATGACCACCTTGAAACCTTCCGTCGGCCTTCCCAATGGCCTCCAGGTATTCATAGTTTTAATCTTTTTTCTTGTTGCCATTGGAACCTTAAGCTTAAAACAATCTGGATCATATCAGGCTCCCTCCCGACTCACTTGCTGTGTTGAGCTGGTTGGTGTTTCCTTTGCCGCAGGAGTGAAGGACGGTACTACAAAGGTAACCTTGTCTCCCTGTCCTAGCTATCAGTGCAGGAGGGTTCATTGTACCGCTGAAATGCGTCACACCACCCGCCAGCTGCAATTCCCAGTATTCCGTTCTTTGTTTAGAGGTTTCACGGGTCTGGGTTGAAAAGGGCCAGGGCACTTCCCTCCTTGACGTCCTTTCAGGTTACGCCACCTTTCTCCTCCATTTGAACTGCAGTCCTAGAATCACTGCTTCCTCGTACGTTCTGCTTTGCTCAGAGTGTGCTCTCGTGCTCCACCTTTTATACCTCGGGAGAAGGGAAAAGGGCAGTCAGGTATGTGAAATTAGTGGCAATTGCCTGACTCAGCCTGACCCTTGAGTTGGGACATGTCAGGTATAGAGCTCTGGTGTTAGTCTGTTGTCTTTCAGGGTCATCGGTCTGTGAGAAAGTGTTTGTGTTAAGAAAGGGGGGGGGTTGAGTTCTTAAGTATCCTACGGAGTAGGATGGGGAAAAGGTGTTGTAAAGAAGGGGTTACCGCGTCTCACCCGTCGGTGTCCAACTTCCACTCCCGAGGACCCCCATCCATCCTCTCGCACTGGTCCACCCCCAGGAATTGGATCCAATAGCGATGGCTGTATCCTGGCCACCTTCCGACTAGCAAATCAGGTCTACAACTCCAAGAATGCAAAGAAAATATAGGACTAGACAAACCTCTCAATATTAGAATTGGGGAATAATGGTATACAGGAACAGGTTATTTCAAGTATTGTATGAAAAATTCCTCTTCTTCCACTTCCTTTTGGGATAATTATTTACCAGTTTAGTAATGGAAAGGTACATTTGCGGAGTTGAGAGCAAGGCCGCCATTCTCCAGTGCTCACAAATGCTACGGGTGCATTAAAGTAACTTCTTGTCTCTATTTCAGGAGAACGCTTGTTTTGTCTTACACTTGCTTATTAAACATTTGTCTTTGAAAAGACGCAAAGTCTGTGACCATTCTGTTCGCCATTTTGTCACATTATTCATTGCGTCAGTAGTGTTCTTTAGTGTTCAAAGAGGATCATGGATGGGCCATGGTGCTCAATGGTGACTAGTCTGATCAGTGTGCCGATCCCTCGAAATACAGGTCCTTTCTGTCAAACAAGCACGATTTTTCAGCCCGCTGGTGGAGGTACAGCCTATCCCTAGCATAGGTATTAAAGCCACTGGTGGCAAGCATGTATGGACTCCACACCTCCCCAAGAGATGCACAAGAAAGGGTGAGTCTTGGCGGGCTCTGTCGAAAAACACTTGTAAAAAGTATTTATCAAAGAGGTAGATGCCTTTCGTCAGGCTCTTCTGAAAGTAACAGCAGCTGTACCACTGCTCTCTAATGAGCCTTGAGTTCTCAGACAAAGCGTAGGGGTGCATGAGAAGAAATACTGTGTTATCAATCTTGCTTGAAAGTGTGTCTTGAGGCCTTCTAGAGCACTACCTAAAATCTTCATCAGCACTATCCAGCACAGCCAAAGGTGAGGGGTCAAGTCAGTCCAAAAGATTTGACGAGCCAGTTTGCAGACCCCCTGTTCCAGAGCTCTCAAGGTTCCATGTGTGAAAAAGTAATCCAGTCCCCTTTGTTTTCATTGGATTCTGGGTTTTGTAGTCCTAACCTTTAAATGGAAAGCTAAAAATACAAGTCCCAGAATGCCGAAAAACCCAGACTAAATGGCTCTTTACACATGGAATTGGGGAAACTTGAGAGCTCTGCTGTTCCAAGTAGCTCTCTCCTCCCTCTCTCGCTCTCTCTTGATTAGGGATTAAGAAAAAAGATGTCTCTTCTTATTAGCATACATTTGGTGAGACATGGTAAAGTAAGTTGACATGGGAGGGGGCGCTAGAGAGCCCGACCAATATGGCTGCGGGTCTGTGAAGCTCTCCACTACCCGCGAACATCCGGACGTCTATCCTGTGGTCAACTGTTATGAATCAGCAATTTGTTGATGTGCATTGGTGTCTGACAGTACCGAGCCTCAGGAGAGTGAAGGCGGTAACGATCCGGAGCCGTTTCTTGGAGTGGATGGCAGTGGTCTCCAGCTGCTGTGGATAGCCGCGTGGAGTGGAGCAAGGGCTGCTCGGCAGGGGGTGAGGCCGCGGTGCAAGGCGCTGGCATGCAGAGGTGCTACAGGCACAAAGGTGTGGGGCTCGTTGGCCCCCAGCGGTGGAGTGTTGAAGAGGAGTGCGAGGCTCCTTGGTTAAAGAATCCCCGAAATAAGCCCTGGAGGGAGGGATCCGCCCGACGATTGTGCCGCGAGGAGCCCCGTGGGATGGTTGCAGCGATGCTCCTGCGACGTAGCCCCGGTGAGTCGGGGAGACCTGCAGCGGAGCGGTGGGCTCCTGAGGACACCTTCTGGCCCGTGCCCGGCGCTCCCCTAAACGCGGCCAGTCTGCCGGGGGGCGGCCGCGGGGCTGTGGGAGCGGTGGCTGGGAGTGACGTGACTTGGAGGTAGAGGTGGGCCTGCGCTTTCCCGCGAGGTCTGACGGAGGTGTGGAGGAGAGGAGTCCGGCCCTGCGGGATTTCGCTGCGCCGGTGCTGCCGGAGATCGTGGGAGAGGCACTGGGCGCATGTCGGAGGTGCCCTGGGACTGGCGGTGACTTTGCAGAGATAGCGGGGTGTGTAGCTTTTTGGAGGAAGGCTGGTCTACACACTTCACCCTACCAGCAAATTTCTGCCCAGGGACCTCAAGGCACTAGGGTGGTCAACCCCTGTGATGCTCAAGTTAGTGGGGGGGAGAGGGCGGCAGATCTGCTGCATGAGTAATTACGGACCTATAGTTCCTCATAGTTCCCTCCGGTTGACACAGTGACTTGCACATAATGGGTTGAAGAGTATGGGAAGGGAAGAATACTGTTCAAGGTGTGGTGATAGTGTGAGAATCTTCTTTGGTGATGTTCTATAACTGAAGGGAAAGGAGTACAGATTTACGACTAAGGAAGCAGGAACAAGACACAGGAATCATACCAGCTGTTGGACTGGGCTAGTGCTGTCCCCTGGAAGAGGTCCTTACCTACCTGCCGGCACAGTGGGGCTGTGCCTGCGAGACAACACTATACTTTGGGTACTCTGTATTGTTGTGGCATTGGCTTAACCGTGGTGCCCGGTGCTGCCCCCGCCCATAGCTGTTGGTGGGGTCGGGTGTACACTGACATGTAAGGTTGATCACATGCAGGTCCGCCTGGGCAAACATGGGGAACGGCTGGATGAGGCGGAGGGTCGGATATCCGGGGTGGAGGATGTGGCGGCCTCAGTGTCGGTGAAATGGCTGGAGTGAGGAAGGCCCTAAAGGAGTTTAAGGAGAAGCAGGAGGACCTTGAATCGAGGTCGAGAAGAAATAACATCAGAATCGTAGGCCTGGTTGAATCGGTGGAACAGAGTGATATGGAGGCTCTGGTGGAAGGAATCCTAAAGGAGGCACTGGACCCAGAGGGGTTTTTCCCTTTGTGTGGTGGAGAGGACACATAGAATCCCCGGTGGAAAGAGGCCGGTTCCTGGAGCTTCACCGAGGCCACTGATAGCCGTCTGCTAAATTACCGGGGCACTGTAATATCACCTATAGGGGGGACACTATCAAGTTTTTCCCTGATTTCTCTGGCAAGGTGCAGGCAGTCAGGAGGACATTTCTGGATGTGAAAAGGCAGATGAGGGACAGAAATTTGAAATACGCGATGCTATACCCGGCCAAACTCCGGGTGGAGCATAAAGACAAATCACTCTTCTTCCACACCCCTGAGGAGGCTGCATCCTTTTTGGATATGTTACCAGAAGCACCCGGGCAGCCGGGTGACAACGGCACCTAATGTGAGAAGGCGCAAAGGTACTTGCGCTCTTGCCAGGTGACCTGCTATGTTGTCTGGACTCAATTCTTTGAGCAGTTGTCAGAATACTCGGGGAGGGGTGCTGGAGGGTCGGGCTTGCAGCTACCCCCAGTGCGAAAGCTGGTTGAGTATATGCTGAGGGTAACTGGGAGGCCAGAGAGTTGGGGTTGCCGGCGTGGGTGTAGGGTGGGTGCTAAGGGGGGTGGGCTGGGGAGAGGGGCGGTGATGCACCGACAAGTTGGGGAGCTGTTGGTAGGGGAGGGGGTGGGAGATTAATGGCACGGGAAATGCAATTATTCGGGAGGTTGGTTTGGGACACGGACAGTAGGGTTTGAGATGCTTTTCAATGGCGACATTTAAACTTTTGACCTGGAATGTAAGGGGCCTTAACAGCCCACCGAAGTGCCGAAAGGTGTTGCAATACCTGCGGCGTCACCAAGTAGGGGTGGCCTTTCTCCAGGAAACCCATCTGATGGTAGACTCAGAGTGTAGGTTTGGTAAATGCTGGGGGTGCCATAGGTATTTTTCTTTGTATTCTTCCTTTTCTAGGGGCGGGGGTGTATTTTAGTGCACAAATCGGTGGGATTTCGAATGACCAGGTTGCTAAGGGATCAGGAGGGGAGGGCGCTAATAGTACAGGGGGTCATCCAAGCGGGGTTATACATGGAAATGTTTTATTATGGCCCTAATCAGGACACGACTGAGTCATTGGAGTGGGTGGAGAGGCAATTCGTGGACATGCCTGCAGGGGAGATTTTGTGGGCAGGGGATTTTAATGCAGTGCTGGACCCTGCTTGAGACCGGACGGGACATGCTCCGCGCTTGTGTAGTAAGAGCTCTGTCAAAATCTGGGGTATGCTGGCGGTGTGGCGACTGCCAGATATCTGGAGGGTGCGGAATTCGATGGTTAATCAATATACACATTACTCTGCGCCGCACAACTCATCTGCACGCCTGGATTACTTCCTGGTGTCCGAGGGTCTTATGGGGCAGACAACCGAGGTGGAGATTTTGGCCCATACTCTCTCTGATCATGCCCCTGTTTTATTAACTATCCGGTTGAGGGGGCAGGCGGGGGGAGGCCCCTGAGAGGATTCAAAAGTGATGAGCTCACGGACATAGTTTTTAGGGAGGAGTTAGGGAAAGCCATTGACAGCTATTCTGAGATGAATGAGGGGTCGGTATCCTCGGTGGGTATCCTGTGGGAAGGGTTTAAATGTGTGATACGGGGGGAATGTATAGCTAAGGAGGCGGGCATATTGAAGAGAAGACGCAAAGATTTAATGGACAAAGAAGAGGAGATACGTACCTTGCAGGTGGCGGCTCCTGTCCCTAATAAGACTCAGCAGGGAGATTAAATATGTGTGGGACAGGTCGGCCCCTCCGAAGTATGGTGAGGGTCAAGCTCCGGGACGATCGCTAGCTAAGGCTACGCGTTTGAATACCTCGGGATGCAGAGTGGCGGTAATTACGGATGAGGAAGGGACGGATCATTTTGAGGATGAGGCGATACTTTGCGAGTTTCATACATTCTATACTCACCTGTATGCTACCCAGTCCCGTGCAGCGCAAGCAGATATTGATGCTTATCTCGACCAGGTGGGTTTGTTTTGGTGTTCGGAGAGACAGAGGGAGTGGTTGAACAGGCCCGTGACACTAGATGAGGTGAAGGAGGCCATAAAGTCACTGCCTAATGGGAAATCCCCGGGCCCAGACGGCTTCACGTCTGAACTTTACAAGTGTTTTGTTGACAAATTAGCGCCCTATGTATTGCGGGTATACCAGAAGGCGGTGACTGAGGGTCGGCTACGGAGTCTCTTTGAGAGGCTTTGTTGGTAGTGCTGTTGAAACCAGGGAAGCCTGAAGGAGATTGCTCCTCGTACCGCCTGATATCCCTGATTAACTTGGACAATAAGATCTTGGCCAGAATCTTGGCATCACGCCTGACACTGCTGATGCCAACGCTGGTTAGGGCTGATCAGGCAGGCTTTATCCCTGGGCGGTCGACATCGTTTGGCCTGAGGCAAATGTTTGGGCTGATGGCTGCCTTGCCGAGCACAGACCCGGTTGTTGCAGTTTTATTAGATGCCACTAAGGCTTTTGATTCTATTGAATGGTCGTTTCTATTTGCGGTCCTGCGTAGATTGGGCCTGTGGGGGGTTTTCTTGTCCTTGGTGTCACTCTTATATGAAAAGCCAGTTGCAAGGGTGAGGGTCAATGGGCAGACGACCGCATTAATCCCGCTTGAAAGGGGGACGCGCCTGGGGGGTCCTTTGTCCCTCTTATTGTTTGCTCTGGCGATAGAGCCTTGGGCTGAGAGAGTGAGGGAGTTACTTATCCATCGGGGGATTCAGTTATACACCCACAAGGTGGTGATTTTGCTGTATGCGGATGATATGGTCCTGTTCCTACGCCACCCTGAGGTCAATCTAGATCCAGCTACGCTGGATATTCAACAATTTCGGGAGCTCTCTGGGCTAAAGTTGAAAGCTGGTAAGTCAGTGATATTCCCATTGACGAATGGGCGGGTTCTTTTTCAGGACACATGGGGGTTTCAGTGGGATATGCTTAGTACTCGGTATTTGGGAATCACCTTGGCCAGGAACGTGGAGGAAGTGTTCCGCAGTAACTATGGGAAGACGCTCCAGTCGGCTAAGGAAGCACTGAAGAGATGGACTTCGTTTCCGCTTAATCTGTTTGATAGGGTCGCTGTAGTCAAGATGTCCATTCTCCCCCGGCTCCTGTATGTGTTTCTTAATGTTCCCATTAGGATACCCAAAAAATACTTTCAAGACCTCAAATTGGCAGTGATTCAGTTTCTCTGGGCTGGGAAGCAGGTGCGGGTCGCGTGGGATAGGCTCATTGCACCTGTCCGAGGGGGACGTCTGGATCTGCCCGAGTTTGAATTATACTATCATGTAGCCCAAGCTAGTTATCTAAGATGCTGGTATGGGATGGCGGCTGAACATAGGCATGTTGAATCCCCGGCATTGCTAAGGTCGGTTATTCTGACGGCTCAGGTTCGCCCTGAGGTGTCCCGGAACTTGGTGGGGTTAACATGTAGGGCTTGGTCTCTTCTGGAACACAAACCTAGGGGTAGTGTACTTTATTCGCCAGAACTCCCGGTCATATTTACTCCGGGGATACCTGTGACTAGTGAGGCGGGTTACTTTGCCTTGATGAAGCGGGTGGGAGTCACCAAATTCGCAGACTTGTCCCCGGGTGGTAGGTTTATCTCCATTGATCAGCTGAGAGGTAGGGGGGGCCCTATCGGCGTTGGATGTATTTCTGTACTTTAGGCTTCGGTGGTGCTGCAGCGGCTCTTCCCGACCTTCCCCGAGCAGCCCCAGGTGGCAAAGCTGTTGGACAGGGTGATAGGATGGGACCTGGGTCGCAGGATGCCCTCAAAACTGTATGCAATAGCTCTGGAGAGAAAGTCATCGACCGCAATATCATCACGGGAGGAGTGGGAAAAGCTGCTAGGTAGGGAGATATCGGGGGATATATGGGCCTAGAGGGGACTAGAAAGGGGGCAATTAACACTAATTTTAAACTCGTTCATTTTAAAATCTTGCATCAATATTATTATTCTCTGGCTCAATTACATCGGTACTACCCTCAAAGATCTGCGGCCTTTATTAGGTGTGGGTGTGAACCTGAAGGATTTCTCCATGTGGCATGGGAATGTGCACTACTTGACCAATTTTGGGGTGGGGGGTGTTTGATGTGATTGGCGGTTTGCTCTGGATCCGATAATGGGCTTGCTGGGGTATACTGCTCAGGTACTGAAAGGGACTCGGAAACGGATAAGCCTCCTGCTAATCCTAGCCCAGCGCAGGGTTGCTATGGGGTGGGGTAAGAGGAACGCCCCAACGATTGCTGAATGGTCTCAGGACATTTTGTATTGCAATGACATGGAATTGAGATGGGGCGTAATGCAAGGAAAGGGCTAGGGGGACACGAAGATGTGGGATGCATATAGGTCATACCTTCTCAACCAATCGGGTGGCGGGGGTCGAGCTCTTGTTTATCACAGGAACTTTCGAGTCTATCACCACCAGACTGAATGGCCCAAGCGCCGCGGGGCGTTTTTCATAATTATGTGGCCCTGGATAACTGGAATACTGGGGGAGGGGGAGAGAATGCATTGAGTTGTGGCCCTCCTTTTCTGTTGCATGGACTTCTGGGACTTGTCGCTGTATGGCGAATGCTCCCCATTGTAATACTACGTAGTTTGTTGGTCGTGTGCCTTGGTCCGACTCAAGGTGTGGCGATTACCTGTGTGCCATGTAAGGGGTGGGTGGGTGAATGGGTGGGTGGGATAGGAGGGGTTGGGTGTTGGTTTGGAGTTGTTGTTTATATGAAATGTCAATAAAGTTTTTTTTAAAGTAAGTTGACAAATGTAATTGCTTTATTTCAATGGATTGAGTTGTGTTGTTTTACTTGTGATGAATGCAGTGTATACATATGAGTTTATAGAAACCTGAAGCGTCGATTTATTTCCTGATTTGACGTACAGTATTTGTTCTGAAGTGGTACTGATATGCCAGGAAAACAGGGCTCTAGGCGGATTCAGTAATTTGTGAGATTTCTATTGAGGAGCTGTGTAACAATATTAGAGCAGGGAGATAATTAATGATCGCTCGTCCAGAATGTTCCAAGCGCAGTTAATAACTACCGATATTGACTGCACTGTAAATATTCAGATTTCAAAAGCAGACGGAGCACAGCAATGACATTTTCAGGCAGGATTTCTTTCAACAAGATCTCTGGGTAGCTTTATTTCACTGTAGCATCCTATGTAACACTGCAACGTGAAAGCTAAAACATGTGAAAATGCTTTTATTTTCTTTTAGAGAAACTGTTCACTTTTACATTACGCCTAATACATGCTCATGTCAAACCTATATCAGCTGAACTAAGTTGGCAATTAAAATGCTTAACTTATGAAGACAACTGTGTTATTAAAATATTTAATGTACAAACTCAATTTGTCTAATTACTTTACACAATATCAAACAAACGTTGCTCTTACGTCACCACCAAATCAGGTATTGCTATTGTCACTATGTGCTAACAGCCTTATAGACGCCGGGAGGGGTCATTACTGCTTGGGATGGAGACCATTCCCCAACTTATGACCTGAGACAATGGGGCGGGTCATTATCCTGCGATAATGACCCCACCCTTAGTCTATAAGGCTATATTTATGTTATAAGGTGATTTGACGAGATGCCAAAATCCCATTTGTTCAGGCCCTCAAAGACATCCGGATGTCCCAGTCTGTGATGGAAGGAGCAGCTCTCACTCCCTCAATGCTGGAGTATGTTCGGTAAACATATGCTTTTAGTATTTGTGAATGCGCTGAGAAGAATCCTCAAGTACCACTCCCGAAGGCTTTTCTCTGAACAAGAAGGGCCAAACTATTGAACTGAATTGATATTTCATTTCTATCGCGCTCATACACAAGTGTTTCAGAGCGTGACAAGGCAAGGGAGGGGAGGGGAGGGGAACAGGGCAGAACAAAACAACGACCTTACTAGGCCCAGTGACTCTGAGAACGCGCAAGTGCATGGGGGAGGTGGAGGGGAAAAGTGCATGAGGGAGTAGTGGTGGAAAGAGTGGAGCAAAAGGAGAACAGAATAATTAATAATAAATAAATAAAATAATATTAAAAAGCAACAAAAGTGGTAGTGCAGCCAGCAAGTGGCAAGTGTTGAGTTTAAGACAATAGATGGGGTAAATCCGATAAGTGCAGGAAGAGAAAGAAGAGGGGGCTGTATGGGTACAGATACAAACTCCAGTGCAAGAGGTGGCCCGGGGGCAGTGCGGGAGGGAGGCAGGGTGAGCAGGAATCTGGGCCGAAGGACAGAGGGTGGCCAGGTGGGAGCACAGTGCCAGGTGAGAACAGATCAGCAGAGGAGAGGGGGGGGGGCGAAGGCAAAAGCAAAGAGGAAGGTCTTGAGGTGCTTGCAGAACCGGAGATGGTTCTCCTCAAGTTTTAGAGAGGCTGGGAGGCCCCAGCCGAAGACAGATCTATCCCCAGCTCGTTTCTTTGAAAAAACGACTGACCCTGAGGGAGTTAGAGGTAGAGGAGAGAAGAACTCGAGAGGGGATGTATTTGCGGAGGGATAGCTGAAGGTATTTTGGACCCAGGCCCCAGAAAGCCTTGAGGACAATGCAAAGGGTTTTGAATGTAATCCTTGCATCCAATGGGAGCCAATGTAGAGATTTCAGAGCTGGAGAGATACAATCCCAGGGCTTGGTGCCAAGGACAAGTCTCACAGTCCTGTTCTGGATTAGTTGCAGAGGGCGCAGAGTAGAGGCAGGTAGGTTAAGAAAGAGGCTTTTACAACAGTCCAACCTAGAGAGAACCAGAGCTTGTGAGACAGTGAGCTTCTGGGGGAATGAGAGGAAAGAAAGAGTACCTCTGAGGAGGTGCAGAAGGAAGTTAGACTTTTTACAGACATCTGAGGTGTGGGCGGAGAAGGAGAGTGTGGAATCAAAGATGACCCCGAGGTTCTTAGCCTCGCAGGTGGGGGTAGGAGGAGGGCCAAGGGAGGCCGGCCAGACATACTTTGTACATCACAAATGCACCCTTGAACACCAAACCTGAGCAGAGCCCCTCCTCTGCCTCATCTCACTGACGTCACCTCGTTAACTATGTCTCACCTCATTGACGCTGATCTGGTTCCGCTCCATGTAACCCTTGTCATTCACCTGACCGCCGTCCACAAACTCCATAACCAGCACCCGCCGGGTCGAGAGATCCCAGTGAATCTTGGGAATCTGGAAAGCAAGAGAATCGTCCAGTGAGGGTACTGCCAAGTTAGAGAGCGTGCAGATCACTACTGGGTGTTTCCGTCCAGAGAATGGGTTTTCTATCCGGGGCTGTATAGAGCCAAGGACCAGACTCAGGGGAGTGCCTGGAGATATGCAAAGACACACGTTGCTTTCAACCACTAGGAAGCCCCTGGCTATTGCTGACTCCATTGCTCAGTGGGGAAAGCAGTAGGATGCCAAGCAGCCCAGATCCGTTCTCCACCAAAGGGCATTGTCTGGAGAGCAACAGTAAAAGTCGTTTAGTTTATTCATTTATAATGCGCACCAGACCCGGGGGTATCAGGGCGCAGCAGTTACAGATAATGTGAAGCTTAGTTACAAAGTTGGCAGTGCAATCAAACAGTAGTGCAGATGAAGATCACAGAGAGAAAAAAGAAAACGCAATGGCATATGCATAGACAAATCATTACAATGTAGACAAGATACAGAGGCATGTACAATTTATATTCATGTGTGTGACACTCGTCTATATGTGCATTCAAACTATTCTGGTTCCTATTGCCTACAAAGGAATAAGAACTTTGTCTATTTTCGAATTACTTCTCCGTGTGTTCTATTCGTTCTTTGTAGGAGTGATTGAACACTCTCGTGAAGTGGACGATTCATTTGCCTGAAAAATAAAATATTGCATGTTGCCTACAATTCCTTCGATGTATGCGATATTATTTGTTCTGATCAAGCCCACACCTGCTTGCAGCTTCATTCATTGTATAGTTAAACATTAGGCTCGTGAATGGACCAGCTGGGAGCACATGTCCTTGTTTTGGTAAAGTAGTGCATGGCAGGCTAGCTGGGCCCAAGGAGCCATTCCCAGGAAAGCGAGAACCCTGTATTTAAAACGAGAGGGCATATTGCAACACAGAGAACATGGGTATAATGTGGTACTGCTGTTGCCCTCCAGCTGCGCTGTTCGCAAATGCGCAAGAGCAAACTAAGGTCAATCTGCAGGATGCAGGGAGAGGGTAATCTCTGCCTTGCTTGGGCATGCTGCGAGGAGCTACAGAGCAACAGGAGATGGTAGAGCGCTTTAATGACAATAACGCCCATTGATAGAGTGCACCCCGCAAACAGAATTATCTCTTTGCGCTTAGTAAGTGGCGCAACACTTGACTGTGCATTGCTCATTTCATCGACCAAGCTGCAACGCTAGGGTCTGAAGGTTACACTTAGATCTCTGCAGCAGGCGCATTCACCTGAAGAGTTGTCTGGCTGTTTTGAGCGATTACAAGAGGCTGGGGAGGAAGCACGTGCTATTTTGCGCGATGGGGGAGATTGCAAAGCGGTTAAAAAAAAAAAAGAAGAAGAAGAGAATTCTACCTGGGCAGGGGATTAAATAAAGCGAGGAATGGTCTTGACGCAGGAGGGAGTCTGAAAACCGAAGGTCAAACGACCGCCAAGGGGAAATCATTGCTGTAGGCGGCTGCCGCCATCTAAGGTTTATGCAAAGGATTTGCAATTGTGACTAGGGTTTGCGGAGGACTTAATGGGGATCGGTCACGTATTGTGGCTTTGAACTGCTCTTATGAGAAGATCTGATCTGCAGGGCCTGCTGAAGATGCGTGGGGGCCCATTTCACCATGATGGTTTGGGCCCCTTGCTTAGATGGGAAAGCAGTCTGAGGCACCCGTGGGGTGCATAAATTACAATGGTGGCAACGAAAAGGCTAATAGCCGCCGAGTATCATGAGACGGCCAGCCAGCAGGGAGCATAAACACTAAATGCCCACTGAAGAGCTCTAAACCCTTCTTTGTCAGCAAGTGGCTGATGTGGAGGAAGGAACAAGTTACTTACCTGTAACTGTTGTTCTCCAGCATGGGTCTGGCATGGATTCACATGCTCATGAATATTCCCCGTCGTCAGGCTGGGAATCCTCGGTAAAGAAAAAACCAGTATCAGTTTCGTTTCTGATCTGTCTTTCGTAGTAATAACCAATCACTGGTCTCTGCGTCATACTGACCACAGCCAATGACTGCCCTCTACCTAAGCACCTCCTCCGGCAGCCATCTTCAGATTTGGAAGCACGTGAAGTGGCAGTATGACCAAGTGAAGAGCCGCAGAGGGGTAGGCGGGAGGGTTCGCATGTGAATCCATGCCAGACCCATGCTGGAGAACAACAGTTACAGGTAAGTAACTTGTTCCTTCTCCAGCATGGGGTCTGGCATGGATTCACATGCTCATGAATAAAGAATACATAGCAGTACACACATGCACAACCACGGGAGGTGGCAAAGGCTCAACATTAAGCATCACATTAACTCAACATTAAGCATCTTACCTCCTCACCAGGCTCACCTCAGGCGAACAGGTTGCGCAGCACTGCTTGGCCGACCCTGGACTCCTCCCTGGAATCCCGGTCGACGCAGTAGAATTTCGTGAAGGTGTGCGTCGACCTCCACGTAGCAGCCCTGCATATGTCCAGCAGGGGCACACCAGATAGGAACGCCGTGGTAGCTGCGATCGCTCTGGTGGAATGGGCTCTCGGACGGCCAGGCAGCGGTCGGTTTGCCAACCGGTGACAGTACATGATACAGCGGAGAGCCATCTGGAGATGGAAGCCTTCGAGAGAGCCTTCCCCTGATTGACAGGTCCAAAGTTCACAAAGAGTTGTGACGTCTTCCGAAAACCCTTCGTGCGGTCCACGTAGAACTTCAGCGCTCTAGCTACATCCAGCGAGTGCAAAGTCCTCTCAGCCGGCGACGAAGGCGACGGGAAGAACACAGGTAACACCAAGGGTTCGTTGAGATGGAAGTCGGACAGTACCTTGGGCATGAAGGAGGGGTGCGTCCTGAGCACTACCCTCGCGTCGTGGAAAGTCAAGTACGGGGCCTTGCAGGAAAGGGCCTGGATCTCTCCCACTCGTCGTGCGGAGGTGATGGCCACGAGAAAAGCTGTTTTCCACGATAGAAACTTCAACGGGGCCGAGTGCAGAGGCTCGAACGGAGGTCCCATGAGCTTGGTCAGCACCACGTTGAGCTCCCACGCCGGGGCCGGAGCCTTCACCGGCGGGAACGATCTGAACAGTCCCTTCATGAACTCTTTCACCAGACGATGAGACCACAAGGACGTCCGGCCCGTGGTTCTGGTGTATCTGGAGATCGCAGCAAGATGAATCTTGATGGACGCGTGTGCCAGACCAGCTTTGGCCAGCGTCAGCAGGTACGGCAGTACTTGGGGAGCCGTAATCCGTAGAGGGTTAATCTTCTGTGCGTGGCACCAGACAGAGAACCTCTTCCATTTGTGTCCGTAGCATTTAAGAGTCGAGGACGCCCTGGCCTTTGCAAGAACCTCTCTGCAATCGGCCGGTATGTCGTATCCTCCAAACTCTAGCGCTGCAGGAGCCAGGCCTGCAAGTTCAGCGACTTCGGGTCGTGGTGGAGGATGGCGCCTCCTTCCCTGGAGAGTAGATCCGCGTCCGCCGGCAGCTTGATCGGCGGGGACGCTGACAAGTCCAGAAGGTCTGGGAACCATATCTGCCTCGGCCACGCAGGTGCGACGAGGATCATCCTGCACCGTGACCTCTTGAGCTGGTTGACGAGCCGGATTAGCAGAGGCAAGGGAGGGAACGCGTAGAGGAACAGGCCCTCCCAGGGGAACGAGAAAGCATCGCCCATGCTCCTCGTCTGGGGAAACCTGCTGGCGAACCTCCGGCACTTGGTGTTCGTCGCCGTCGCGAACAGGTCGATCTGGGGTGTGCCCCACCGTCGGAAGAGGCGATCCACCAGATCCTGCCGTAGTTCCCACTCGTGGCACGAGCGCAGCTCCCTGCTGAGTGAGTCGGCGATGGTGTTTTTTATCCCTGCCAGATGAAACGGCACCAGAAGAATCCCTTGGGCGACGGCCCAATGCCACAGGTCCTGCGCCTCCTTGGACAGCGCTGGGGACCTGGTTCCGCCCTGTTTCCTGATGTAAAACATGGTGGTGGTGTTGTCGGTGAAGATCCTCACCACCTTGCCCTTGAGGGACGGAAGGAAGGACCTGAGGGCCCAAAACACTGCACGGAGCTCCAGGACGTTGATATGCAGGGACTTCTCCGTCGGGAGCCAGAGTCCCCTTGCGTGCAGATTTTCGGTGTGCGCTCCCCACCCTTCTAGGGAGGCATCCGTGGTCACAGTCACCTGGTGGGCTGGGGTCTGGAAGTCCATGCCCGCCGTCAGATGCGCGCGGGTGCCCCACCACCGTATCGCTCGTCGGAAACTCTCGTCGAGCTTGATCCTTTCCTCGAAGCTGCCCGTCGTCTGGATCCAGCGCGCATCCAGGAATTCTTGCAACGGGCGCATCCGGAGCCTGCACATGGGAATGAGGTAGATGCAGGAAGACATCATCCCGAGGAGGGACTTGATGGACCTCACTTTGGCCGCGTCGGCCACCAACATCCGTTGCACCTTGCCCAAGATGGTCCTGGTCCTCTCCTCCGACGGGGAGGCCAGAAGGGACACTGTGTCGAGCCTCGCTCCCAGAAACAGTGCGACTTGCGCGGGCACCAGGTGGGATTTGGCGTAGTTCACGGAGAATCCCAGGTCCGTGAGGAGTTGGACGGTCCTTGCCGTGTGGACCACGGCGAGCTCCCTCGTCTTGGCGCGGATGAGCCAGTCGTCCAGGTAGGGGTAGACGTGAATCCCCTCGCGGCGCAGCTGCGCCGCCACCGGTGCGAGGCACTTGGTGAAAACCCTGGGTGCCGACCGTAGTCCGAAGGGAAGGGCTTTGAACTGGTAATGACGCCCTTGGACCACGAATCTGAGGAATTTTCGGTGCCCCTTTAGGATGGGAATGTGGAAGTAGGCATCCTCCAAATCCAACGACGATAGGAAGTCTCCTTCCTCCAGCTGACCCAGGACGTGCTGGAGGGTGACCATCCGGAACTTCTGCGCCTTGATGAACTTGTTCAGACGTCGCAGGTCCAGGATGGGGCGCCATCCTCCCGTCTTCTTCTTCACGAGGAAGTATCGCGAGTAGACTCCGGAGCCCCGAAGCCTCTTTGGGACGAGTTCGATGGCGCCCTTTCTGAGCATCGCCTTTACCTCCAGGAGAAGTTGAGGGACGTGAAGTTCTTTCCTGGCCACGGGGGGGACGCGCGGGCACCTTCTTTGAAATTCGAGCGCGTGGCCCCGGGCCAGGGCGTCCAGCACCCAACGGTCGGTGGAGATGGACTCCCACACGCTGACGAAGCCCGCCAGCCGGCCTCCCACCGGGGTGCTTCGGTGGGGGCCCGACCCCACGGCCGGTTCAATCCTGCTTGGACGCGGCCTTGCCGCCTTGACCTCCTTGGCGACGACGGCGGGGTCCGCTAAACTTGCCTCGTCCTCTGTAGGCCTCTTGCGACGACGAGCGGGCCGCTTGACGGTAGGAAGCGAAACCGCCGCCGGAACCTTTGGAGGCGCCCTTGCCTCCGCCGCTCCGAAAGGGCGTCCGTCGTAGCTGCAGGACTCCAAGGGCCCGGGCCGTCTCAGTATCGGCCTTGATGGCCTGAAGGGAATCGTCCACTGTCTTCCCAAACAGGTTGTTCCCGTCGAAAGGCATGTCCAGGACTCTGGTCTGGACGTCCTGCCGAAAGTCCGTAGCTTTGAGCCATCCACGACGTCGAAGGCAAACGCCGTTGCCCAGCTGGCGGAACCCAGTGTCGGCGATGTCCGTCGCCACGGTGATGGCGTGGTCCGAAGCCACCTCACCTTCCTGCAGGATCTCAAGGGCCTCCGCCCTCTTGTCGTCCGGCAGAAAATCCAGCAGGGGAGCCACTTGTACCAGAGCTCCCTGTCGTAGCGGGCCACGATAGCCAAGGCGTTGGCCGCTTTAATCGTCGTCGCTGCCGACGAGATGACTCTACGTCCCATAGCATCCAATTTCTTTCCCTCGCCGTCCGGCGGGGAAGTCGACGTGGAGGCCGCACCCCCCCCCGCTTTCTTCCTGGCTGCCGCGGAGACGACGGAGTCCGGGGTAGGCTGCGCCCGGAGGCATAGGGGGGCCGTGTCCGGGACCCGGTACTTTTTCTCGTACCGGTCTCTTCTTGCTGGCGTCGTGGAAGGGTTCTTGAGGAGGGAAAGGCCCTCATCCCAAATGTCGTCCAACAGAGGCACTGCGAGGACCGTCTTCCTCTTGGCCTCGCGCCGCTGATAAAGGAAGCCTTCCTTTTTCTTCTCCTCAGGGCAGAGTTGGAAAAGCTCGGAAGCCCTGGAGATCATGGAGTGGAAAGATCCGATCTCGTCGGGCGGAGAAGCCCTGGTGGGAGGCGACGACGGAAAATCCTCGTCGTATGCCTCGTCGTCCGTACCCGTCGCTGCCGTGTCAGTCCCCGTATCATCCCCTCGAGTGGACGGGGAGGAGGGCTGGATGGGGCGCGACGGTTGAAAAGGAGGTGGTGGATGGATCCTTCTTTCTTGGTAGGGGGAACACCAGAAGGTCCCGGTTCTGGATCCCCCGACGGGAGAGGTTCCTCCGTCGGTAACGGTAGCCTCGTCCTTATCTCGGAGCATAAGGACTGTATGGCCAACAAAATGGCCGCCGAGTTGTCTTGCGGCGCTGGCAGAGGGGAATCCGACGGGCGAGCAGGGGCCCCGTCGGTATCCTCGACGATGTTGTCGTCGTCACCTGCGTCGGGGTCCATTCCGACGGGCTGGCCTTCTTCCACGCCTAGGCCGTGGCTTAAGACCTCGATCAGTTCCTCTTCTGAGGTTGAGGCCGAATCTACGACGACGCCCTGCCCCCCCTTCTTCTTCCCCACGGAGGGTTTCACGGGGGTCCTATCGATGGGCACAAAGGAAGACTCCCTCCGAGGAGGCAGGGAGATTCTGGGCCCTGAGGTCGCCACCACTGGTGCAGCCACCACAGGCTGAGCCAGGGCCGCCGCGACCGTTTCGATAGAGGGCTTGGTCGGATGGATCAAGGCCTTCACCACCTTAGGTGCGCTCACCGCCTTATCCTTGAGGGAGGGGGCACTGCCACGCTCCTCCTCTGCCTTAGAGCTCGACCGGGGCCTCTCCAGGAGCTTCGCCGGGTGCTCGGCCTTCCTCTTACCCGACCCAGAGCGTTGGCTCGTGGTTGATGGTGCCGGGGAGGGTGCGCCCTGCCTGGCGCCCGTAGAGCCCGACCGTTCGGCGCTCCCGGTGCCAGCGGACTCGCGGTGCTTGGCCTTATGTTGGGCCCCCGTCGCCGGGGCGCCCTCAAAGGTCTTAGAAGACCGCTCGGATTTCTTCTTCTTCTCGCCAGACGGGCTCTTACCCTCCAGCCAGTTGGCGAGACGTTGATGGCGGTCCTTCATGGTCCGTTCCGACATGTTGCCGCAAAACGCACAGTCCTTCTCCACGTGCGTCTTGTCCTCATGAAGGCAGTAAAGGCAGAAAGAGTGTTCGTCCTCCTTGAAGACGTTCTGCAGCTGGCATCCAGGGCAGACCCTGAACAGCTTTCCGGGCGTCGAGCTTCCCTTCTCCTGGGCCATCTCCGAGATCGGGCCTGAGAAGCTTCTGGAGTCCTCCGAAGTGTAGCTCGACGAATCTTCACCCTTGAGGGGCACAGATGAATCCGACACGGGTCCCCGTAGATCGGATGTAGGATCGGTGGAGCTTGAGGCTCTTTTGACCGAAAGAATCGAAGTTTTTTTGTGAAAAAGCGCGAAAAATAGCACTAACGCTCGAGAGCAATAGCACGAGGATCCCAACACATGAACGTGCGGTAAAAATCTGAAGATGGCTGCCGGAGGAGGTGCTTAGGTAGAGGGCAGTCATTGGCTGTGGTCAGTATGACGCAGAGACCAGTGATTGGTTATTACTACGAAAGACAGATCAGAAACGAAACTGATACTGGTTTTTTCTTTACCGAGGATTCCCAGCCTGACGACGGGGAATATTCATGAGCATGTGAATCCATGCCAGACCCCATGCTGGAGAACCAGAGTTAGATGGCAATAAGGAGATAGCAACGTCTGTATGTCCCGTGGGAAGAGAACACCCCAGCTTCTGTGTTACAAGACTGCTGACTGCAAGATGGGTGCATTCGCTGGTAGTCCCCTGAGGCTCGAGCCCCTTTCATTTGAAAAAGTTGAAAGGCCCCAACGCCACCCCTGATGATCTCTTAGCCAGTGTTTTCTCGAGTAGGGTACTCTGGCTCAGTAGGATAAAGAGATCCTCATGTTACCACTCGAGGTCGCTGGTTCCCTTCACTCAGGTCAGTTCATGACCAAGTCACCCACGTCATGCAGAAACCTCCTGTGAGCATCACGCCTAGATGTGGCCTCTATTTTGACCTCTCCCATTCAATTTCCTCTATAGTGGAACTGGAACGAGCAAATGGACAGTGTGTGTTGGTTGCTGTTGTGCGTTTTGCCAAAATGAAATGGAACTGTGATGCATTGTTGTTTTGTGTTGTTGGTGTATCCTAAAAAAAGCAAGACAGATTTAGTCCCTATTTTAAGGGACACTGGGGGTCATTACGAGGGCGGCGGTAAGGGGTCAACAGCACTGGTAAGGATGCCGGTGCCTTTAACCCCTTACCGCCGCATTCCGAGGTCCCTTAGCGTGTCCCACTAGTGACGGCTGGTAAAATCAGCCGTCCTTAGCGGGAGCCGCTAAGGGACCAGGGAGCTAATAACGGGCCCGTAATTTACAGGCCCGTTGTTAGCTCCCTCCCCATTCCCATTGAGCCCTATGGGGGCTCGAATGGGAATGGGGAAGGGTTTTTTGAATGGGGAATTACCGGGTCCTCCAAGGTTGGAATGACCCGGTAAGTCCCCATTCAGAGAACCCGGACACGACTTTGGAGGCAGCCATGGTGCTAATAGCACCATAGCTACCTCCAAACTCGTAATGACCCCCAAGAACTTTATCCAATTGCAGGCATGTGCTTTTTAGTTTTGGCCATTAGGTGGCGCTACAGTATTGCATGCAAAGCCAAAACTATTGGCATAGGACTAGAGATAGGAGAAAGATGTACAGTGAGGAGGAGGGACGCAGTCTGTGGCTGCCGTTTTGCTTTTTACCCTCCCATCGACAGCCCATCTGCATGATAATTTCTAAAGCCCCTCCCACACATCCCTGGTTCCTCCCCACCTAGCGGATATCCTCCTGGGATCTCTTTGAGCTTGCGCTATCCTGCAGTAACATTAAACCATGGCCTTTTATGAGGCTGCCATTGAGCAGTCTTCTGAATGGTAATAGCTTAATTGCAGTTGTTAACACAGCGTGCCTTAGCCAGTTTATTATTAAACAAAATGCGTGTCCTCACATATGCTACGTGCACTGAATGGGCCGCATTACGAGGTGGGCGGAATGGGATTAATGGTGCCGGCGCCGTTAATCCCATTTCGCCCTATTACGAGGTTCCAGAGCGGGTCCCGCGACGGGACCAGAGAGCTAACAAAGGGCCCGTTAGCTCCCTCCCCATTCCCATTGAGCACTTTGGGGGCTCGAATGGATGGGAATGGGGAAGGACCGGAATACCGGGCCCTCTAAAGTCGGAATGGCCCTGTATTTCCCCATTCAGGCAAGCCGGACACGATTTGGGAGGCAGCTATGCCCAAGTCGTAATGAGGCCCAATGTCTGGCAAAAGCGAGCGTTAACACATTCAACACTTGCTTCTCATACAGGCATTTTCCATTCGCTGCCATTATATGCCCAGGTGCTCATACTATTTACCAGGGCTGCCACCTTATGGCCAAGTAGTACCATTACTGCAGTGCAGAGCCTAGTAAATGCCTTTCCCAGGGCTGCACAAACGGCAACACGTTTGGCTTTGCCAATGCTCATCTTCTTTTAGCCCCTGGTAAAGGCTCATTATGTGGGCTCTTCAAACATATTTCATCAAGGCAGCAAACATACAAAAAACACTTGTTTGGGACTGATGGTAAATTAGAAATGTATTTTTCTGATTTTATGATAAGATTTGTTTTTCTTGAAGTATATTTTAAAATGAGAAGAGATGGAATGAGTTTTAACAATTTAAAAACTGATCTACATGTAATACTCTTTTGCAACATGCTTCTTTTTGGATAGTTATGTGATATTTTAGAAATAATCTTTTAATTCGAATAACTACATTAATTGAATTGAGAAAGAGGGAATACGAAACAGGTGTGTACTGGCCGATGCTCCTGAAATGCAGGCAGGGCTGGGTCAGAGTGAGTCACATGTCTGGAGTTCTCCTCCTATTCCTGCACACCAGTGCATATAGAGAAAGGAAAACGTACTGGGGTCAATATGGATAGAACATGCCGTGAAAATGAGGGTGTGCTATGCCACTTAAAAGGCAGCTCTCGGCCCTAGCGCTCCGATCACTCCGAAGTGTGATCGTTTCCGAGTGGTAACAGCAGGGTGCTTTTGGGGTGGTACCGTAAGGCAGCTGCCGCCGCTCGCTTACAGCTACAGATGGAGAAAGGATTTTAATTTCGTTCTACAACGAAAAGACATGTGCCAGGGAAAAGAACAGCGACGGGAACACAAGCTGGAAGACAGCCAAAATGGAGGAAGCCATTAACCAAGTGACTGCAAGCATGACGCCAGGCTCCTCCGAGAGGAAGCGAAACACAGACCGGCGAGGGGGCTGCTGAGGTGGAGCAGGGAACGGGCCAGCGACACACACACAAAACTGGAGAGGGGGCTGCTCAGGCGGAGCAGGGAATGGGCCAGTGAAACACACACATAGCGGGGAGATCCCCATTGGACACCCCCACCTCCTGTAGCCAGTATAACATACACACATGATGAAATAACCACAGACAACTTTTGTAAGGTTTTTTGGAATATAGAAGGTCACAGGTTTATTTGGAGCAAACAATAAACTTGGGACGGTCCCAGCCACATATTACATACAGTCAGGTAATGGTGAACCGTGTCACCATGTTTTGCCACTGGCACAAGCTGACAACGCTTCTGGTTACTCCCAGGAGAACACTGGTTACTACCAGTAGGGCACTGTCCCATATATGCCACTGGCACAAGCTGACAACGCATCTGGTTACTCCCAGGAGAACACTGGTTACTACCAGTAGGACACTGTCCCAAATATGCCACTGGCACAAGCTGACAACGCTTCTGGTTACTACCAGGAGAACACCGGTTACTACCAGTAGGACACTTATGGGCACTGATAAGAAGGTTGCTGGCCTAGAGCCCTAAGGAAGTCAGTGCCCGTCGAAGGATTTGGCTCGAGCCCGGCCAATCCTGAGCTGCTACTGCCGAAGCTGCAGCGTGAACGTCCTCATTGGCTAGGACCGCCCCGATACTCCGCCTGTAACAAAAGAAGAAAATTAGAACAATTCAAACAACACAATACAACCATCTTATCCCTATACTTAATTTATCGCGATTTCTACCTGAATATTTTTTGTCGGTGATGCGAACGCCTCACCATGCTCCTGCCACTATTTTAACCATTTTATTTACTTTAAGAAGACTGCACAGCTTTATGCTATACTACCATGTCCTCTGACCTTTTACCATATTGCACTCTAACTATTACTCAAATCCGGTGTGGGTGGGTGGTTATCATCACACGGCGGGAGCTGCTGGGCTAAAGACTGACTGCCCGCAGCTCCCGCCCTTAAATGCGTCCCCAGTAAAACCCGACCGGAAGCCAGGTCCCTGGGGACGCCTCCTCAGCCTAGAAGGAGAAAGAGTAGAGGCTAGACCAATCCCCGGAAGGGGGTGGCCAGAGGGGACAGCCCGCTATGTAGGCTGTCCCTCTAGCGCCCCCTACGGGGGCCGGTCAGCCTCTTAGCGGGGAGATCCCCATTGGACACCCCCACCTCCTGTAGCCAGTATAACATACACACATGATGAAATAACCACAGACAACTTTTGTAAGGTTTTTTGGAATATAGAAGGTCACAGGTTTATTTGGAGCAAACAATAAACTTGGGACGGTCCCAGCCACATATTACATACAGTCAGGTAATGGTGAACCGTGTCACCATGTTTTGCCACTGGCACAAGCTGACAACGCTTCTGGTTACTCCCAGGAGAACACTGGTTACTACCAGTAAGACACTGTCCCATATATGCCACTGGCACAAGCTGACAACGCTTCTGGTTACTACCAGGAGAACACCGGTTACTACCAGTAGGACACTTATGGGCACTGATAAGGAGGTTGCTGGCCTAGAGCCCTAAGGAAGTCAGTGCCCGTCGAAGGATTTGGCTCGAGCCCGGCCAATCCTGAGCCGCTGCCGCCGAAGCTGCAGCGTGAACGTCCCTCATTGGCTAGGACCGCCCCGATACTCCGCCACGCTTTGGGGGTGGCTTTCGCTGCCCACAATGCCCCCATACCTTTGCTCCTTTTGTTCTAACTCTGCCCTACCACCTTTACTCATACCTTAAACCTTTCCTCTAATTCATCCCAACTTCCATGGCAACCAGTCCCGAACCTGCTGTATCCTAAAGTTGTACCAACATTCCGCCTAGGTGACACTTGGAGATCAGTGTGGGCCACAGAAGTGCCCATGCTCCACTTCTGAGTCCAAAGCTCACTTTGTTATGAACCCCCCATACTAGGGGGGGCGCTCTGACTGGAGCCATACTGGGCCCACCCCTTTAACCTGATTTCACTCGGTTGCCTCTGGAGATCACGATAGGTGCGCCTGTGCCATCCTCCGTTGTTACCGTTTGCATGTACCTTGTGGCAGTGTCACCAGCTTGTCCACCTTACGTGGTCATAGTGCTGTGTTGCCGGCAGGACATTCAGGTTGTACTTCACCACACTTTACTTATCATTGTCTGTAATATCAGTGCATGAATGCCCCATCCAAGTCTTACCATAGCCATATATTTTGTGGGAGTCCCACAGGCTTACCAAGTTCCACAGCTCACCGAACCTTTCAAGGTCCCCGAGCGCCGTGTTAATGGCCAGACCCTAACCTGCACATAAACCAGAATGTGTCATTATCAGGGAACGTATGCCACCATCAAGTCTTACCGCGGCATGTACCTTGTGGGAGTGTTCCACAACTTACCAACCTGTCGGTCTCATTCTGCCACGTTCCTGCCCATACTCCTGGGGCTAGACCAAGGTGTTCCTTGACATCCTCAATTGTCTCTGTTCCCTATGATAATACATAATCACACGCAGTTATTACCAGTTAATACCCCCCTTCCTACATGGGTCACCCGTCATAACAACCTATATTAATGCTGTGTTTCACCGACCCTACCCTAACCTGTTGAAAAATCCCCCCGTTTTGTATAAAACACCCTCGCTAAGGACTGCACTGCATGGGTCCAACCTGTGCTCCAATTAGGCAGAAAAAGATAAAAGTTAGCTGAATGCCTGAAGCTGGTGCCATATTGGCCACTTGCGGCACCGCCAGCGCCCGAGGGACATCACACCTCCCAAAGGACGCTGCGCACCTATGGTGCAGGAAGCATGCAAACAACTGCAGCTAACCAGCATTGCACATTAACCTACTGACCACCTGGCATGTTGTGACTACTGGGTCCCCGTCAGTAGATTAAGCATGCCAGCAGCCCGGGCTGTATGATTCAAAGCCGTGCAGGAATTACCACTGCTCTGCAGTGCCCAAAACACTTTTCAAATCATAAATTTGTTTGGCAAGTAGTGTGTCAACTACGGTATGCAACTCCCTTTATGAACCCCTAATACCATCTCTGTTTATTCCCACCAGCTGACAAGTAAGGCGACCAGCCTGCCTTAACGACATTGCTCAGCCATAACAACTGGCAGCACGGCGGCCAGCCAAAGTGAAACCGAAAAACCCATTGAATTTACAAAGACCCTTAAGAGGACGCTGCCCTAAAATGGTGTCCTAGGCGACAGAGCTGCTGCTTGGTCCCTTTCAACCTAACAGAACCATCGCCTCATGACCATATACAAAACAAATCGACAGCAACTGCCGGACAAGGTTGTGAACCTCGGTGCTGCACCAAGTGGTCCTGAAACTCTCATTGACCAGTGTGTGGTGCCCATTTTTATGACCTAGGAAGGATGAAAAGGCCGACTTTACATTCCAAAATCCACTTCCATCTCTTTTGAAAGCCGAGGCTCTGGCAGCAAGTAAAAACAAAGGAAGGAAAGGTAAGCAAACGTGCCACACCCATGCCCATGCGGCATCCTTTAAGTAGCCACCCTACAGTAATACCAGTTAAAGCCACACCGATCGATGAAGCATTACAAGGAGACTGGGGAACCACAGCGGCAACAGGGTAAACTTATGCCCGCCCGAAATAAGGCCATTAACTTGTCTGGGGGGGGTTTAGGGGGGACATAGTTAGCAATACTGCGTAATCCTGACCGTACAAGGAAATTACGCTGAAATATCAGACATTGCCCGCATAACTGTAGTATGTTGCCCGCGGAAAGCCACACTTCGGACCCCAGCCCTACGTGCTTAGGATGTAAAATTGCCATGTCTTGTCAATGGCATACTTCCAATTTTTGTTCCTTATCTACCAGAAACCAAACGTGTGGCCCGTCGTCCCAAATCACCCAAGTAAAATTGTAAGCCCATAGCAAGGCAGCCATGACATACGGGGCCGGTTTTTAGTCCCTGAAACGTATTTCAGCCTTTAACGCCTGCAACAGTATTCTAAGATCAGAGTACAAAAAGTTCTGATCTTCAACCTTGAACCGGACCTTAAAAACACGCCCATGGCAGACCCAGAAAGAGGCACAGTGTCACTTGCTGTGTGGCTCAACGAACATACAGAAACCCATATACCTTAATTGCGCTGGTGTACTTTAATAGCCTTGTCATTAGTGGGAGCCTATTCAGCCAGGGTCATAAACCATCAGTCTGTGATGCACCGTAAATACAACCATTCTGAAAAATTTGATAATTTTGCATTTTATAGCGCTGCTTATTATTACCCACGGTGTGTGGTGCTCATTTATCGACCTCGGAAGGGTGAAAGGCTGAGTTTGGCCCTGCAGGGATTCGAACCTGCGTTAGCAAGCTCTGCACTGATGTCAAAGAGCGCTTTACTCACTTTGCCACTTGACCGGCTGAACTATTGTGTCATAATCAAAGAAAATTGTGTTGCGCGTACGATCTATTCATAATACACAGTATATGCCGAAATGACCGCTGCGGCACACGCTCATGACCCACTCGGGCTAAAGAGCAGGCGCTGCTGAGATCGAACTCAGGATCCCCCTTTATTAGACAGGCGCTTTAACCAACTAAGCAACCGCGCCACAACCTCGTTCAAAACAAGACACCTGTCCTTAACACAAAGCATCAAACTATGCACAGAAACGCATGGCACAGAGGCCACAAACAACACGCCGGAATGGGCAATGTTTTCTTAAAAACTGGTGCCTGCATTGAACCATAAAGAAGAACGTGCGTGGCAAAGGCCCACTGAGTGAGCCCCGTGCCAAAAAGACAATTTCACCATACAATCGTAATTCACCCCAACACAAGCTGTGGCCCCGCACCTTCTTCCCAGCTGAGGCCCCACAAGCCGCGTGTACGAGGGGAAAGTGGTTGAAATATACCGATGCACGGTGCATGTCCCCTTGCCTAATTCAAAAAATTGTTTTCCAAACAAAAGAAACAAAAGTGTGGCGCGCGTGGAGGCCCCTTATCGTACCTCATCAAGCATTTTCTACCGCCCAAACGTGTGCCATGCAAAAACACAAATTCAGTACATGTAATCATCTTCTAACCCAAATCCAAACGCGACTAACATCAGCATCGTACTACAGAGGAATCGAACTCAAGACCTCATGTTTACGGGCCTAGCTCATTAAGCTCTACGCCACTATGTCTCACGAATAAATCTTTTCAAACTTTGCAGGCTTGAACCCCCACCTTTAAGTAGCCGCCCTACGGTGATACCAGTTCGAGCCGCACCGACTGATGAAGCACTACAATGTGAACGGGAGCCAGCTTCCTCATCAAAACGTGCCCCCTCTCCTTATGAAATGCTGCAAAAGTGCCACAACCATTCCCCTCGTGGTACCGCACCAGCAAACCCCAGGAATATATGCCGTGCATTAAAATAGAACATGCTCGTTCACCGAAACAAGTCGGAGTTCACCAGCTGCTGTGGGACCTGGACGGCAAGCAGCTAACCCTGCAAATAATAATAATTTGGCATTTATACAGCGCTACGAACCCTCGGGTATCTGAGCGTTGGTTATTATTACCCACGGTGTTAAACATAAACAACACAAACGCATGGCGCGGCGGCCATGCCGACACACCCCATATACATAGACGGTGTCCGCGCTCGCTGGAACAAACAAACAAACGCATGGTGCGGCGGCCATGACGACACACCCCATATACATAGACGGTGTCCGCGCTCGGGGGAATAAACAAACAAACCCATGGCGCGGCGGCCATGACGACACACCCCAAGGCTGTAAGCCACTTTAAGCAAACCTTGCCTCATAAACCAAACAAACGCATGGCGCGGCGGCCATGCCGACACACTCCATATACATAAACGTTGTCCGCACCCGCGGGAATAAACAAACGCATGGCGCGGCGGCCATGATGACACACCCCGTATACATAAACGTTTTTCGCGCTCGGGGAATCCCGCCAACAATGCATTTTTCTTCATCGACCTTGAAAGATAAAAGCTTATTTTTTGACCCCAACGCGAGGCTCTGCCTGACTGTAGATGAGAGCGCGCTATTCGCTGTGCCACCTGACCGGCTTGGCTCGAGCCAAACTTCCCGCGCCTTAGCTCTCGGGCCACAACCACATTATCGCAAGATACAGGCCCTACACGGCTGCAAGACGCTTTAAATGAACATTGCATCGTAATACAAAACAAACGCATGGCGCGGCGGCCATTAATACATACTCCATAAATATAAACGGTGTTCGCGCTCGGGGGATTCGCCCACAATGCATCTTTCTTTATCGACCTCGGAAAATAAAAGGCTTATTTTTTGGCCCAGCCGGGATTCGAACCTGCGCTAGCAGGTTCTGCCTGACTGTGGATGCGAGTGCTCTATTCGCTGTGCCACTTGACCAGCTTGGCTAGAGGCAAAATTCCAGCGTCTTAGCTCTCAGGCCACAACAACCTCACCCGCCAGAATGAGCCCATAAACGGCTACAAGAAACTTTCAAACGAGCATTGCATTATAAAACAAAAACAAGCGCGTGGCACGGCGGTCATGCCAGAGTTTTATCCATAAACGACCATTGCCCACGAGAGCCGGTTGCCGTCACATTGTTCACCAAAAAGGCACCCGTTAACCATATTATTGACGAAAGAATAAAGGGCAGTCATATTGGAACATTCAAACAAACTTAATTATACTCTGATAGCTCCCTTGAACCCACAGCCTCTTGTACTGTAGACAGAAGCTCAACCATTACTCCAATGCATTACCCCTGCCCATTACTTTCCGTAGCTGGCCCTCACGGCCACCATGGAAAAGCATAGAACAAACCAACATATCCGGGGTAGTTCCCTTGCACGAGTCGGGTCCGCTCAAGCTGACGAGGATGCCAGCGAGCAGACCCCTGCCCCCCCCATACTTACCACTCCCCTTGGAAACTGACGCTATCATCACACGGCGGGAGCTGCTGGGCTAAAGACTGACTGCCCGCAGCTCCCGCCCTTAAATGCGTCCCCAGTAAAACCCGACCGGAAACCAGGTCCCTGGGGACGCCTCCTCCGCCTAGAAGGAGAAAGAGTAGAGGCTAGACCAATGCCCGGAAGGGGGTGGCCAGAGGGGACAGCCCGCTATGTAGGCTGTCCCTCTAGCGCCCCCTACGGGGGCCGGTCAGCCTCTAAGCCTGCGAGGAGGCTGCTGAGGTGGAGCAGGGAACGGGCCAGCGACACGCACACAAGACCGGCCAGGGGGCTGCTGAGGTGGAGCAGGGAATGGGCCATCGAAACACACACAAGACCAGCAAGGGGGCTGCTGAGGTGGAGCATGGAACGGGCCAGCGAAACACACCCGACCGGTGAGGGACTGCTGAGGTGGAGCAGGGAATGGGCCAGTGAAACACACACAAGACCGGCGAGGGACTGCTGAGGTGGAGCAGGGAATGGGCCAGCGAAACACACACAAGACCGGCGAGGGGGCTGCTGAGGTGGAGCAGCGAACGAGCCAGCGAAACACACACACCACCGGCAAGGAGGCTGCTGAGGTGGAGCAGGGAATGGGTCAGCGAAACACACACAAGACCGGCGAGGGGGTTGCTGAGGTGGAGCTGGGAACGGGCCAGCCAAACACACACAAGACCGGCGAGGGACTGCTGAGGTGGAGCAGGGAACGGGCCAGCGAAACACACAAAAGAACGGCGAGGGGGCTGCTGAGGTGGAGCAGGGACTGGGACAGCGAAACACACACACAAGACCGGCAAGGGGGATGCTGAGGTGGAGCAGAGAATGGGCAGCGACACACACACAAGACCAGCGAGGGGGCTGCTGTGGTGGAGCAGGGAATGGGCAGCGACACACACACACACATAAGACCAGCAAGGGGGCTGCTGAGGTGGAGCAGGGAATGGGCCACCAACACACACATAAGACCAGCAAGGGGGCTGCTGAGGTGGAGCAGGGAAGGGGCCAGCGGAACACACACAAGACCGGCGAGGGGCTGCTGAGGTGGAGCATGGAACGGGCCAGTGAAACACACACGAGACCGGCGAGGGGGCTGCTGAGGTGGAGCAGGGCATGGGTCAGCGAAACACACACAAGACCGGCGAGGGACTGCTGAGGTGGAATAGGGAACGGGCCAGCAAAACGCACACAAGACCGGCGAGGGGACTGCTGAGGTGGAGCAGGGAACGGGCCAGCGATACACACATAAGACCGGCGAGGGGGCTGCTGAGGTGGAGCAGGGACTGGGACAGCGAAACATACACAAGACCGGCGAGGGGACAGCTGAGTTGGTGCAGGGAATGGGTCAGCGAAACACACACAAGACCGGCGAGAGGGCTGCTAAGGTGCGGCAGGGAACGGGCCAGCGAAACACACACAAGAACGGCGAGGGGGCTGCTGAGGTGGAGCATGGAATGGGCCAGCGAAACACACGAGACCGGCCAGGGATTGCTGAGGAGGAGCAGGGAAAGGGCCAGCGAAACACACACAAGACCGGCGAGGGGCTGCTGAGGTGGAGCAGGAAATGGACCAGCGAAACACACAGAAGACCAGCGAGGGGGTTGCTGAGGTGGAGCAGGGAACAGACCAGTGAAACACACAAGACCGGCGAGGGGGCTGCTGAGGTGGACCAGGGAATGGGCCAGCGAAACGCACACAAGACCGGCAAGGGGGCTGCTGAGGTGGGGCAGGGAACAAGCTAGCGAAACACACAAAAGGCCGGCGAGGGGGTTGCTGAGGTGGAGCAGGGAACGGGCCAGCGACACACACACAAGACCGGCGAGGGGGCTGTTGAGGTGGAGCAGCTAGCGGGCCATCGAAACACACACAAGACCAACGAGGGGGCTGCTGAGGTGGAGCATGGAACGGACCAGCGAAACACATGAGAACGGTGAGGGGGCTGCTGAGGTGGAGCATGGAATGGGCCAGCGAAACACACGAGAACAGTGAGGGACTGCTGAGGTGGAGCAGGGAACGGGCCAGCGAAACACACAAAAGACCGGCGAGAGGCTGCTGAGGTGGAGCAGGGAATGGGCCAGCGAAACACACACAAGAAAGGCGAGGGGGCTGCTGAGTTGGAGCAGGGAATGGGCCAGTGAAACACACACAAGACCGGCAAGGGGCTGCTGAGGTGGATCATGGAACGGGCCAGCGAAACACACACAAGACCGGCAAGGGGGATGCTGAGGTGGAGCAGAGAATGGGCAGTGACCCACACACACAAGACGGGTGAGGGGGCTGATGAGGTGGAGCAGGGAACGGGCCAGCGACACACACACAAGACCGGCGAGGGGAGTGCTGAGGTGGAGCACGGAACGGGACAGCGAAACATACACAAGACCGGCGAGGGGACTGCTGAGGTGGGGCAGGGAATGGGTCAGCGAAACACACACAAGACCGGCGAGAGGGCTGCTAAGGTGGGGCAGGGAACGGGACAGCGAAACACACACCAGACCGGCGAGGGGGCTGCTGAGGTGGAGCATGGAATGGGCCAGCGAAACACACAAGACCGGCCAGGAACTGCTGAGGTGGAGCAGGGTAAGGGGCAGCGAAACACACACAAGACCGGCGAGGGGGCTGCTGAGGTGGAGCAGGAAATGGACCAGCGAAACACACACAAGACCGGCGAGGGGGTTGCTGAGGTGGAGCATGGAATGGACCAGTGAAACACACACAAGACCGGCGAGGGGGCTGCTGAGGTGGACCAGGGAACGGGCCATCGAAACGCACACAAGACAGGCGAGGGGGATGCTGAGGTGGGGCAGGGAACAGGTTAGCGAAACACACACACAAGGCCGGCGAGGGGGCTGCTGAGGTGGAGCAGGGAACAGGCCAGCGACACACACACAAGACCAGCTAGGGGGCTGCTGAGGTGGAGCATGGAATGGGCCAGTGAAACACACAAGAATGGTGAGGGACTGCTGGGGTGGAGCAGGGAGCGGGCCAGCGAAACACACACAGGACCGGCGAGGGGCTGCTGAGGTGGAGCAGGGAACGGGCCAGCAAAACACACACAAGACCGGCGAGGGAGCTGCTGAGGTGGAGCAGGGAATGGGCCAGCAAAACACACACAAGACCGGCGAGGGAGCTGCTGAGGTGGAGCAGGGAATGGGCCAGCGAAACGCACAAAAGACCGGCAAGGGGCTGCTGAGGTGGAGCATGGAACGGGCCAGCAAAAAACACACAAGACCGGCGAGGGGGCTGCTGAGGTGGAGCAGGGACTGGGTCAGTGAAACACACACAAGACCGTCGAGGGGGCTGCTGAGATGGAGCAGGGAATGGGCCAGTGAAACACACACAAGATAGGCGAGGAGGCTGCTGAGGTGGAGCCGGGACTAGGGCAGCAAAACACACACAAGACCAGCGAGGGGGCTGTTGAGGTGGAGCAGGGAACGGGCCAGCGAAACATACACAAAACCGGCGAGGGGGCTGCTGAGGTGGAGCATGGAATGGGCCAGCGAAACACATGAGACCGGCGAGGGACTGCTGAGATGGAGCAGGGAACGGGCCAGCAAAACACACACAAGACCGTCGAGGGGCTGCTGAGGTGGAGCAGGGAACGGGCCAGCGAAACACACACACGATCGGCGAGGGGGCTGCTGAGATGGAGCAGGGACTGGACAGCGATACACACGCAAGACTGGCGAGGGGGCTGCTGAGGTGGGGCAGGGAACGGGCCAGCGACACACACACAAGACCGGCGATTGGGCTGCTGAGGTGGAGCAGGGACTGGGGCAGCAAAACACACAAGACCAGCTAGGGGGCTGCTGAGGTGGGGCATGGAATGGGTCAGCGAAAGACACAAAAGACCGGCGAGGGGGCTGCTGAGGTGGGGCAGGGAACAGGCAAGCAAAACACACACAAGACCGGCGAGGGGGCTGCTGAGGTGGAGCTGGGAATGGGCCAGCGACACACACACAAGACCGGAAAGGGGGCTGCTGAGGTGGAGCAGGGACTGGGCAGCGAAACACACACAAGATCGGTGAGGAGGCTGCTGAGGTGGAGCTGGGAATGGGCCAGCGACACACACACAAGACCGGCAAGGGGACTGCTGTGGTGGAGCAGGGACTGGGCCAGCGAAACACACACAAGATCGACCGGCAAGGGGGCTGCTGAGGTGGAGCAGGGAACGGACCAGCGACACACACATAAGACCGGCAAAGGGGCTGCTGAGGTGGAGCAGAGAACAGGCTAGCAACACACACACAAGACCGGCAAGGGAGCTGCTCAGGTGGAGCAGGGAACGGGCCAGCGACACACACACAAGACCGGAGAGGGGGCTGCTGAGGTGGAGCAGGGAATGGGCCAGCGAAACACACACAAGACCGGCGAGGGGGGCTGCTGAGATGGAGCCGGAACGGACCAGCGAAACACACACAAGACTGGCAAGGGGGCTGCTGAGGTGGAGCAGGGAACAGGCCAGCAACACACACACAAGACCGGCGAGGGGGCTGCTGAGGTGGAGCAGGGAACGGGCCAGTGACACACACACAAGACCAGCGAGGGGGCTGCTGAGGTGGGGAAGGGAATGGGCCAGCGAAACACACACAAGACCGGTGAGGGGGCTGCTGAGGTGGAGCAGGGACTGGGCCAGCAAAACACACACAAGACTGGCGAGGGGGCTGCTGAGGTGGAGCAGGGAATGGGCCAGCGAAACACACACAAGACCGGCGAGAGGGCTGCTGAGGTGGGACAGGGAATGGGCCAGGGACACACACACAAGACCGGCGAGGGGGCTGCTGAGGTGGAGCTGGGAACAGGCCAGCGAAACACACACAAGACCGGCCAGGGGGCTGCTGAGGTGGAGGAGGGACTGGGCCAGCGAAACACACACAAGACCGGCCAGGGGGCTGCTGAGGTGGGGCAGGGAATGGGCCAGCGTGCCAAGGAAGAGCAGCAGAAGAGGCAGGCACGTGGGAGTCACTAACATTCTGGGGGCACAGTGGAGGCTGGTGATTTTCTTCGGTGGGAGCTGGGGGGGACATACTATTTTTTCCTGGAATTTGTAAGAGTATAGGAGTAAGCAGGGGGTGGGTGAGATTTGTTCTCAGGGATTTTTTTAAAGTGATGCATTTTACAGTGCAAATGTAACACATTGGGTACAAAAAAGTTGATTTACTGTAGGGGAACAAACAATGAACTCCAATAGACGCCAAGTCACTACACCAACAGAGCATTGGAGATTTATATTCATACCTTTTCATTCCGAATGCATTCACAGAAACATTATGAGGCCTAAACTCAATATGCCACTTTTGCCCTGTAAAACACATTTCACCCTGCCAGTGCACTGCATACTATCACAGTATTGCCACTGCAGGAACACGTTTTAAGGTTAGCTCCGACCAATATATGCCAGAATGCCACTGCAGTACCCCCTTTTTCATTCTGGCTGTGGCTAATATATGTCGGTGAATAATCCATACAATTAATCTTAATACTGTCTGTGACCAACGTATGTCAGCATGCCACTGTAAGGAAACACTCCTGCAGGCTTTGCCGACAACATGTGAAAGGGGCCCCTAGGGGTCCCTCGCGATATGGAAACAAGGCAATAACCATACACGAAAGGATGCGCCAGACACGAGGTTCAAATTTCCAATGCTAGGGTTTATTGCAAGCAAAATAGTCCCAATTGGCCAACTGTGGTCTCACGCCCCGCAACGTGTATTTTCTAGACCTCGAGGGACGCAAGAGAGCGAATTACGTACATCAGTTACATATATACAAAATGCATATCATACAATCAGCTATGACATGTTTAACACCCCCCTTTTATTAAGTTTCTTTGAACTCGGGATGATGATGGACATTTCCGACGAGTATGACAATTATGACACTTTCGATGCCTATTCTAGTAACAATGTGCAATTTAGAAAGTGAGGAGGCATCTTCTAGTTGTTGAACAGAACACGGTGCTTCTGTTCTTGGAAGCAAGCTGCACACGGGGGAAGAGTCACATTCCAAGCTTTGCTATCTATGAGGTGCTATTCGTGTCCTGGGAGCCGACACGCTCTAAAGGGTTTTGTGAAGGGGGGCCGTAAGAAGAGCATAATTCAAGCCTTTTAGCTGCTTTATTCTAACATATTCTACCACAGTACGAGACTGGCTGGCAGCTGTGAAATGATTAAATGCCCTGCAGCTCTCCCTCAAGGCTACAGAGAGGGAGCGTGGGCATTCCTTTCTGGGCTACTCATGAGGAGTTTCAACAAACTCCTCAGTCCCGCGACCTTGCCCTTTCATATTCAGACAACAATGTTAACAGTTGAGCAGAGTAAGCAGAATTCACAAGAATTGCAAGCTGCAAAGCAGTTTAGACAGAAAGCAATGAGCAATGGTTAACAAGCAAAATGGCGATTCTTGCTACGTTTAAAATGGCCGCTTGTTGGTCAAGCATAGCAGTCTGTATTTCTATAATTCTGTGCATAAGACGGTTGGCCTTCGGCCATCAAGATACGTCTATCATTCAAATGAAGGGTATTCACTTTTCCAGATTGACACATGCATCATGCTCCTGTAAGAACACATTTAAGATGAATGTGTCAAAAATATATCAGCATTCCACTGTCAGAACACATATGTAAATTGACTGTGACCAACATATGCCAGTATGTCACCTTAAGAAAACATTTTCATGTTGGATGCGCCCCAAATATTTATCAGCATCGCCATGGTAAAACATTGTCATGCTACCTTACTTGCCTATCCCCATAATATATGCCAGCTTTGCCCTGTAATCATAATGCATGCACCCTCTGCTGGCAAGCTCTCACAAACACACACACGCCTACACTTACTCACATACACTTGTGCACATAGCTGGACTCACATACACATGCATGCCCGCTCGTTCTCTTATACTTTCATGGACTCTGGACCCCCGTGTGTGGACTTTTCTCTCTCTCATCCATCACCAAACAGAAATACAAGCCCAACTCCATTGCCCCTACCCTAGCCAAACGAGGACCACCTACCAAACTCTCGCTCCACTACTCCATCAAACTCGCCTTTGTTAAATGAAACACTACTTGGGCTACTCACTTTGATTCTTACTATCCAGCCTGCTCTTTTAATCCCTCTCACCCCCACCGATAACTATGGATCTCCAAAAGCGACAACCATGTTTTCCCTACACCTTATTAAAAACATTACATATTCCTTTGGACAAAAGATAAGGGCACAGCGTGCTATTTTGGTGAACATGAGGTGAGATGGGCTATCCAGAGAGAAAAGCAGACACATGGGCAAATGCATCACTACGGCACTCTACTACTGCCCATGACACATGGGGCGGTATCCCTACAAAATATCGCCAGCAAAAATATTGCGGTACTCATGGCCGTTTATCTCGCCATAGGCGATATTTTTGGGGAGGATATTTTGTGAGAGCAGGGGTTGCGGGGGTGTCCCCCCCACATATCAAAATAATGCAGGGGTTGCGGGGGTGTCCCCCGCAGGGTCCATTGGTCAATACCGCTGCAAAAATATTGCGATATTTTTGTATCGCGATATTTTTGCGGGGATATTAACACATGGAACCCATGACTGTACTGCCCAGGCCTGCTGCCCCTTCCGACACACGGGGCTCAAGCTGTAGCAGAACCCAATACTGTAATGCCCAGGGCTGCTGCCCCTTCTGACACACGGGGCTCAAACTATAGCGAAACCCAATACTGTACTGCTCAGGCCTGCTGCCCCTTCCGACACACGGGGCTCAAGCTATAGCGGAACGCAATACTGTACTGCCCAGGCCTGCTTCTCCTTCCGACACGCAGGGCTCGAGCTATAGCGGAACCCAATTCTGTACTGCCCAGGCCTGCTGCCCCTTCCGACACATGGGGCTCAAGCTATAGCGGAACCCAATACTGTGCTGCCCAGGCCTGCTGCTCCTTCCGACACACGGGGCTCAAGCTATAGCGGAACCCAATACTGTACTGCCCAGGCCTGCTGCCTCTTCCGACACAAGGGGCTCAAACCATAGCAGAACCCAATACTGTACTGCCCAGGCCTGCTGCTCCTTCCGACACACGGGGCTCAAGCTATAGCGGAACCCAATACTGTACAGCCCAGGCCTGCTGCTCCTTCCGACACACGGGGCTCAAGCTATAGCAGAACCCAATACTGTACTGCCCATGCCTGCTGCTTCTTCCGACACACAGGGCTCAAGCTATAGCGGAACCCAATACTGTACTGCCGAGGCCTGCTGCTCCTTCCTACACACGGGGCTCAAGCTATAGCGGAACCCAATACTGTACTGCCCAGGCCTGCTGCTCCTTCTGACACACGGGCCTGAAGCCATAGCGGAACCTAATACTGTACTGCCTAAGCCTGATGCTCCTTCCAACACACGAGGCTCAAGCCATAGCGGAACCCAATACTGTACTGCCCAAGCCTGCTGCTCCTTCTGACACACGGGGCTCAAGCTATAGCCAAACCCAATACAGTTCTGCCCAGGTCATCTGCTCTTTTCGACACATGGGGCTCAAGCTATAGCGGAACCCAATATTGTACTGCCCAGGCCTGCTGCTCCTTCCGACACATAGTGCTCAAGCTATAGCGGAACCCAATACTGTACTGCCCAGGCCTGCTGACACTTCCGACACACGGGGCTCAATCTATAGCGGAAACCAATACTGTACTGGCCAGGCCTGCTGCCCCTTCCGACACACGGGGCTCAAGCTATAGCGGTACGCAATACTGTACTGCCCAGGCCTGCTTCTCCTTCCGACACGCAGGGCTCAAGCTATAGCGGAACCCAATACTGTACTGCCCAGGCCTGCTGACCCTTCCGACACACGGGGCTAAAGCTATAGCGGAACCCAATACTGGTTTTGTTGTTGTTTTTTAATTGGACGGACATTAATGGTTTAAAGAAAGGTGAACAAAATGACCATTCTCTAGCCCACACACCTCTTTCACGCTCTACTCTTCACCTTAAGTGCTTTGAGACTGGCTCACAGCACAACAAAGTGCTATACAAGTAACCAACATCATTTTATTTATTTTTTATTTATTTATATCAGGCTGAACAGCCTGCAGGCATCGGGGCGCTTACAGTTAGACGTGGACATACAAAATTAGACGGGACATCTGGCTTTTAATACTGGCTCTTAACTAACTGACTTTATTTGAAAATGCAAGTTTTTAGTGTTTTTCTGAAGATCATATAGTTTTCCTCGAGTCTAGGTTTAATTAGTAAACCGTTCCATGCCTGTGCCGCTCCCACAGGGAAGGATCTTCCTAATACATTCGCTCTTTTAGCTGTGATGCAAGCAATTTGTCCCTGAATCTCCGATCTTAGGGACTGTTTCGGAGTGTAAGCGACTATCCGCTCATTCAAGTAGGCAGGTGCCTGGCCAAACAGGCATTGTTGCACCATTGTCATAGTTTGAAGGTAATCCTGTCCTCTAGTGCCAGCCATTGCACGGCTTTCCTATCAGCTGTAATGTGATCCCTTCTGTTCTTCTGTCTAACAGTTCTTACTGTGTTGTTTTGAATAGTTTGGCACCTGGTTATGCAGCCTTTGCTTGCTCCTATCAATAGGGCATTTCCGTAATCTAGCCTGGAGAGGCTGGTAACCCTTGCAATAATAGCACTATTCTTTTCGCTCAGATACGGTCTGATGTATTTTAACAGCCTCAGATAGTACTGGCAGTTTCGATTCAGATTATTGGCATGCGTGCCTGCGCCAAGTGATGCCTCCAAGTAAATCGCCCAAGTTTTAACTTTTTCTGAGACCTGTATGAGAGAATTTTTGATCTTAACAGTTGTATAATTCCTGGTTTAACTTGGCCCGTGCTTGATGCGATCCGAAGATCGTCAGTTCGGTATTATTACTATTCAAGCACATCCAGTTATCTTTCATCCAGGCCTCTATGATGTTGTATATGTTTTTCACCCTGTTGTTATCGGTGTCGTAGCATCCACTTAGCTCTGCCACCAACTGCGTGTCATCTGCAAAGTTGGTAAAGTAGGCTCCGATTTCCTCAAGCACTGTGCAGAGACACCTTAGATACAAGTTGAACAACAGTGGGATAAATTTTCCCCTTGTGGTACACCACAGCTAATGGAAATTGGCCAGAAAATTGTTCACCCCAATGGATTTTAGATCTACGTTCTGATAGAAAGGAGATCACCCAACTAATGGCTTCTTTAGAGCAGTTACCTGAGTGTTTTAAGGCCCGCTGGAGCAGTTGATGATTCAGCAGATCGAACGCGGCTTATAAATCCAATAACATTAACATGCCCACTTTACCCTTGTTCAGAATACTGAGCATGTGTGATTGGGGGTCCAACAGAGCTGTTTCGGTACTATGTCCCATTCTGAAACCCGATTATTGTTTATGGAGGAGGTCAATGGTTTCTACAAAGGCTTGTAGTTGAGAGGCTGTCACCCTGTCCATCATTTTCAATAGAAATTTGCAATTTGTGACAGGGTGGAGATTGCCTGGGTCCTTCTGGCCCAGACCTAGTTTTTTCACCAGTGGTGCGACCATGACTGTTTTAATGGTGTCAGGGATCCTGTTGTCTCTAAAGGATGCATTCACTATCCTCGTAAAGAAAGGGCAATAGATGTCCCTATTGTCTAGAATCAGTTTGGGTGGCAATATATTCTCGGCGCAGGATGTCTGCTTCATACTCTACAAGTGGGTTTTCTTGTCTTCCAAGGTCATAGGGCTATAGGCAAATTTGCTTGTCGCTTTCTGCGTCTGTTGGTTCCCTATCACATTTTGTAGGTTGGGCCGGGTCACCTGAGTAGTACTTATCGCCTCTCTGGCCTTCTGAATTTTGTTTCTGAAAGCCTCCTGACCCCTTTGCAGTCTTCTTGAGATGGTTGAAAGGTGTGGGGGTAGAGCCTTTGGCTTTTCTATCGATTTCAGAATCTGAAATAATTTGCTTGTAGAGTTAGAGGCTGATGATATCTGTTCATTGAAGAGGTATTTCTTAAGATAAGATAACAAGATAGATATGAATGTGGAAAGTTTCCGCAGCAGGACATCTGCGGCCTTTGATACAGTTGATCATGTAATTCTCCTGCAACGACTGAAGCAGGCCAGCATTTCTGGAATCCACTTGCATGTTATCCATATCGTTTGCAATCCGTATCCCTTCGGTCTTAGCTCTCTGCCCCAAAAACACTTTCTTGTAGTGTGCCCCAGGGTTCTTCTCTATCTCCGCCTCTTTTTAATGTTATATCTCCACCCTCAGGTGGACCTCATTTGTCAACATGGGGTGCATTTTTACACCTATGCTGACGATACCCAGATAGTGTTCTCCCTAAACTCACAGGTTCTGGAGTCCGCAGGTAAACTGAAAACTTGTTTTTCAGCAATTTGGGACTGGATGGCAGAATACTGGTTAAAACGGAATGGGGAGAAAACGGACGTCTTGGTGATCGCATCGCCCAGCTCTAATACCAACCAGAGCACAGAATTCTGGACCGATTCCTTGGGGCCTTGTCCTGGCCCTAGTAGTTCAGTAAAGAGCTTAGGTGTGAAGCTCTTGCCATCAGGCTCTAGAGACGCACACATTACATTAGTATGTAATGCCAGTTTTTCCAAATTAAAAAAAGTATCAGGAGGATTCTTCCTTTCATCCCTTCCAATTGCAAATTACAGGTTGTCACATCATCCATTATTGGGTCGCTTGACTGCTGTAATGGTTATCTTGGACAACTTGCTTTCCATATCTTTCCACATACTCCAACTTGCTCCAAACTCCTGATGCCAGCTCCAACACCAAACACCCACATTGCCAGACTAGGACTCCAAGCATATATGCCGATGACCCCTACAAGCCTATATATGCCATATGACCACCCCCTCTCCTGGGTTTGGACTTCCTGAGACACTTAATTGATTCATCTGTGTAACTTTGGGGGAAACCAAAGTTTTGTATAGGCATACCAGACGACCGGGTTCGTACTACAAAATCACTGTTCTGAGTACCCAGGTCCCACAAACCCTCCCCCGGTAAATGACGGAGGACTCAGACAAGGGTAAGTTAGAACTGTCCTTTATTTTCCATAACAGACAGGGATCATACAGGACATAGGAAATCTCCAGCAATTCCAGCTGCTGAGACTGTGTCAGGGGCTTTTGCTGGTGTGTGTTGTCACAAGTTGGGCTCTTCCCCAGAAACCTAAGAGCTTACACTATTGGGTGGCTGGGGTGGTAGTGCCTATAGGCGGCACCTATAGAGGTTAGCTAACTGGTGCTCGCATGTCAGGTGTCTTTGCCTGAGCCTTCCCCAAAAACAATCTATTACATTGTTGCAGGGCCACAGGATTACCATTGGCCCTTGCCCTTTCCCATCCACCCCTGGAAATGTGTTCATTGATTGGCTGTAGCGGGTCTCCTCAGGCCTGGGCCCCACCTCTGTTCACAGCAGTCCCCTGTATTACCTTCTCAAGGTGATGAGAAAGACTATGGGCCTCATTACGAGTTTGGAGGTAGCCATGCCGTTTTTACCGGCATGGCTACCCCCAAACTCAGGTCCGGGTCACGCAAAATGGGAATAACCGAGCCATTCCGACCTTTGCGGGCTCGGTAAGTCCCATTCGCGGGACCGGAACGTCCTCATTCCCATTTGAGCCCCCTCAGGGCTCAATGGGAATGGGGAGGATGGTACCAACAGACCCGTTCGTAATGGGACCGTTGATACCATCCTGTTCTGCTAGCGGGTGCTGAAGAGCGGCCCGCGAGCAGAACTCGTAATATGGCGGTAGAGTGATAACGGTGCCGGCAGCACGACCGGTGCCATTATCACTCTACCGCCAGGGTCGTAATGAGGCCCTATGTGTCCCCATTGTTGATACTGGTATAACCACTTTACCTTTGAGAGTGCCTGCAGATTGAAACACTGTAAAACAACACATGTATCAGTTTTTGTCTGCTTCGCTGGAAAGTGCTCCTCTTCGCACCGTGGGTAAATGGCTACTGTTCTTCTCGGCCAGATCACATAGGTGAAGACTGCAAAATGTAGCTTTTCTGTCTGCAATTAGTGAGGATTTATTCTGCTATTTTGCAGGGGGGCACTGTCCCTGGAGCCAGGAATGTTCTGCTCGTCTCTGACCTTGGCTGCGAGCACCATCCCTGGCCAGTGTGCTGCAAAATCTGTTTCCCTTCGTCCCATCTTCTGAGGCCTGTGCCTTCATGTAATTCTACTATAGTTATGCTATGATTTCTATATGTTTATATTGTATTATTTTCCTTGTGAGTTAGTGGTACTTGGTCCTTCCTGGTTCCTTATCCGACCCTGTAGTTCCATATGGTTAAGCGGCTGCAAGCTTGCTTTCTTGCGTTTCTGCGTTTTGCTAGTGAAAAGGAAAGGCTTTTGACAGTATGTACATGTCTCTGTCCTCTGTCTACAGAACTGTGTAAGCATGTTCTTCGTGTGTGCACATGTTTTGTCTGTGTAACTTTGTGCAGGGATGCAAGTTTGCTTTGTGGCTAACATTACTATGTCGTGTTGTCTCTAATGATGTCAGCACAACTGGATATTTGTCATTAGTCGACCAGGTCCAGTGTGAGGCACCTGTATCCATGACCAGTGTTGAGGCACCTGTGTCCATGAACACGTCAGCTGGATAAGGTTTGAATGGTTGTCTGAGAGAATATCTGTTCACATATGTAGACGTCACTGGCTCTCCTGGGGGCTGGCCAAAGAGTGACTGGCATCTTGCATTTCTGACTCTTCGGACACTCGTGCTTATAGGGGTTCCGAGGGGCATTCCAGGGTCCCTCTCTTCACTTTTAAAAGGATAAACCATCCTCTTGGATTTTATTTTCCTCTGCTGTGGAGATGCTGCCACTGCTAGCTCTCCAGGGAGCTCCTGTTGTCCCAGGCATCCCAGAGACTGTGTTTGCGCTCATTGGAAGAATCAACTGAGTTTTACCTTGCAAGGGTTCTCTGGGCACACACTGTAAGAATTCACTACGTTTCCGGGAAGCTGAAAATGTTCCTAGCCAATTGGGAATAAAGCCCCATGACTGTACAGTATCATCTGCAGGCATTTAGTTTGGTTGTGCAATTTGATAAGCTGTTAAATGAGAGTGTGCACTCTGCTGGCACAGGTCATTCGGGTGTGCGGGTAGAGGATGGCTTGGTGTTGGAAGCAAAGAGCACTCAGTTGCAGGCAGTGCAGATTTCACAGTGATGGGGGGGGGCTTGTGGGTTCATCACCCAAGCTTCGTGGTCATTGCAAGACAGCGAGGAAATGGTGACGGAAGATGTAAAGGTTCCCTGTATTAATATCCCTGCAAAAATATTGCGATACTAAAATATCGCCATATTTTTGCAGCGATATTGACCCATGGACCGTGCGGGGGACACCCTCGCAACCCCGCATTATTTTAAAATGTGCGGGGGACACCCCCGCAACCCCGCTCCCACAAATGATCCCCCCCAAAAATATCGCCTATGGCGAGACAAACGGCCATATGTACAGAAATATGTTTGGTGGGAATATTTTGTAGGGACACCAGTGTAAACAGATACACGATTCTTCAGCCACAAGAATATCATAAAAGTAATTTTGATCACAAACATGCTGTCAAAAAATGTCACTTTAAAGTTGGTGAGGTTAAAAGCAGTAAGACATTTAAGGTTGCGGAAATATTTGTATCTGTTCACATCATAAATTATAGAGTGTGGAACATACAAAGGGTGGCAACATACGCTGGCAACGAGCAGGTGTAAATGTGTGCTGGCCTACTAGGAGAGTTGCCATTTTCTATCAATGAAACCCATCCTGTAATTAATTACGGGGTCCACGAAAAGCACGCTGAACGTGAACCAAATAAATGCTGCACTGCACCTTTGACAGGAAGAACCAAAGCAAAGTGGTGTCCCAGGTGCCACAAAAAAGTGGCCATGACACCGTTCCACAAAGGGTGCAGAAGTTAACCTGTTGTACCACAACAATGTCATTAGTTATACTAACATTCTGCCACACCCTGGGCCCAGGTAATGTCAAGTAGATTTCAAATGGCCTGCATGAGTTGTGTTTTAGTATTGTAAAGGGTATGGTGTGTTGCAGTCTTTGCTTAGGATGTGTTCTTTGTGTATTATCATTTTTTTTATATAGCGCTTTAATCTAAAGCTCATACATAGGACATATTTACATACATTACTATTATTACCCAATGGAAATTGGTACACATTTATCAATCTCGGAAGGTTGAAAGGCTGAGTCGGCCTTGCCGGGATTAGAACCTGCGACCTGCAGATCATACACAGATCACAGCAACGAGCGTGTAACCCACTGAGCATTCTCACCGGCTAACAGAGATAAGGAATATGCGGGATGTCAGATGGTAGAATGAAGAATGCCAGTTGTGATGGGGGTGGGTTCCAGGTCAGGTTTCTGAGATCCAGGGAAGATTGAGGACTGGTGTGTGTTGAGTAAACACCCTGAAAGCAGCTGCTTGAACGTGTTGTTCTAGGATTTCAAGAACAGCATACAGAGGACTAGAGGCCAATGCATCGGTCACATACAGAGATAAACTCGCCACCAGGACACAGAGAGGCAACAAAGGCTTCGACGGGCAAAGGAAGAGTAAGTGGGCATTCAGTTGCTGCCAGTTCACCCAGCAAAGATCCCACTATTGGGATTTTAAGCAACAGGCACTACTAATATGACCGATGTCTGACGATTGGCTGTGGGATTTCTTCTGCAGGGCTGGAAAGCGTTAGTCCTTTTGTGGAACAGAAAAGCTGTCATTCATTGTCTATTGGACTTCTTGTTGTGACGTGGAGCAGACAAGGACAAATGCATAAGGTGGTGGACACTCGTGGGGCGGAGGGGAGGGACCTGCAGTCATACTAGTTGCACAATTAGTGCAGGGACCCCCACATGCCTTGTGGTTTTAGGGGCAGAGCTGGTCACAGAATACTTAGTGGTGGCATATGGGTCGCCGTTCAAGTCAGCCATGCACATTGGTCTAGGCAGCACAACTTTGCCCTCAGAATGATCAAAGGCATCTCTCGCACGGGCGTCCGAAGCAAAGGGCAGACGAAGAAAAGGGCAATTCCTGTTTGGGCCTGTTCGGACTGGGAGGACTCAGGGCCCAAACCCCTGCTCAGACAACAGGTAAACATGCGCCAACATGTGTTTTCTCCCTCTGTCCTCGGTCTCCACAGGCAACGCCAACGTCAACTTCTCCGGTGCTGAGGTGAGAACAGGTGCTCTATGGCACAGTAAGTTGTGCTCTCTTACCTATTGTTGGCACCCCCTTGCTTACGGTTCCCTGTCCATTGCACTGTTTGTTTCATTACTGTACATTCGCCGTTGTCTGCACTCCTTACTTCTAGGATCTTCGTTGTTTACTGTGCCTGGTGGGTTGGGATTCTGCTTTGTACTTTGATGTTGTCGTTATTTTCTTGCCTATTGTATTGACATTGGGGGTCATTACGAAGTTGGAGGTAACCATGGCACCTATTAGCTCCATGGCTGCCTCCAAACCCATACCGACTCCGCCCTGGTGAATGAGCCCCCATAGGGCTTAATGAGAATGGGGAAGGCCCTAATAACGGTACCGCTAATTGCGGTACCGTTATTAGCTCTAAAGTCCCTTTGCGTGTCCTGTCCTTAACGCCTTGTAAAACCAGGTGTAAGGGAGGACCCGCAAAGGTACCTCGGAATAGGGCGGTAAGGGATTACCGGCACCGGTGCCCTTACCGGTACCGGTAATCCCTTACCACCCGGGTCGTAATGAGGCCCATTGTGGTGTTCTCTATGGTTTGGTTTTTTGAATTACTTTCATTGCCTGCATTCCTTACTTCTAGGTTCCTTCTTGTTGTTTTGTTCACTAGCTATTGTTTTTTACCCTGGTTGTGCTCTTGGGTTTGGCATTACTTTGCATTGCCCGCACTCTTCCTTGCTGTGGTTTGTACTTGTTTGATGGTCCTTGCGTACATCTGGTTTCATAGGTGCGTTGTTTCTTGTTATGTGCTGTTCTCCTCCCTGTTGTTCCTCCCCTTGTGCCTTCCCCCTGCGTAGCCCCCACCACCTGCTTGGGCCCTCCTTAGGCCCCCTTCTTTTCCCCGTACCCTCTATGGTGCTCTCTATCTACCCCAGCTTCTCTAACTGCTATTCTTTTGACTATCCTATTCCTCTCACTAAGTCTGTCAGAAAAAGATCTTAAGGGACATCCTGGTCTCCAACCCAGGCCTCCCTATCGCTGATACCTACACCAGTGCTTCCTTCAGACAGACCCTCACCGACATCCACTTTATCATTCCCTCGCCAGGCCTATGAACCCCCCATATGGTCTCTGTTCTCTCTCCTTTTTCTACCTGGCCCCCTTAAATTCTTCTAAGACCATCATTAATGTCTACCTAAATGGCACCGTCTTGGTCCAGGGCCCTCGGGCCAATCTCCTCTTTTTTGATAGATGCTTCCTGCACCTTATCAACTTTGTTTCTTCTCCTACTATCCCTACTTACCCCTCACTGGCTCCTCTGCTGTCTCCTACCTCTGCCACCTCTCTGCTCATCCTAGCCACATCTTTGCCTTCTCTTCCTTCCTCCTCTGCCTATGCTTGGGTACATACGACACATCTGCAGGGCGCACCTCTGGCCTGTACCCCTCCACAGAAGTCCTTCAAAGGTGGTAAACTGTTCCCCATCGCTACTCTCTACTCTTGCTCTGCTGTCAAACAATCCTCTGACATCTGCTGTCTCCTGGAAGAGCTTGATTTGGATTTACCCGGTCTCACTGAGACTTGGTTCACGGCCAGCTCTGTCACGGGTTTTGACACTCTCCTTCCTGATGGCTACAAGATCCTCTCCTAACCCAGAACTAACCGTCCCGGGAGATGTAGCCTTGATTTTCACAGAGTGGATCCCTGCTTCTGTCATTCCTATGCAGGCCTATCCATTCTTTGAATGCCTGGTCGGCAGGCTCTCTATCTCTCCTGACCTCTCTCTCTCACTGTGGTCACTATCTACAGGCCGCCTCGCCAGGTCGCCCTCCTCCTCTCTGAGTGGGATGACCTTTCCTCCTCCCTCCTTGCCTCTACCTATCAACTTCTCACCCTATGCGACCTGAACATCCACCTGGATGCCACCAACCCCTCTTCGGGGCTCTTTGGCAACCTCGGCAACTTGCTCTCTCTCTATTCTTCCCTCTGGCCCTACTCACTCTGCAGGGCACACCGTGGATGTTCTGATCTCATCAGACCTCCACATCTCAAACCCTCTCACCATTCCTCTCTCTTGGAGTGGCCACTTCCTCCTCTCTTCCAACCCCTCTCTCTACCCCCAGGTCAAGCCATCCCCAGCACTGCAACCTACCTTCTCGATCAACCGACCCATGAAGCGTGTGTCAGTGGAGGCTTTCGCCACTACTTTTTCTCCTCCTCCTAGACTTTTGGCTGACTCACACTCTGACGCAGTCCTCTCTAACCTTCATCTCTCCATCTCTAACACTTTTGGCGCCCTTGCCAATGTCAGGAGGATCCGCTTGAAGCCCATTTCCAAGTGCAACTCTTGGTACGATTCCGACCTCGCCACCCTTAAACACAAGTGTAGGGCGGCTGAGAGGAAGTGAAGGGAATCAGGCGCACCCTCTGACAAACTGGCCTGCCGACTGGTTCAAAGGCCGTACAGACTCTCTGTCCTCTCTAAGAAGAGAGCCTACATCCAAGCCCACGTCTCTGCAGCATCTAACAACTCAACCAAACTTTTCAAAATCTGCAAGGAGCTGGCCAATCCTGCTGCAGTCTTTTCCTCTCCTGTTCCCCCCCTCCCCCCCCAGGCCCTCTGCATGGCCCTGGCTCCTCATTTCACCACTAGAACTCAGGACATCCTTTCCACTCTCTCTTCCTCTACCTCCTCTTCCTCCTCCTCTGCCACCCTTGGCCCGTCTTCAGTCACTTCTACTTCTTTGCCCCTGTTCACCCCTGTCTCGTCAAAGCAGGTTCTCCCGTGCTCATCCAGAACCATCAAGGACCACATCGACACCCTGGCTCCAGCCTTGGCCGATTTCTGCAATCACTCCTTTGCAACTGGAACCTTCCCCTGCCCCCTTAAGCACTCCCTTGTGCAACCCCTTCTTAAGAAGTCCTCTACTGATCCTTCTTCTCCAGCTAACTATTGCCCGATCTACATCACTCCTTTCCTAGGCAAACTCCTGGAAAAGCTGGCCATCTCCCAGCTTAATCTGCAGACTGTTGGTAGCCTTCATGACCATCAGTCTGGCTTCAGAGCTGCCAGAAGCACGGAAACTGCTCTCCTGAACATCCGTGAGGACCTGCTCTCGAACCTTGACTCTAACATTCCATGTGTTCTCATTTTGCTTGATCTCTCTACTGCCTTTGATACTGTCAACCATACCATCCTGCTCAACCGTCTCCGTGATAACCTGGGTATCACTAGTCAGGCTCTGGCGTGGCTGACCTCTTTCCTCTCAAATCGACCCTCCCAGGTCCAACTGGGGTCTTTCCTCTCTGATATCTTTTTCTCTACCTGTGGTGTCCCCCAGGGTTCTAACCTCTCTCCCTGGCTGTACATCCAGTATCTGGCACTTCTCGCCCACCGCAGCGCCGCTCTCTGCCCCAACTTTCAGTGCTATGCGGATGATACCCAGCTCATTTTCAGGCTACCCTCTGCCTCCTCTTCTCCTTCCCTATTCTCTGACTGTCTTTCTGCTATCCAGGAATGGTGTGCTGCCAACAACCTCTGCCTTAACTCCAGTAAGACTGAGATTCTATTCATCGGCACACCCACTCCCTCCTTCCCTGCAGCTCTCTGGCCTGCCTCCCTTGGCCCCCTTGCTGCTCCTACCTGCAAGACAAAAAACCTTGGGGTCATCTTCGACTCCACACTCTCCTTCTCTCCTCACATATCTGACATCTCTAAGAAGTCACACTACCAACTACACCTCCTCAGAGGTATCCTTCCTTTCCTCTCCTTCCCCCCGAAGCTCACTGTCTCTAGAGCCCTGGTTCTCTCGAAGATGGACTACTGTAACAGCCTCTACCTAAATCTGCCCGCCTCTACTCTCTGCCCTTTGCAACTCATCCAGAACAGGACTGCGAGACTTGTCCTTGGCCTCAAGCCCAGGGACCGTATCTCTCCAGGACTGAAATCACTACACTGGCTCCCAGTGACTGCGAGGATCAAGTTCAAAACCCTTTGCATTGTCCACCAGGCCGTCTGGGGCCTTGGGCCAAAATACCTTCAACTCTCTCTTCCTAAATATCTTCCTTCTCGTGCTCTTCGCTCATCCGCCTCCAACTCCCTCAGGGTCAGCCGCTTCTCCAAACAATGAGTTGGGGGCAGATCTCTCCCTGCTGCAGGGGCCTCCCTCTGGAACAGATTTCCTGCCTCCCTGAAACTTAAGGAAAACCATCTCCGGTTCCGGAAGCACCTCAAAACCTTCCTCTTTGCCTCTGCTTTCTCTCCCCCTCTCCCCTGCTAAAATTACTGAAACTGCACTGAATCTGCAACTGGGCAACTCACCGTTCTCGGGCCTTGGCCCAGCCACTCTCCCCTGTACTGCCTCCCTGGCAACCCCTGCACTGCGGGACTGTGTCTGTATCCCTACAGCCCCCCTTCCCAGCACTTGTCTGCACTTACCTCGCACTTGCCACCAGCTGGCCCTTGTTATTTATCCTTTATGCTATAACCCTGTACTGCACTTTTCCCTCTACCTTTCCCCCCCTGCACTTTTCCCTTCCCCTATACCCTTGCACCTGCGCGATCTGAATGACACCTGGCCTAGTAGGATCGTTGTCTGTCTCCCCTTGTTCCCCCTCCCCCCGCCTCGTCGCGCCTTGAAAAACTTGTGTATAGGCGCGTTACAAATGCCATATCATATCATATCATATCATACTGAATCTGTTGGTTGTCTCCACGACCACCAGTCTGGCTTCAGAGCTGCCAGAAGACTTGCTCTCTAATCTTAACGCTAATCTTCCTTCGGTCCTCATTCTCCTCGATCTATCCTCTGCTTTTGACACTGTCAACCCGTGACAACCCGAGTATCACTGATCAGGCCCCATCCTGGTTGACCTCCTTGCTCGCTGACCGACCCTCCCAGGTACAACTGGGGTCTTTCCACTCTTCTATCTCTCTCTCTACTTGTGGTGTTTCCCAGGGGTCTACCTTTCTCCCTGGCTATTTAACCACTAACTGACACCCGTGGACCACCGCATCGCTACATTCTGTTCTAAATTTCAGTGTTATGTGGATGACACTCTAGCTGTCCTTCAGGCTCCCCTCAGCCACCTCTGCTCCTTCTCACATACCAAACTGTCTGGCCGCAATTCAGGAATGGTGTGCTGCCAATGATTTGTGCCTTAATGCCAGTAAGACTGACATCCTCTTCATCTGGACGCCCCCTCCCTCCTTTCCTCTCACTCTCTCTCTCTCTGGCTGTCTGCCCACCCTGGGCCCTGTTTCTGCTCCTTCCTGTGAGGCTAAGAACCTTGGAGTCATCTTCGACTCCACCCTCTCCTTCTCTCCTCACTTTTCTGACATCTCTAAGAAGTCACACCTTCAGCTGCACCTCCTCAGAGGTATTCTGCCTTTTCTCACTTTCCCTCAGAAGCTCACTTTCTCTAGAGCCCTGGTCATCTCCATGTTGGACTGTTGCAACAGCCTCTTTCTAAATCTGCCTGTCTCTACCATCGACCTTTACAACTCATCCAGAACAGGACTGCAAGACTTGTCCTTGGCCTCAAGCCCAGGGATCGTATCTCTCCAACTCTATCCCTGCACTGCCTCCCGGTGGCTGCAAGGATCAAATTCAAGACCCTTTGCATTACCCACAAGGCTTTCTGGGGCATGGGTACGAACTACCACCAACTTTCTCTTCCTAAACATCTTCCTTCTCGAGCTCTCTGCTCATCCATCTCCAATTCTCTGAGGGTCAGACGCTTTTCCAAGCAGAGAATCGGGGAGCAGATCTCGTTCCTCGGCTGGGGCCTCCCTCCAGAACAGCCTCCCTGCCTCTCTCAAACTTGAGCAGAACCACCTGCGGTTCCAGAACCAACTCAAGGCCTTCCTTTTCGCTTCCACTTTCTCTCTTCCTCTCCCCTACTTATGTCCCTGATAGCTCTGCACATTGCTCACCGGGCCACGCCTGAATTCGGGCCCAGGCTCCTGCATGTCCAGTTGCCCTTGCACTGCCTCCGGACTCCATCAGTACTTAAGGGTTTGTGTCTGCAACCCTACAGTCCCTTGTCTTTGCACTTAAGAGCCACCCTCTGGCAGCACTTATTGAGTCAACTGCACTTCTCCTCACTCCCCACCACCCTTGGCACTTCTCCCCTCCCCTCTTCCCTGCACTTGTGTGATCTGAATGACACAAAGCCTAGTAAGATTGTTGTTTGTCCTCCTGTTTCCCCCTCCTGTCTTGTTGCGCCTAGAAACACTGGTGCACATGCAAGTTATAAATGACTTATCATATCATATCACTAGGCAGAGCATTTTGTGTGAAGTTATCAAGGGACACATTTGGGCTGAAACGTAAGCACTGCTTTACAAGACTGAGTAACGGGATCAAGGATACTCTTGATGCTCAGGGCAAACTCCAAGGGAACGTCAAGGGGACATCCCTGTGGAGAGGTGCATGAAGAAACAGTGTGGAACTTGAACTGTTTCCAGATGCATCGGACATCTGGAAATCACAGGCATGCTATGAGTTGCCCACTCGCATTAATTTCCTAGAGCTTTTCCCCCCATCCTGTGATTGATATGGCCTGTGGTCTGGCACTGATTCAAGAAGAATATTAAACTTCTCTACAAGATCTGTAGACATTTGTAAGAATTAGTGTACTCATGCTTTGACCAGTTGGAGGCGGGAGGAGAGAAAGTTCTGGGTATGGGCACAAAGGATAAGAGAGGAAATTACATCATTAACGTGAAGATCTTTGGAAATTTGAGCTCCTAAATTAACTGATTTGGCAGTCAACGCACTTTCAAGAGCCATTAACGACAATATTTATGGAATTAAATAAAACAGAGTACCTGGTAACTGCTCAATGGTTAGAAGAGAACCTGTTCATTGATTTCATTTTAGGGGCTGAGGAAAAGGGACAATGTAGGTCCTGGTGCATTTTTTGGGTTGCGACAATGAAATTCATAGCAAAGGCATGGGACATGGAACAACTGCCCGACGGATTACTAATGGAAAGTATGAAAGATGGATGGGCTAGGTTCTGCAAGAAGAAGTGGCTAAAAAGGGTTGGAAGGGTTTCTACAGAACAGCCAGGAAATGTGCAAGGATGCATTTGAAGTGGTGCTGTTCTGATATACCTTTTTACTAGTAGTTCTCGGGGGGCCACCAGAGTGGGTGAACTAGCAGTTCCAGGGATCAAAGGAGTCAGCTACATGGTGGGTCAACCTGAGGATTGCAGAGTAGAAGAAGACAGGGTGGGTTTCTAGATACTAGTGTCTAAGACCGACCTAGGGGTAAGGAAGCTTAGATATCACTGGGTGCCAAAATGGAAAGAAACTGCTTGCAAGCCAGAGCAACAAGTAACTATTTGCAAGTTCAGTCTCGAGGTGGAAGAAACCGACTGATACATGGAGTCAGACTGGGTGGCATTGGGTTGAATCCAACCAATTAGATAATTCACGCCCGTTACAGCTGGCACAGTATTAGAGCATAGAGCAGCTGGTCTGGGGTGAGGGGGGGGGTTCAGCTTGCTGCAGACTTTACATTCCCCCATGGCCACACCATTGCAGGAAACCCAACAACCAACTGTCAAGAAATCCAGTTGCCTTTTTAGGGCAGCTTGTCACCCCTTAGCGGTGCCCCCACATCCACTTCATCTCTAGGGTTTTTTAAACGGTGAGGTGTTTACCCCTAGCAAGTAGCATTTTGGTGCGACACCGGTGGCTCCAATCCATGGTGGTCAGTTATTAAAAGTACTCAAAGCACACATCTGCAATGTTTCGTTCTGGACAATTCACCAATAGGATCGCCACCGCCTGTGAGGTAGGTGGGCTGTATGCTTGATATATTTGTTCCACTGTTTAGGGCAAGTAAATAGTGCACATGAGACGACGCAGGACTCCTTCACAATCGTAATGGACTTTCACAAGTAGAAAAGCCCCCGGGCACTTGAAGGCGGCCCATCTTGGAAGCAGGTGAAAGTAAGAGCTCTCGTCTTCAATGTGTTAAACCCATGCCAAGTGTGTGTGTGTGTGTGTGTGTGTGTGTGTGTGTGTGTGTACAAAACTTTATCTAGCAAAAAATCACAAAAGCAGTACAAAAATAAAACAGATTTAAAAACCGACTTAAAAAGAATATCACAGAGTATTACCTATTAACACAGCAGCAAAGAGACTATCTGACACGAAATACACAAATTGTACTATTTATCTGTCCCTAGGTTTCTATATGTGCATTGTAATTGTGTTTGATGGCCTTGCACTAGTCCTGAGGGGTAGCCGGGACCTGGGGCCTTCCCGAATTCCTACACAAAACTTAATTAACTTTGTGGGGTACCCCCAGGATTTCTCAGCTGACCACAGAGCAGGGTTCTGCAACCTTTAGATCTCCAGAAGTGTTGGACTGCACATCCCATTATCCCTAGCCATTATGGTCAATGGTGGGCCATGGGAGGTGTAGTCCAAATCATCTGTAGCGCTCGGGGTTGCAGACCCCTGGCCGAGTGTGAGCAGGCATACATCTAGAAAACACATTTTTCAGATATCTGGTGCCGCTTCCCTGAGAGGCTACGTGGGCCATGATCAGATCTTCAAATCTGACCCAAAATTATAATGGCAGCCAGTGCACATCGCCCAGTTCAGGCATTCTCAAGAAAGTGACATAACAGTTTCCACCTCACATGTTCTACCAGTACTTTGAAGCAGGGGTGTTGCTAGGTCTGGCGAAGACCCACACTAACCAGGTGTGCCATTCCTCTGGGCACTGCCCTACTGCCCTACAGACCAGTCTGAGCCCTCGCCAGGGATCCTCACTCTCCTCCATTATGCACCCCCCTGGACCTTCTTCTGCACACTGTACCGGCTTATTGTGCAAGAGTTGGCTGCTAGTGTGCGCGCGAGCTGATTACAGACCCACAAACAAGCATCAGCATCACTCTGACAGCATAGCTGGGCCCCTTTTTAGAGGCGTAATTACGCACAGATGTTTAGATGCAGTGTCAGGCAATGAAATGCAATGAAATAATTTATCCGGGGCTTTAAAAGCTGAAATGAAATCAGCGAGAGCAGGCAAGAGCCCCCTCGCCCTCCACCTCCCCTCTTCCTGGCCCTCCCTTTTACACCCCCTCCCAATCACCACTTACTGCTGTTGATGTGATGGAGGGAATTAATTGCAAAGAAAGGCTAATTTAGCCTGCTATTGTTATTGGCAGCTTTGAGTAGGCAAGCTGCAGCGAAGAATTAATGCACTCGTTCCACGGTACCAGAGTAACAGCCATGCCAGTATTGCTTAGAATAGAGGGCAAAAGTACAGTGACCCAATTTAGGCCCTTTGTCCCAGTCTGCATCCTAAATCCCAGTGCAATCACTCGTATTTAATAAACACGCACCAGGCAAATAGGAAGATGGCAACGTTTCGGCATCTGATTAAAATTGGCTTTGCAGGACGCACATTTCACCAGGTGACTCCACTCGTGGCTTTTATCATTTTTTATTTTATCTGGAATTTTGTGATTGACTGTTCAGCATTCAACATGGAGTTCAAAGGCCATTATTCTCGCCAGGTCATTAATTGCCAGGTTTCAGCCATTAATGTAATTAGGAGCGCCTAGCAGTTTCTGCAAAAGAAATGAAGCAGCAGATGGTGTCCCTGTCTGCACCACGGAAAGATGGGCTCTTATCAACCTCCATTTGTTTACCAGACTCCATATAACGGGCATTTAAGGGTGGATATAAAAAGCAAGGACTAACAGGGGCACTATGTCACAAGTTCGAGTCCCTGATTCCACAATTCTTTCTTCTGCACGGAATATCCTGAGTACATCACGATAGGCCATTATAACACTTGCTGGTTCAGTTCAATGAACAAATCCAGATCAAGGTGCACAAGGTCTGAAGGTCAGCTGACTTCAGAAAGGGGGCAGATTCTCAACATTTTTATTGGCGCAAATGATGAGATGCGTTTGCACATCCCATGACTTGCGCCAATAAAGGTTGAGCCCCGTGCACGCACATTCAAATGCACTCTTTTCCGTCTTTGTGCATTTGTAGTAAGAGGGCATTTCTACGCATTTCACGAAATGACGTATTGACGTATCCACAAAATAAGCCACAAGGCGCGTCCTTTTCTCGTGCTCCCAAAAAAGGGGGAAGCTGGAATACAACTGCAGGGGTCCTTCAACACTGTGAGGTCCTGGGTACCACTGTGGCTGGTAGAGAGGCAGGTCTTGTTCCAGCAGCAGGTTCACCCCCAATGGGCCCTGGTGATGGTTAGAGGACAGAGCGCGCCCTGGAACACATGTCTTCACCTCACAACTGGAGGACTTTAGAAAGGACTGCTCTCCAACAGGGTCCAACAAAATCATCAAGGGTTGAAGTGCTAAAGATGATTCAAAGAGGTGGTGTGAGACCCCCTTCTTTAAGGTAAAGGGCAACAGGTTATTGGACGAAAGTTAGCCTGCTTTAGGGGTCCACCTGCCCTTAAAAGTAGTGGACTTTGCCCGTCTCACATCACATCTAAAGTGCTTAATGAGAGAGGAAGTGGAAGAGACAGGAAGGAGAGGCAGAGAGAAACAAGATGGCGGAACCTTCCCTCCAATGAACAGAGCTCCCCTGTCTACACTAACCCCGCCCCTTCTCAAAAGGATCAAATGCCCCTTTAGTATGCATCGCCATGGTGTGAGGCTGCTCCTTTTGAAAGAGTGTGCTCCTTTGAGTCCTAGGCCCATGATAGTTTAATGTTGAGCGTCTGTCTCTGGGGAAGGGCATTACCAACCCTTACAAAGAGATCAAAGAAGAGGCATGGCCATTCAGGTTCCTGTCCTGTCACTTGGCAGCATCAGCCTGTGTGGCCAGAATACATATCACCTTCCACAGCTGAGCAGGCTCAGAGGAGCTGACAAATGTGTGATATCAAACTGGATGTGGATGCAATGATTATGAGCAAGGCCATGCACCATGCCCTAACTCAGGCATTTATTATATTTAGAGTTTAACTTGCCAGCAGTATGGCCCATTCATAATCATGATATTTTGGAATAGGGGGGTGGGTATCTTAAATGCCATCCATGTGCTGCAGTGACTGTGGCTGTCACTTTGTCACCTAACCTGCTTTCTGCCACTGCAGGTAGTCAATGTAATCAGGGTACCAATGCAGCAGTGCACATGAGCACACTATGCTTTTGGCATGGATCTACAAAAAAAAGGGAATCTGACCGACAGATTACCCTTGAGAGGTGGAATTACCTGCATCATTTAATTTATAAATACAAATCAAAAAGGTCAGGGCTTCTACACCGTTGCCAGATGGCAATGATCACAATTCTTATCCTGGCGAATATCACGAAGCCGAGAGAGATTAACAACATATAGATGCAGATCAGGAGTGTTTCGCAAGGTCTTTATTCACGTCAGTTGTTAGCTTTATTTAATAACCCGAAACCCTTCTTAAAACAAGACAACAACATTCTAAGATGGCCGCCGGGGTGAGGACACAGTGATCAAACGTGCTCCATATCCCCACCAGCCCATAAAAGAATTGTACGGCTAAAACCCCCTCCCCAGGCAAGGTTTAGCACAGATTGGGGCCGGGGAGGAAAACCCGCTGCCGGTTTGTACCCTTGGAGGAAGAGAGGTACGGGAAGCAGGGTCTACAGACACGAAGAACCAGAGCCAGAAGGCCGCCACAAAGGGTGGCGCCCCCTGAGATGGTGGTCTGGAGGAGTGTAAATAACTGGAAGGGAGCTCGCCAAGGACGGGCAGCCCCAGGAAGATCGGAGCAGAAGGGAAAGGCTCCATGAGAAGGGGGACCACCTTGCCTTCCGAACGGCCCGGGTAGAGAAGAGAGGTGGACCCGGAGCATCGGTGGTGAGATGTCCAGGTGAAGAGCGGCCCATGCTGTCGAGACGGAGCAAAGCAGTGGCTCAGACCCCTGCGGCCGAAACACCCAGAGGGAGATCGGATCCCGCTGAGAGCTAGGCAGCGAAAGCGAAATGGGGCGCTGCCGCAGATCCACACCGAACAGCAGCGCAGAGAGGAGGAGGTACCACCGGCAGAGCTGGGAGAGTGAGTGAAGCGGGAAACAGCGGCTGTGGAGAGAGAGCAGATCAACGCGACATGGGGGAACAAGATCTGGAGGCAGATGAGAAGAAAAGGAAGCAGCCGGAAGTATGGGTGAGAGGGAGAGGAGAGCAGGAAGAAAAGACAGGGAGGCTACATAAACGGCATGGAGAGAAGCAGGGTTCCAACTGCGGCTCCCTTAACCGGACCTCCGTAAGCGTCCAGGGCGGGGATACGAGCACACAAGGCCCCAAGCCCAACCCGAAAGGGGCGCAGGAAAGCACATCATACCCCAGACCCCCCAGCCCAGGCATAAAGGACAAGAAAGACCACATCAGGGGGGCAGGATCAAAGCACCACAACAGGAAGGGGGAAATGACTAGGCACAAGCCCCCCCCACCCTCCAGGCTACAACACATAGCGGAATAAGACGTTAGGCAGCAGATAGGCCCAGGCCTCTCCAGAACCTGAGGCTCCAGTGGATCATTCCTCAGGCAGCAGCGGATCCCCTGGGGGGGAAGGGGTCAAGTGTGGACACCCCCACCAAGTGGGGTAAGGTCACCCATGGAAGGGGATTCAAAGCAGACTGGGACCCAGGCCTCTACCTCAGAGGCAGTAGGGTCTCAGACAGGAATTGTGCCAAGGGAGAGGCAAAAGACTTGCAAACCCCCCGGACAAGACACGCCAAAGCTAGCCAAGATATCAAACACCAGGGGGAGAGACCCCCAGACCCCAGCAAAAGGGCACAAAAAGAGCTGTGAAGGGGTAATTCAGAAAATGTGGAGCAAAGAGGGGGAATCTATCCAGGACAGTGATATGGGAGCTGACAGGAATGAGGAAGATACCCCCCACAAAGAGCCCTACGAAGAAAGAGGGGTAACGCAAAGATTCATGGAACAATGCTTCCAACATTTTCGGGGACAGAATGGCAAGTATGATGCAAACGCAACTGGACAAAATGAAGGAGGACCTGACTGGGGCAATAAAGGAGGTCAAGAGTGAAATTCACTGTCTGAGGCAAGGGTGGATACCAATTAAAAAGCCCTGCAGGAGCTTACGGACAAAAATCATAAGGTGGATGAAATGATGGAGCATCTTGCTAGGGTCACAAACAATCTGGAGATCCCGACCTAAGAGCTCGAAAACAGGTCTAGAAGGGCAAATATCAGGATTAAATGTATTCCCGAGACAGTGGTAGACGCCGATCCCCAACAAACAGTGAAACAATTATTTATGTCACTGATAGGAGAGAATCTAGGGAGGGTTCTATGGCTGCCCCAGGAGGACAGACCGCGAACATGTGCTGCAGTGATATCGAAGCCCTGGTGGGGCAAACGTGGGACGAACTAGTAAAGTGATCAAAGATAACCATTTTCCCCCTCGCTGTTAGGGAGAATTCTCTGTTTAGGCTGAATTTCCTAACCTAGTGAGTCCCCCAGCAGCTTTGCTGGATTTTTTGGGGTTTATTTTTTCTCCTGCAAAGAGTGAGACTCTTTTACCCTCACTCTTGGACATGATTTGAGTGTGTTCCTTTGACTCTAGATGTGTTTAATGGGCTATTGGGTCTTTTACTCTATAGGGCTTCATGTGTTTTTGTGATATGGGTTACACAGCACCCTCAGTGCAGTAACCCAGGGGTGTCATAGTGACCCCCAAACATAGACTCCATACCCTGGGACTGACTACTGTCTCCCAGGGCATGTAAAGTCACCATTAACTTTACTAATCTTGAATTCTGAACAGAACCAGTACAAACCATCATAATGTGGACGTACTGGCCGGGGCAATTCGATTGCCCCGGGGTCTGTTAGTTGAGGGGGCACTTCTCCGTCCCCCCTGATCGAGTTTTGGCTGGTGGCACTGGATACTACTTTTTATATTCAACCGCAAATATTTCTCTATGGGATTTTCCCATTGTTCGAGGCTACTATCTTTATTAATTTAATTACGATAGCCTCGAACATACCGCCGGTTTATTTATTTATTATTAATTCTCCGGTTGGTATTTTTTGCCAAAACTCGGTTCTAAAATGGCGTTTGTGTTCTCTTCTGTGACTCCAACCCAAGTCGAGCCCTTTGTTCCACTATTTTGGCGGGCTTCTCCACAGAAGCCTCCAAAGTGGTGCCACTCTGTCTGGGGTACTTAGGAGTGGTGGAGGGGGATTTAGGCACCCTGGACTGAGTTGCTTAGGCAACTCAAGTCGCACTCCGTCCTGATTGGCCCAAGTGGTGAGCCGGCCGGCTCACCACTTAGCATGTTTGAGTGACAGCTAGGCTGAGTGAATGGGGGTTTTCTGCATAAAAGCGGGACTTTGGGGACTGGAACTTCAGAAGTCGCCAAAGGACCTAAGAATCCGACGAGGGAGAAGCTGAGCCGACCTGCCACGACAACACCACCGGTGGAGCCCTGCTGGACCGTCTCACCACTTTTCCCAACGACAGAGGAGATCTCCCGCCGGAGAGTCTTCTTCCTTTGACTGGTGGGGATAACCAGTTTCACCGTCTTTTCGCCTTCCCGACACATCTCGTGGCCGCCTTGCCTGTGCCAAGCACCCCGGCAACCGGAATACCACGTTTTACCACGACCGCGAAATAAAGGGTAATACCTTTAACCGGAAAACTCTGTGGCTGGCTTCTTCCATGGCAGTGCAACAACCTTCATCTTTCCTCCAAGTCGAGATCTTCTCTTCCTCTGGACGACGCCGAGACTTGCACCCGCTGCCAGGAACAACTGCCACCGCTGGAGGATCCTTCCCACTTAAGGTACCATGTTCCGCCTGGCTTCCCTTGCCACCGACTGTACGGGGTAGATTTAGCCCCCGGCCTTCGAACCTGGCTTAGCCTGGGACACCCTGGCTAAACTTTTCTGAGCCTCTCTAAACACTTTTCGAACTCTCTGCAAGACTTTCAAAGCCTAGTGTAACTGTGTGATCTTGGGCGCATTTGTGCTCTGCTCTCTTTAAGAGTGGGCCCAGCCTATGGACTTTGGCTCACAAGTGACTTTTGCTCTTCTGCCTTGCTAAAAGTGTTCCTAAATCTTAGAGTGGTGTATCTTCACATATTCTGCATTTTTCCCTCCCTTTTTCATGAACTTATTGGAGTGCCATCTATAGTTAAGCGCTCACCTCTGTCTGGAAATAAGTGGTGTTAACTAAGACTTGTCTGATAAGGAATAAGAGTTGTATATATCATAATAGTAACTGTGATTTACAATAAGAGTGCTGGAGTGTTTCAAACAGTGTGTGTTTAAATAAATAATTATATACTTTGATACCAAAGGTCTGGTCAGTGTTTGCTTGTGCTATTGTATCTGAGTGCCTATTGTGTATACTTTGCATACTGCCTAACTCTTCTTGAGGGAAGTCTGACTGCTCAGCCACAGCTACCAGGTACATCTGGGTGGTACAGACTGCTACCAAGTGGGTTTACTGCTAACACCTGTAGTCCTAAATCTTTTGCAGTGTTCCCAAAGGGAACTGCACAGGTTTCTGCCTAACAACCGCTCACCCCGATTTTTAGGAACCCTCAATTCTCGCCAGGGTTGGACAGGAGGGTATTTGTAAAGTGGAAGGAGGGGGGATGTAGGAAGATAAGGGATTTGTACGAAGTAGAAGAGATAAAATCCTTCCCCCAATGTAAAAGTGACTTCGGACTAGAGGAAGGGGAGAGATTTCACTGTGCCCAGTTGAGGCACTGGGCCCTAAAGTCTAAGATAAGTGAGGCGGCGACACAAGAGCTAACCCCATTTGAGAAATGTGTGACCTTCAACTCTGGGGACAAACATTTGGTAGGGGACATTTATAGGCTGATTAAAGAGGGGGGAATCTGTGGTGAGAAGGTTTATGCTTAATTGGGAGAGGAAGCAGGGTGAGAAATAGATAATGACCAGAGGAATAACCTATGGGTGAGCATTTCCAGGCTGGCACAATCGTTACAAATCCAAGAATTCTGGATCAAAATGATGCACCAATGGCACCTCACCTCCAGTAGACTGTCGAAAATATACCAGACATCATCCAGATTGTGTTGGTGGGGATACTGCGAGGAAGGAACCTCGCCATATGGTGGCAATGTCCAGTAATAGAACAGTATTGGGAAATGATCCAAGAAGCAATTAGGGTCATAATGGGGACGGAGAAGACACCAAATAAGAGGCTGTTGATAATGGACCTCGACGAAGAACTGGAGAAGTAGACCACGAGGGTGCAGAGGAAGATTTACGTGATTTTGGTGATGGCAGAGGCCATGCTAGTAGCCCGCAAATGGAAAGCAAAAGAAGCACCCTCAGAACAAGAATGGGTGGATATAACATGGAACTTGGTAGCCATGGCAAAAGTAACATACACAATCAAGGGGGATCATCAGAAATTGGTGTTGCAATTCCTAATGAAAGACTCAAGGAAAGCATGGTGCCCAAGGAGGATGCAACTCCTGGGCCTGGTCTGAGGATCACCACATCACACATACAGGAGGTAAGGAGGAGACTCCAAAGGACCCGTCGAGAGGGGAATTGGTGGGGGCGGGGGAGGTGGTAGGGGGAAGTTTTCTGTTATACAATATGTTTTAAAATGACAATAAAAAAGAATATGGAAAAAACAAGACAACATAAACAAAGGATGGCTTTTCAATGATCTCCAATCAAGTTAATGTCTCTGGGTGAAAACAAAAGTACTCTTAATGCAATACAAAGTCTCTCATTAAAAGGTGCCTTCCCGGAAATGTCTTAGACCCTCACAATCTGGGGTCTTCAGCAGCCCCACACTTCTTTCTTGATTTCCTGGTTTCTTTGGATTTCTTGTTCTAATCCTGCATTTTTTTGTATGTTATTCCTAGGCAGCAACAAGGGAGGTTTCAATACGGTCAGGGGTGTCCCAGCTCTAGTCTACTTATACTTTTCTGGGGGGGAGGGTGCAGGACTGCATCTCTTCTCGCTATATGGGGGGGCCTGGCTCTGTGCATCAATACTGCACCTTCCTCAAAATCCTTCACAAACCAGGGCAATCTTTTTCCTTAGGGATCTCCATGTCCTTGTCTTTCCCCCGTTCACTCCTGTATTCCCACTTAATCTCCTCTACTGCTTCCTTGATGCTTCGCCATGTGCTCATTCCTCCTCGCTTCTCTCTCAGGTTGGAATTGTGCCCGCCTCTCCTCTCTCTCTCTGTCCATTTGTGGTGGAATGATTGATCTTCTTCCTCCTGTGGGGCCGCTGTGTCTCCTTACTGGCATTTCATTCTCAACACCTCCTGATGTCCTCTTTGCCTCCTATGACAGGGGTTATTTAATCTTAAACAAACAGATTGGCTGATGGGCTTTTTGGAGATTTCAGGGCTAACCGGGGACTTGAGGATTTTGGCACTGGGGCAGTCCCTCACTCACTACTTCCTGCGATTTTCCTCCTCCCTAGCTCAGGCGTCCGGACTGGGTGTAATTTCTTCCGCAATGTAGAGGAGGCCCCAGACATGGCCTGCACCCCTACCCCTCATTTCAAGGTACCAGGAGAGTACTCACCAAGGTATATGACGTATGAGGAACAAATGAACCAACAAAGATCTGCACTGGGGCTATGCCCAGTGTACATCAGAAGATCCATACCCATTGAAGTGCCCATAACCAGACAACCCTGGGCAGCACGGTACCCTATCAGACAGCCTTACCAGCTGCTGATACGAAACGAAGAGTACCTACAGACGGTCCATGAAGAGACCCAAAGAGCCCTAATGGAAGGTCTGTGGAAATGACAAGGGCCTGAACAGACTTGTGAATGAACAAAAGCGGCTATCAAAGACAAGCACGCCAGTGCGAGTAGCTATGAAAATAAATGTAATGGACACAGAGAAGAGACAATATTAAAACGTGAGGAAACGTTGCTACGAGACAAGATGGAAGCAACCGACCAGTTAAATGTGTGTAAATAGGCTTGGAACGCAAGAAGCTAAAGAAAACGATACTGCTTGCAATGCTTTGTAGAAGATTAGAGCGGCAAGCGCCAACCATATATCTACCTCAATAAGACACATTATAAAAGTGTGACTCGATTTTGTAAAAGCAGAAATGTACCCAGGCTGCCAGAGGCCTGACAGGCCAAGTTTCGTATCCCAGCCAGAGGCAAAAGAAGGAGCGGAATCGAAACTCAACAAAGAGCGGCTCATGCCTAGGAAATCGAGGTCATCCAGAGAAAGGGAGGAGAGCGTCAGCTAACAAGACTCAAACTTCAGAGCGTACCAGCCTGCCCGATGAAGGTCAAGATAAGGGGGGCCCATGCAGGTGGCGAGGCCGAAACAGAATTAAAAACACTAAAAGCTGGAAACTGAAGCAGATTCATGGTGAACTAGCACGTGATCAGCCAGGCGCGAAGAGGTACCACCGCCTGATGTCACCCAGAACCCGAGGATGCCATAACTTTTCCTGATAAGAGGCTACAGTTTTGAGGACATACCCAGCCAACTAATTGACACATAGCCCAAGATACTGATTGATGGAAGGGAGGCAGGGTGAAACTTGGGACACCAGGCACTTGGGTGTCCATTCTGCATGCTGCTAATTAAAAGTGGAAATATATGTCTATGGGTGTAACCTGCCCAATCACAATGGACCAAGTTATCTGTGGTCCTATATATCGTAGAACCAATGAGACTTTGTACTTGCAGTGACGTCTATCACGTGTGATGTAGCGGGATGGGTGCAGACGCCCACCCGATGAGTGTTATCCAATCCGCATGTTCCATTATCATATACAGATATAGCACCTACACTTAAGTTACCTTTCCTAACCAATTACATTGCATGACGAGTTTTGTAGAATTAGACGTCAATGATGACGAAAATTGCCTATAAGAACTGCTGTTCAACTGAAGTTCGAGGAAGTCGGAGCGAGACAGGTGATCGCAACGATACTGATTCCCATTTGTTTCCCTGTTTGATGTACTTGCCATTAAACAGACTTCCCTTGCCAAACTACTGAGTTGGAATAAGTGAATCCTGCACCCCCATCCCTCACCTGGTGCAGCTATCCTCTCTTACAAGTACTAGAGGGTGAGCACTGACCTTTGGGCCCGCCGGGGAATTCCCCGTCCTCCTGTACAGCAAGGTGACATCTACTGTCTGTCGTCGAAACGAAGAGTACCTACAGACCTTACCTTGCCAACTTCTATGCGGATATTCCACTGTGTTCTCCTCCCCACCACGCTACTGTCCCTCTGATGTTTCATTCCGCCTTCCTACCTCCACCCTTTGATGGTACTTTCTTTCCTCCTCTCACTTCCTTCCTTCCTTCACTGCTCTTTTCACTCACTATTACCACTACCTCCTAATACCACTACCCTACTCCAGCTACTACCTTTCCCTACTACTACTACTTCACCTCCTTGCCACTACCAATTCTCTACTACCCATTATTGACTACCGCTTCTCCATCCTCCCACTTCTACTACTCCTCGATACTACTACTCTGCTGTCACCACTACTCGTCCCCACCCTGTTTACCACTACGATTTCTACTAAGGAGCCTCTCCTCTTGCTGTACTGCCCACTACCTTTCACTACAACTACCACTACCACTGCCTCCTTTTACAACCACTACTACCTCCCTTCGTCGCCTGCTCTACCACTAGTTCACTTGCTCCTCTCACTCATGTACAACCACTCCACCGACCCTCGTTTCAACAAGCTCCACACTCTTTGCGCTCTGTCCAGACCTGGTCTTTTGGACATCATCCTTCCGGCTTATGTCCTTAGCCAACTAACCCACACTAAACAACTCCCAGGCTGCTTTTTTTTTTTTTAAATAACCCTCCCAAGATTGACCATCTGTCCCTTTCCATTCACTTATCCTTCTCCATGTGGCCCTGCCGTGTTCCAGGCATGGGTCACACAATGGTCCAGAGGGAACTGTAGTACCCTATTTTCCTGGCCTATCTGTAGGCCTCTTTTTTTTAACATCCCTGGTGGGTTCGCGTTTTTCTTGTGCCCAGGACAGGCTCCAGCAGAGACTACCTGCTGGAGTCACGCTTCTTTCGGGGATGTTGAGTCCTTGGGCCTCATTACGAGTCTGCCGGTCCAGAAACAAGGTTGCCAGTAGCAACGTACCAGCACCCTTTTCAGACCGGCAGACTACAACTCTGCTTTCCTGGGCCTGTGAGCCTGCAAGGTCTGTCCTATGATGCTCCAGGAGAATGGGGACTGACATTTTCCGCCGCCCGATATCCCAGGCCGCTGGGACTTGTAACGTCCCGGCGGCACCGGGATATCAGGCGGCAGAAATGGTGTTTCAGTCCGGCGACAACCCACCGGTAGCACCGGCTGGTTACCGCCGTACTTCTCTCTCGAGGCGTCAACTGCTGCGTTGGCTCTGCCTACTCCTTCTTCAATGCGCCGCTTCCTTCATCGTGTCACTAGTGTCCTACTGGCTGCCATGACAGCCCGGGCCGCATGAGCTGCTGCTGAGTCAGGCCAGCTTGTGCGGTCCGGCATCCCTGGTCTCCTGTTGCAGCACCGGTGCTGCCTGCTTCTTGCTGGCATCCTGCTGCCACACTGTCAATGCTGAAGGTAAGGAGGAGCTGGGAGCACTCGAGCCAGTACCCAAAGTGGTGCTAGGGGTCGGACTCCCTCCCTCCGTCACTCACTCCTCTGAAAGGGACTGAAGACAGGTCCTGTCACACACCTTTGGCTCTGCCTCCTTATTAGTTACCTACCCTTTAATCTCCCTGTTCCTTTGGAGAATCCTTTACTCCTTCCTCATCCCCAACTCCTTCTTTCTGACTTTCTCGCTCCAGCTGGGGCTCCTTGGATCCTTCTGTGCCACCTACTCTTTACTTTTCACCTCTCCTTCACTTTTTACATCCTTCTATCAACCCCCTTGCTACGTGCCCCACCCTCAGAAAGCTGTGTCACTGTGCTGTTTCCTCTCTTTCTCCTTCAACAGTTTTAAAAATAAATTCCCTCTGTCTTTTCATGTCTTCCCTTGCAGGTGTGAATGATGTAGTCAGGCTAGATAGGCAGTTAGGATGGCCCCACTTGGGCCATGCGTTACATCCATCATCAGAAACTAACAACATTATTACCAAGAAACACACATAACAATGTGCATTGTTTGGTTCATATTTATCACGGTGCATGTTTCATTGTTAAACATTAAAGCAATTCATAGCACATACAAAAACAGATTCAAAACTGAGCTGGGGAGGACGAAAACCAAGAAAAGGGGTAGGTTATGAGGTAACCCTTTATTTAAAAATGTTTTAAAGCAGAAACAAATGTAAGGGTGCATCTTGTGTTCATCGTGATTTGCTCCAATATGTCTGTCCCCGCTACTCTGGGCTACGATTTAGCCAGCATTGGACCTCGCTTCCAAATTGGGTGTCCTATAGCTTTGCGATCGGAAAGGTCTAGACTAATTTCAGAATTCACTTCCCACCTTGCTTCCTATGGATTCTGACCAGCCAGTATGCTTTTCTGTCAATAAGACTATTTCCCAGAATGCCTTGCAAAGTGCTTCCTCTAGGCCTTTGCAGGACACTTATGGGTGGAGGATACAGAAGACCTGTGGCTATCTGGTGCTAGGATCTGATCACACCTGAAGCAAGGGATCATTGGTCAGTTTTGCAAGACTGTTTCCTTCAACCAGTGTTGCTCATTGATACAGTGTTGGTTTTAGACATCCATTATGTTCTTGTTGCCTAGTTTTTGCATCCTAGTTGCTTATTATCTTTCCCGAATCTGAAATGTGTTACAATTAGTGTCTTTGGGTGGTTTTTTGCCTTAATGAGTCAAGTTATTACTTTTTTCTTCGGCTTGCACTTTTTCAGTGAACCTAGGTCATGTTCCGTTCTGCGTTCCACAATTCCTTCATCATACACTGTTTGAAAGTGCACGTCCGTTTCATGTTTTGAATATAACAAATCCATAGGAAATTAAAGGGATCTCACGAATTGTCAATCCAAACAAGTTGAGTATGCCATAATGTGTTGATCTAAACACCTGCATATTGATTAGTAGGTCTTCTTGTAAAATGACTAAACGGACAGGAGAACATCAATCCAATCTCGAAAGAGGAGATTATAACCAACCCTCTAGCTGAACCCTATGTAACAGAAGGAAATAGTCATGAGGTTGTTGAATGGTTTTTCATTGAAAAAATAAGGTCAACGGTAAGAGGAGGAGATGTGGGTACGTGCTCTCTAAGAAAAACAATAGGTGTGGATATACCTTTTAAAAACAACTGATAATGGACTCAATGAACACATTCAATGGTTTTCGTTAGCTACACTATGGTAGATAAAAAACAGGGAGTGTCAGTTTTTACCAAATAACTATTGATATTTCATAAAATGTTTTAAAGGCCTGTAAACGTAACACTTAAAATATGTAGCAAACAACATTTTGTGTTCCACCTTGATGGCCACCATTATCTGTTGAAGCAAGTATTCAGTGGGACCGGATTGCAAAAGCCCTTGCAACTCAGTCTCGTAGATAGCCACTCAGGGTGCCGGAAGTCTATCTAGATCAAGACCCTGTCTCGAATGCACAGCCACCCTCTACAAAGCTATCAAAAATGGGCTCTTGGAATACACAGGGCTTTAACCACCTGACTGCTCCTAGTGATGTAAATTTGGGAGACTTTCGACATAATATGCCTCCAGGAGACGTGGCTTATGGAAAAAAAACACCTGGGTGGCTACAAGATCATCTTCTCCCCAGCACTAACGGTTCCGAAAGGGCGTCCGATGTCAAGTTTATTAACAGCATTACGATCTGGCTGCGGTAGCCACCTTAAAAAATGTATAACTGTAAGCCCATTTCTTCAAGCATTACTCGGGAACTGGAAACATCCGGACACCCAGGCTGAGGATGGACAAATAGAAACTATGGCGATCATCAACTTATATTGGGACCCTGAAGCCATGAATAATGCTCAATTTTTAGGGTGGTCCAGACTAAAATCGATGAAATCTACATTGGCTACCAAACCAAGTACATGATTGTATGTGGCGATTTAAACGCCACCTGCTCAAAAGAACTTGGCATAACGAGACATCCACACAGAACCTCACCAGCATCTGAGAGAGGAAATCGTTGGTCTTTACTAATGGATTCTCGAGACCTCTACAATCTCCAACAATCCCTGGACCGGTGTGTAACATCAGTACCAACGCGGGAGAGGGAAGGCCAGAGTGCAGTATTAGATTACATCTTTGTCGAGGGAATTCCTCCCACTGGTCATAACCTTTGGAGTAACAAGATTAAAAAACATCGATCACAATTTGCTGATCATGCCATGGAAGCAGTTGAGAGAAACCAGAGCCAAAATGGCATCACAAGTTGAAGCTTGCAATGGAGGAACTTGACTTAGACTTACCAGTAATACAATTAAAAACCTACCATTGGAATACACAACCAGTCAGTCCTTAGTAAACGATCAAGCAGAGAATTCTGCAGTCGACTACTCCCCTCTGCTTACTGCCTATCATTGGGGAAAAAAAACTGGGCCTGCTCCAAATTTAAGACCTCATGTGTTCGATACACTCTGAGAATTGAGGAGGGCAAAGCCTCTGGCAAACAAATGAAACACTCTAGAGTATAAAGAAAAAGCAATACTTGCAACACAAGTATTTAAAAGATGGTTGATCAGTCATCGCCTCAAAATGTATCAAGCTGATGCGGAGCAATATGAGTGGTATGTGGCAGAAAATCCAAGGAATTTTAGTGAAAACAACCACTAATTCAACTAATGACTCCTTACAAAACAATGTGGGAGAAAGAAAATGGATCGACCATGTTTCAGCTCTTTTTCAACAATCATCCTATTTTCAAGATCACCCTAAAGGCAACATATTAACAACCTGGGCATTCCCGTACGACGTGGAATCAATACTGGGAAAAATTGACAAGTTGAAAACTTCAAGTGCGCCTGGCCCCGACGGGATTACCAATGTCGACTTCCAGCAATACCCAAATGAATGGGGCTATTTCATCCACGAGGTGTTAAAAAAAATTACAAATACGAGATCAATTCCTGACTCTTGGAGACAGTCAACGGTGGTTCCAATTTTCAAGAAGGGGAAGAAAGACAACCCAAAGAATTATCGGCCAATCGCCTTATTGGACGTAATTGGTAAGGTCTTTGGATCACTGGCCATTGACTGCTTTCAAGCATGGGTAAGATCAGCTGGTAGTGCCTACCCCTTCCAGACAGGTTGTGTAAAGGACGTCGGTACTACAGCAAACATCCTACTTTTAGGCACCTTGAAGGGGAAGGTCATGGAGGGAAAACCTAGGATTTTCTTGGCTTTCATTGACCTGGTCCAGGCTTTCGACCAGGTCAATTGTGAAATCCTAACGCAAAAATTGTACAACCAGAAATGCCTGAGAGAGCTCTTACAGCCCATCCAAGCACCCCATACCAAAACATTGATGAGAGTGTGATCGATTAAACCGCTCTGGTCTTCTATCAGCGGAAATTCAAACATCTAGAGGAGTGAAGCATTGGGGATTGTCCGCTTGCACCAGGCCTGTTTAATTTCTACTTGGCCGATTTTCAGCACTGTGCGAAAGGACTCAGATCTTTCCCTTCCCACAATAGGAGGTGTCAAGGTCACGTGACTCCTATATGCTGAAGATCTGATTCTGGTGGATCAGACTGCCGTCGGTCTCCAGCGACGGCTTGACAACTTGGCAAATTACATCAAAGAAAACAACTTAGAGATCAATAAGGAAAACACCAAAGTTATGTCCATGGGAGAATCAACAAGAAAAACCAAAAAATTGCAATGGTACTTGGAAGGCTCCCAGATAGAACAAGTGAAGCAATTCAAGTACCTCGGAGTAACACTAAATAACAGCATAGTGGAATCCCCAATGCAAACTGTACTTTTTGAAAAGGTAAAAAACCTGGCAATGCAAACAAGAGCAGTTGATAAAAAATGTGGCTGCTTCTCCATTATACCTGTTGTGGATTTCTACAAGGCTAAAGACATCCCTTCTTTAACATATGGAGTGGAAGCAATGCCAACAATCCCAGACAAAATGTGGGCAAGGCTGGAAGGTTATTTCTGGCGGTGAGTTATGGGTCTTCCGACATCGACACCAATAGCATCAATTCGGCGAGAACTGAGTTTGTCCTCACCACAAGCAGTGGTTGAGCGAAATACTCTGATGCTATACAGGAAGTTACTTTTACAAACTAGAACAAACATTTTAAACATTATCAACATGGAGCTTGTGAGGGGAAACAACAGATTACTGACGTCTTGGGCAAAGAAAAATAAGGCGACCCAACAACAGATGAAGACCGAGTACTGAATCCAACCAAAGTCAGAAAAAAACTGGAAGAGCAAGATTCGATTAGGACCATCAACGTTGCATCTGCAAACAAATTGACGACTAGCCTGCCGACCAATTCACAAAGGTTAAACCAGCTTTCGGAGTACATGAAGAAACTTCCAAGTCGGTCTTATAGAATGACTTTTTTGAGAGCATGCCTCAATCTATTTCCGACTAATGAAATAATGGCAATAAGAGGGAAATCGACCTCAAACAAATGTCGACAAATCTGATAAGGTGGAAACACTGAGACACATTCTATTATCATGCTTAGGCTCCATTGAAAGGAGAACCACCTACTTGAGCCACCTCTTTCTTACCTTCGAATCTACGACAAAGAGGTTTGGTGGAATCGTCTAATGTGTGGAGACAAAACCTCATTTTTGATAGCGGGGGCATCCTTGTTGCAAAACATTTCCCTTGAACGGAGGGATGAACACAACAGTCCAAAGTGAAGAAGGAAATCAAGGAGTGCAGTAAAGGACTCGGAGGCTGTCACAAAGTCGTGAACGTAGACTAGAAATTCTAATGAAGTATTTTTTTTTTCTTTTTTTTATATGATGAATATAACAATGGTGAACTTACAATTTGGTGTGTGTGGGGGGGTGTGTGTGTGTGTGTGTGTGTGTGTGTGTATATATATATATATATATATATATCAGGTAAATAATTATGAATGTGAGGGATGTGGGTTTTTGTGGGTAAGGGGTCGAAACATGTATGTAGTGTCTCCATTGATAACTAATCAAAAGTGAATCTTGCAGCTTCAGTCGCATGATTTTAAAATGTTGCAATACCTTGATCCGTTCATGTGGGATGGCTTTTGTTTGGTCACAGCACTTAACCCTTTTGCACATATTTTCTTTTCCCCATGAATGTGTTTGTTATTATGTTTTATTGAAGTGTGATTGTCTTGTTTATTATAACACAAAGTTGGCTAGATGTGCTGTGTTAATTGTTCTGATTGATTACTTGTTTATCTATATGTGAAAGTTTGTAAATAAATACATTTAAAAAAAAGCAACTACAAAAAAAAAACAAAAAAACTAAGTTGGCTAGATATATAAATTATTAATAGCAGTATGTCTGCACATGTGTTTGTGGATAAAATTCACTATCGTCATGCCCCATTAGTGTTGTGTCAGGCTGAGAGGTCCTGTATCCGCGGAAGCTGCTGAACCCCCGACAATCCCCCTGAGATGTATTTCCCAGAACTAATTTTCAATACAGCTCTGTAAACTACACCCCAAAGGGAAAGGGGGAATGGGACAACAAAACAACACCAGGCAGACTGCGTCAAGGCTAATCAGTGCTGAACCTGCAGAGGATAAAGAATAACATATACACTTTCTTAATTCACTTACTTAACCTTATGAATGGGAAGTAATTAATCCTTAACTAATAATTGAGAATCCTACCTGGTTCTTCTCTTGAAATTTCTTAGAGAAGCGGATAAGAAGCTGAAAATCTCTCTTACTTGCGATACTAGAAATTCCCAGCAACTTCTTACATTAGGCAAAACTGGAAGTTTTAGTTCTTTGTTTGTCTTTTTTCCAACTTGCACTGGTAGTTCAATTAGATTGTCTTTAAAATGTTCTTTCTTGTAATATCAAAACTTTTCAAACTATTTATAATTATCTTGAGTCTTTGAATCCTTGAAGAAAGAGGAAAAAACGTGCTAACTGCACACGCAGGTTATTTCCATTAATCGTTGAACTTCACATAGAAATCTTCCTGGTTGAAGAACACGCGCAAACGGATGAAGACGCGCGATCCAAGTAATCCACACGCGCAAAAATCCACACGCGCAACAATTCACACGCGCAATGGTCCACACGCGCAATAATATTCTCCTGCGAGACACGCGAAATAAGAACACCCGCGCTATTGAGTTCAAAAGCAACGAAGTGATTGCCACGCGCAAAATTACTCGCGATGGAAAAAAAACACACGCGCACTCACAAGGCACGCGACGAACAGATTCTCGCGCTTAAAATCACACGCGCTTTGTATTTCACACGCGAATTGTATTTCACACGCGCTTGGTATACTCGCGCTAAAAATCACACGCGAATTGTATTTCACACGCGCTTTATACTTCACACGCGCTTTGTATACTCGCGCTAAAAATCACACGCGCATTGTATTTCACACGCGCTTTATATTTCACACGCGCTTTGTATTTCACACGCGCTTTGTAGTTTTCACGCTGCGTATAGCTTTTGGCGAAAAGGATCTCTCGCGCAATAAAACACACGCGCTTTTAAAAAATGGCACGAGACCAACCTCTGCTCGCGCTCGGAATACAAACGCTAGAAAGCACGCGCTCACTGGAATACGCACGTTACAGTCAAAATCTCGCGCTAATGAACACCGCACTGGAAACACAAGCGCACACCGATAGTTCAATTGTTTTAGTTGAAACACTACTTTTAACGAATTTTCAAGGAGACTGTATTTAAGATGAACAGATTTACAGTAGAAATAAAGTCACTTATCTCCTTCGCGAATTCACAAAGATTTCCTGCTTTTCCTATCTTCCAAAACGAATTCCTGCCAGCTGAAGACTTCTCCTGAACCCCCAAGTAAGTAGCCGCTCAACTGCTGAGATCTGAAGGATAAAATCCACCAGGCCTAATACTAAAGCAGGAGCAGCCACTGAACACGTCCTCTCAGATGGGGTTTTGATGATGAAAGGCACAGAGTGACAGTTTAGAATGTTCATTGTTGTTCAGCATTGTCTTCTAGCCAATCAGAGCTGTCACTGTGAGGCTCCATCTTGCCTTGGGTCAGAACCAGGATTCTGAATCATCTAGTTAAGGCCTAACCAACTATAATGGAAAACTTCCCACCCACACAAAGCTAATCTGAAAAGGATAAATAATGAAAAGGAAACTTGAATAAGAGAAGGAAACCTGACAGTACCCCCCTCCTAATGCCCAGTCTCTGGGCCTATCTTGTGTGGGTATTTAGCGTGAAACTTAGCAACTAAACGGGGGGCATGTACATCAACTGAATCTTCCCAAGATCGTTCCTCCGGTCCATATCCCTCCCAATCAATCAAATACTGCAATCTTCCCCTCACTTTCCTAGAATCCAAAATTTGTTTAACCACAAATTCCTCAGATGAATCCTCCAAAATCACAGGGGAAGGTGGTGTTCTGAATCTAGCTCCTGAACAAACTGGTTTTAAAAGACTAACATGAAAGGTAGGATGTACCTTCAACTGCTTGGGTAATTTCAATCGTACTGCCACAGGGTTGATGATTTTCTCTACCTCAAAAGGGCCTACAAATCTTGGACTGAACTTATTCTTCCCCTTAATTTTCAGGTATCGGGTAGAAAGCCAAACTAAGTCTCCCACCTTATATTCAGGACCAGTTTTTCTTCTCAAATCGGCATATCTCTTATATTTCAACTTATTTTCTCCCAGAACCTTTTTTGCTCTATCCAAGTTATTTTTCATTATCAACAAGCGATCTTCCACTCTAGGATTCCCTGAATCCTCCTCCAACACCTCAAAACTCAGAAAGCGAGGATGAAACCCACGACCCAACAAGAAAGGGGACATAGAAGTAGCATCTTTTCCACAATTATTGTAAGAGAATTCTGCCAACCACACCAAATCCACCCATTCCTCTCTAGCTTGTAAATAACACCTTAAAAACTTCTCCAATTCTTGATTTACTCTCTCCACTTGTCCATTACTTTCCGGATGATACCCAGAAGTCAAACTAACTTCCACTCCAAGGTTCTTACAGAAGGCCCTCCAGAATTTTGAAATAAATTGAGATCCCCTGTCAGAGATAACTTGACTTGGGAGTCCATGTAGTCGAACTACACCTTGCAAAAAACTATGAGCCAGTTTTTCCGCGGTAACCTCTCCCTCTATTGGTAAAAAATGTGCTTCTTTAGTAAGAAGATCGACCACAACAAGAATGGTAGTACAACCCTTATCTTGAGGGAGATCTACTATGAAATCCATAGAAATTGTGTGCCAAGGACGAGGAGGAACAGGTAACGGCTCCAATAAACCATGCGGCTTCCCAACTTGACTTTTCGCTTGTGCACAGACTACACAAGTTTTAACAAAATTCAATGTGTCTTGGCGAATTTTTTCCCACCAAAAATTTCTTCGAACCAGTTCCAGAGTTTTTCTGAACCCAGGATGTCCTGCTAAAATGGATTCATGACAATTTCTCAAAACCTTTTCTCTCAACTCATCAGTAGGTACATAAAGCTTATTATCAAAAAAAGGAAGATTGTCTTTCAACTTTCTAGCTGGATCCAGTCTCACCCACTCCTCCATCTTCTGCAAGGACATATTTTGACGAACTTCATTCAAAAAATCCATTTCTTTAATGGCTCCAGCTAACAAAAAACGTTCTGGAGCAATTATAGGTTCTGGTTCTATAATCTCTTTGTCTTCACTTCCAGGAAATTGGCGAGATAACGCATCAGCTTTTTTGTTCTGACTTCCAGGTTTAAAAGTCACAATGAAATCATAATCTGCAAAGAACAAAGACCAACGAAGTTGTCGTGGAGACAAAGTTCTTGCAGATTTTAAAAACAATAAATTTCTGTGATCAGTAAGGACCGTTACTGTATGTCTTGCTCCTTTAAGAAAATGTCTCCATTCTTCAAAAGCGGACTTTATTGCTAACAGTTCCCGATCAGCAATTGTGTAGTTCACTTCAGCAGCAGAAAACTTTCTAGAAAAGAATGCAACTGGATGTATTTGACCAGTAGTTTCATTCCTTTGAGAAAGCACCGCCCCCAACGCTAAATTTGAAGCATCCGCCTCCACAAAAAAAGGTTTAGAAAGATCTGGATGAATTAGAATTGGACTAGAAGTAAATCTTTGTTTTAACTCTTGAAAAGCCTTTTCTGCTTCAAGGTCCCAGTCAAATTTCACTCCTTTTTTCAAAAGTCTCGTTATAGGAGCAACCAGTCGAGAAAAACCTTCTATAAATCTCCTATAAAAATTGGCAAACCCTAAGAAACTTTGTATTTCCTTAACCTTAGTAGGAGGGGGCCATTCAAGAACGGCTTGCACCTTTTTAGGATTCATTTCTAAACCCTTAGGTGAAATTATAAAACCTAAAAACTCCACAGAATCGGTATGGAATTGACTTTTTTCCAATTTGGCAAACAAATGATTTTCTCGCAATTTTTGTAACACCAAGCGCACATGTTTCTGATGTTGATCTAGGTCAGAAGAGAAAATCAAAATATCATCGATATAAACGACAACAAAAATATCCAAGAATTCTCTAAAAACCTCATCAATGAAAAATTGGAAAGCCGCTGGAGCATTACATAGACCGAATGGCATAACTTGATATTCAAACAGCCCAAATCTGGTCTTAAACGCTGTCTTCCATTCGTCCCCTTCCTGCACACGTACAAGATGGTAAGCTCCTCTCAGATCTAATTTAGAGAAAATATTTGCTCCTTGTATTTGATTAAGCATTTCTGAGATGAGAGGAAGAGGATACCGGTTCTTAATAGTGACTTTATTAACTGCTCGATAATCTATGCAAGTTCTAAGCGAGCCATCCGGTTTTGGTACAAAAAATAAAGGAGAGGCCGCAGGTGACTTAGAATGACGAATAAATCCTTTGGCCAAATTTTCCGACAAATATTCTTTTAAATAATCATTCTCTTTCTCAGTAAGAGCATATACCCTACTACTAGGCAAAATTGTTCCTGGCTCCAGTTCAATTTTACAATCAAAGGATCTATGGGGTGGTAATTCTCCTGCCACTTTCTCATCAAATACGTCCCAGAAATCTTTGTAACACTGGGGAAGTTGACCCACTACAGCTCCCACATCATGACCTCCAATTCCAGTCTCAGCCAGAAAACTAGATACAGAATTACTTTGTTTTACCTCTTCCTCTAAGAGACTTCCTGAAAAGCAATTCTCTTTACAAAAATCGGATTGCATGTCAATTGTCCTAGCACTCCAATCAATTAGGGGATTATGAAGAGTAAGCCAAGGCATGCCTAAGATAATCTTCAACAAAGGGGCATCAATTAACTCAAATGAAATTATCTCTCTGTGACCTCCTGATAACTCCAAAGTTAAAGAACCAGTTCTATGAGTAATAGGACCAGAAGATAAACATGTACCATCAACAGCCCTAGCCTGCTCTACAACCTCCTTCAGAATAATTGGAATTCCCAACGATTTGGCCAGACCCCAATCCATGAAATTCCCAGTCGCACCAGAGTCAATCATTACAGGACCATTTCCCTTACACTCCAAATCAAAAAATAAGGATACATTTATGGTTATATGAGGAACCGCTGTCTGCACCGTATTGGCGATCTGTTGTACCTTGACTGCTGAGGAAGAAGTCTTCTTGGGAGTGTAAGGACAGTTTCCTAAAAAATGCCCACCTCTTCCACAGTATAAACACAAATTATTATCTCTCCTCCTAGTCTTTTCCTCCACTGTTAACGGGCCTCTGATTCTTGGAGATGAATTATTCCCTTTGGGTCTACTCTCTATTTTGGGTCTATCTACTCTAAGTATAGACTTTACATCACTCTGACCATGACGTCTCTCTGCCTTCCTTTCACTCAAACGGAAATCCAATTGAATAACCAAATCAATCAGACCTTCACAAGTAGGAGGGCGTTCAACTACTCCAGACAAGGCATCCTTTAACTCATCTCTAAGGCCCCGATAAAACAACGAGGCTTGTTTAGCCTCGGGCCACTTGCTTTCTAACACAAGGGACTTAAATTGTGTTATATAAGCAATCAAGTCTCTATTACCTTGTTTTAATTCTAAAAGTTCACCATCCACTTCCAGAGATAGCTGTCTTCTATCAAACATTTTTCGGAATATCTCTAAAAAGTTGGTATAATTTTCTAAAACCGCACTCTTTTGACTCACCAACAACCCAGCCCAAGCAGATGCTTCCCCAGAAAGATATGACAACATAAATGTTATCTTAGAAGCATCCGATGGAAATAATTCTGGTCTACTCATAAAATGTAATTCACATTGTGTTAAAAACACCCTAAATCTCTTGGAATCCCCATGATAACGTTCTGGGGACGCCAAAGGCACTGGCATAATTATACTCCTTACCCCTTCTGCCACTGTAGGCGCCCGTTGTATGTGTGGTAACTGATCTTCTCTTTCTAACTCTGGTGGAGAACCTGCGCCCCCTGAAACCTCATCCTCTCTCCTTTCTCCCCTCTGTTGAATTTGTGTAACTTTAACACTTAAGTCATCCACCTTTTGACTAAGTAAAGCATTCTCATCCCGAGAAATTTTCAACTCCTCCCGTAACTCCCTAATCAAAGATCCTAACATTTCCATGGATTCGTCGGGGTTCATGACAGCTCGGGCGGACTAAATTATTGGCCTTTCATTCTGTCAGGCTGAGAGGTCCTGTATCCGCGGAAGCTGCTGAACCCCCGACAATCCCCCTGAGATGTATTTCCCAGAACTAATTTTCAATACAGCTCTGTAAACTACACCCCAAAGGGAAAGGGGGAATGGGACAACAAAACAACACCAGGCAGACTGCGTCAAGGCTAATCAGTGCTGAACCTGCAGAGGATAAAGAATAACATATACACTTTCTTAATTCACTTACTTAACCTTATGAATGGGAAGTAATTAATCCTTAACTAATAATTGAGAATCCTACCTGGTTCTTCTCTTGAAATTTCTTAGAGAAGCGGATAAGAAGCTGAAAATCTCTCTTACTTGCGATACTAGAAATTCCCAGCAACTTCTTACATTAGGCAAAACTGGAAGTTTTAGTTCTTTGTTTGTCTTTTTTCCAACTTGCACTGGTAGTTCAATTAGATTGTCTTTAAAATGTTCTTTCTTGTAATATCAAAACTTTTCAAACTATTTATAATTATCTTGAGTCTTTGAATCCTTGAAGAAAGAGGAAAAAACGTGCTAACTGCACACGCAGGTTATTTCCATTAATCGTTGAACTTCACATAGAAATCTTCCTGGTTGAAGAACACGCGCAAACGGATGAAGACGCGCGATCCAAGTAATCCACACGCGCAAAAATCCACACGCGCAACAATTCACACGCGCAATGGTCCACACGCGCAATAATATTCTCCTGCGAGACACGCGAAATAAGAACACCCGCGCTATTGAGTTCAAAAGCAACGAAGTGATTGTCACGCGCAAAATTACTCGCGATGGAAAAAAAACACACGCGCACTCACAAGGCACGCGACGAACAGATTCTCGCGCTTAAAATCACACGCGCTTTGTATTTCACACGCGAATTGTATTTCACACGCGCTTGGTATACTCGCGCTAAAAATCACACGCGAATTGTATTTCACACGCGCTTTATACTTCACACGCGCTTTGTATACTCGCGCTAAAAATCACACGCGCATTGTATTTCACACGCGCTTTATATTTCACACGCGCTTTGTATTTCACACGCGCTTTGTAGTTTTCACGCTGCGTATAGCTTTTGGCGAAAAGGATCTCTCGCGCAATAAAACACACGCGCTTTTAAAAAATGGCACGAGACCAACCTCTGCTCGCGCTCGGAATACAAACGCTAGAAAGCACGTGCTCACTGGAATACGCACGTTACAGTCAAAATCTCGCGCTAATGAACACCGCACTGGAAACACAAGCGCACACCGATAGTTCAATTGTTTTAGTTGAAACACTACTTTTAACGAATTTTCAAGGAGACTGTATTTAAGATGAACAGATTTACAGTAGAAATAAAGTCACTTATCTCCTTCGCGAATTCACAAAGATTTCCTGCTTTTCCTATCTTCCAAAACGAATTCCTGCCAGCTGAAGACTTCTCCTGAACCCCCAAGTAAGTAGCCGCTCAACTGCTGAGATCTGAAGGATAAAATCCACCAGGCCTAATACTAAAGCAGGAGCAGCCACTGAACACGTCCTCTCAGATGGGGTTTTGATGATGAAAGGCACAGAGTGACAGTTTAGAATGTTCATTGTTGTTCAGCATTGTCTTCTAGCCAATCAGAGCTGTCACTGTGAGGCTCCATCTTGCCTTGGGTCAGAACCAGGATTCTGAATCATCTAGTTAAGGCCTAACCAACTATAATGGAAAACTTCCCACCCACACAAAGCTAATCTGAAAAGGATAAATAATGAAAAGGAAACTTGAATAAGAGAAGGAAACCTGACATGTTGTCACTGGTCACGCACCCAACATGCATTAAAGGCAAAAGCCTCCCCTCAGGAAAGCTTGAATCTCTTTTCCAGTAAAGGAGAGGAGCATGGTGTCGCTCAAGCATCTACCAGGATATCTGTAATTGCAAGGGACATCACATATAGAAATATGATGCTGTACAAACAAGCACTGGCAATACCAACAGTTTGGGCTTTTGCGTAGGCATGGCAAAGGCAATTGCCAGGCACTGCCATAGGATATTGGCTGGTGATTGAAGGCAGCAGGTGCGAGTAACTGGGAATCTAATAGCAGTGCCTGGCAAGCGTCTAACACCTATACATAAGCCAAGATGGTTGGCTTTGCCAATGCTTGTTTTTAACAGGACTTTAGTGAAGGATACACAGAGTGCTTATACATCAAGTGGCTTTGAGGTAGATCTGGTTAAGACATTTTAGTTACAAAAATACTGGCTATACACCTCCAACTAAGTCATTAGGCCTCATTACAAGTGTGCCGGTAAGCCTACTGGCACCGTTGTTACCAGACTGGCACACTACGGGTATGCCTGCCCGAGTTGCTGTGCCCGGCAGGTCTGACGCTGCTGGGCACATCAGCCACGATAGGCAGACCGTAGCGGAAGCACAGGGCACCGTTAATAACGATGTCGGTGCTTCCGTGGTCCCCACTCCCATAGAGCCCTATTGAACTCTATGGGAATAGGGATTAACAGAATTACCAGCGCCTGACTTCCCAGCCGCCGGGGTTGTAATACCACGGTGTTGCCGGGAGGTCAGCGCCGGTACTATTTTTCGAGCCTGGTGGCAACACACCGCGTATCGCCGGCAGGGTTACCGCCAGACCCGTAATGAGGCCCATTAAACTCTCAGAAGACTGCTTTGAAAAAACACTGGCAGGCACTTGTTCATGCCTTGGCTCCTACACAGTAGTTGTTATGCAATATTGAGATGCTAACAGTTGTTTCTTCTCTCTCTCCCTTTACCCCTCTCCCCTTTCTCTTCTATATTATGCGACACATTCATCACTCTCTCCTGTTCCCATTACACGGGTTATTTTCTCATTTCGTTATGGTCGTTGATTGTATTTTATCAATTTCATTCTTGTTTGTGCAATTGGCTGTTTTTTTTGTATTGGTTCAGCCTTGAAAAAGACCAGGAAAGGTTAAAACACGAGTCAGCTGGCTCACATATTTTTCAATCAAATGTCATTTGATGGGCACTTACAGAGATTTCTGTAACTATTAATTTGAACTACCAGCGCGAGATATCCGGGTGCAATCTTCACTGGTCACATTATGCAAGGTGTGGGCAGCGCCTCTTCCTGTGTTCTTGGCGCTGGTTTACCCCGCCCAATTATAACTGCAAAACCTACAAATTGTTCAGCCCGTCTAAAAGTGCTGCGTGAGCTCATCCAGTTTCCAGGGCCACTTTCGCGAGTTCACCGTGTTAAAGAAGCGAGATGCAGCCGAGTGTGTAAGTGGTTGCAGGGCCCGTGGTCCTTTACCATGCGTTCGTGTAAACACTGCCGCTGTGACTATAACAACATGGAGAGAGGAGCGGATTCTGTTCACATGTGGCTCCAGTTACGTGTGTGCGCCCAGGCCACACGCAAGTGGAGAAAACGCCGGCACCTGCGGCGGTCGCGGCGCCGCGCAGCATGGGGTCAGCGGGCACGCGGGGGCCGGGGAGAGGGGTGCCTGGCTTAGTTGCACCTCTGCTTCCATTCCACTGCTCCCGATTTTCCCTGTCGCAGGCCACGTAGGTATAAGTGTTTCTATTTTTATTACACTTCCATCAACCCAATAGAGGTAAACATGGGAGAACAAAATGCAGTCACAGTGATGGGCCATGCGCTCATTGACTGCCCGTGGAAGCAGGGCTCTGTGTTAAAGGGCCATCCTAAGGGAGTGCCAACCAGCGCCGGCTCAAGGTGCGCTCAGAGGGCGCCCCCACGGCGCAGCAAATATACAGCGTGATTCTTCAGGTGCAGTTTACATGCCACTGAGCTGGAGGCAAGGAGCCCTTACACACACTTTACAAGAACAGCAGGGGGCTCAGTCCTGGTTCTTCTAGTATTACCCTGTTCTAGTATTACCCGAGCAACAGAACTGAGCCCCCTGCCGTTCTGCATTTATGGTGGGGAGGAAGGGTTTGGGCGTATACATCTCGCACAGGCAGGGCTGTTGCTAGGTCTGGAAAAGACCCAGGGCTATGCTGATGTCAGAACTGTCGACTGGGGGCTAGCCAGCCTTTTGGTTGTAGCTCCTGGGATTCTATCCGGGGCTACAATCAAAACATCAGGGGCTATAGCCCCCTTAGCGCCCCCCCCCCCCCAGCAACGCCTCTGCGCACAGGGCACTGGCAGACCTGGGGCTGGCACTGGTAATAACTAGGCCCGAAAAAGAGTAGTCAGAAATGACCCCTGACTGAGGGCCAACAGACGGCAGTATTTTGGAGGGAAGTGGCCAGAGGCGTTGCTAAGGGGGTACTGCAGGGGCTATAGCCCCGGGTCAAAAAAAAAAAAAAAGAAAGAAAAAAAGCGCCCGAAACGGCAGCGTTGCCTTTTACCGCGGCGTTGGCACTGTACAACTGATTGTACATGTAGTGCGCATTGCTGCAGTCACGGGCCCTAGTATTCCAGCATTGCTGGATGGTCACTACGAGCCCTGCCCCCTCTAGACGACGCCCCTCGGGCACCGCCCCCACCCCAAACTCCTCCCCCACCCCGGCCCTTGTGTTGTGGGATCCGCCTCAAACAAAAAGAGATTCAGGGATGTCAACCACAAGCATACCCTGAGAATAAAGGGTTTAACCTGTACTGTTTTGAAACACGAAGCTTGTGGTTCGAGGATACTTCCGTGTGGAAGGTGGGTTCTATTAAAGGACCATCTCTACTCCTAGTACTAAATGAACCATTGCGTAGCAGCAAGTTTATAGAAAAATATTCATATTTTATTTCTCAAATTCATACAAACTTTTTTTTTTTTAAAAAACTCAGTTTTTAAAGTGTCAATTTCATATTATTCAAAGAAAATAAAAGTGACACATTCACTGACATTAATGCATGTATTATGCCCTCAGAACGGTTACATATATTCATTAAGATGCTTGTTCACTAAAGTGTCTTGTGCTGTGCTGGTGTTCACACTAGGCCATACCTCACTTAACACAATTCACTCAATCTCATTCCATTCATTCATGCTCCACTCACTTTCATCGTCTCATTTCACAACCACAAAAAAGTGTGGCATCCGCACCACATTTTTTCCATTTCCACCACTGTTGTAGCCCCGGACGGAGGTTCAGGGGCTACAACCAAAAGGCTGGCTAGCCCCCAGTCCCGACACTCCTGACATTAGCTGAGCCCCAAATCTTTTCCAGACCTAGCAACACCCCTGGCAGTGGCACTGAACAGCAGCACCGGGACTTGGGAGCAAGAGCTCAACAGTTTGCTCGCTTGTCATAACCAGGAAGGGGAGAGTCAATACCAATTGAGGGACCGAGTGCCACCAACTCCTCTGGTGTTGCTTGGCTCTTATTTAGCTACTTCTCAGGGTAGGCACAATGAGCTCCCTCAACCAAGAGGCGCTGCCTACCACGGATGCTCAATCGAGCCGGACATGACCCGAGACTGGTAGGTGATCTCTTATTGTGTCATGTATGGCCCCGTTGGGCACTACAAAGCTACTTATCAGGAATGAATTGCACATAAAGTAGGCTCAGGGAGCAGAATGTTGAACCAATTAAGTATTAGGAATGCCCCCCAGAAGGAACTGGGTCACGGCCCCATTAATGTGATAACCCTCCCAGGTGTGGCCTGTAGGTGGAGGCCATCTTGTGGACAGGCGCAAACAGGTGTACTCTTCTTTTTATTGCCCCTTCAAAACTCAGGCCAAGTCGTAGTGTCTTTTTTGCCTTTGAGTCTTATTATTTCTGTCACCAAATGTAATCTCTGCGCATGTAGTTTGGCCCTGGGTTGTGGAGGTACAGCCTGGTCGTGGGGCCTCCCCGACTACTCCCGCAAACAGACTACTGAGACAGACCATATTTAGAAAGCAAGGTTTACAGCTTTTTTTCAGAGAGCTGAGGAGGGAGCTGGTGAGAGGGTCTTTCTTCTTTCTTTTTACGCACTCAAAGCAACCCAACCCCATAAGTGTCCTTAAATAGAGGGTCATCCTTCGTCTAGATATCTCCAGGTTTATTTCAGTTCCAAAAGTCATCAAAATCCTCATTTCATTGGACTGTATACTGTGACAAATCTGGAGACTTCATCCCTTCTTCCCTAGGGGGACCCCACCCCGACTTTGAGGCTAGGGATGTGAGCCCACTCTGCAAAACCGTCCCTAGATTTTGAGAAAGCGGGACCTCAGTGGGAGCGACAACCCATTAGGGGACAAGGACTCCCATTCCCATGGGGAACTCCCTAGACCTGAGGTATTATCTGCCTACATGCGAGTGAGAAATACTGACAAGACCTCTGTGATTGGCTCAAGGTGATACTGAACTTTCCACACACACTTGACAGCCGGTGGTGAGCAATATGCCCCTTTCGAATATCGGAGCAAGAATAAAGGACCAACAACCCTTTATTGGAGGAGGAGAAACCCAACGCTGAGGCAAGACTCAGACGTGACAACGTCATCAAGGGACCGAGTCGCACGGACCAACGGAGCTGGCTGCAGCATGGAAGAAAGCGGACGCCCGAGGTAGATGCCTTCTGCCAGACAAGGACGTGTGCAAGGCCTTAGAGGAAGACGTTGTACAAAGCGAACCAAACCTTGAGGCGTGACCATGTACAAGATGTGGTGGGCCCGGAGCTCGCAGCCAGACGCCGACTCCAGGGATGAAGAGGTGACTGGGTCCTGTGAGGGGTCAGAAATGAGAGGCGGACACAAAGTGGTAGTGTTTTTCAACATCAGACATCTTAATTAAAAGGAAAGGGTTGGATAAAGGCCTATCTGTCCATATCCTAAAAATAGTTTCCCATGCTAGCAAACTAAAACTAAAGATCAGTCTGGCCCGTTGTCAAAATTATAAAGACTGTCCTTGTGTTCCAAAACATTACTCTGACCCTCACACTAAATAAAACAACTAAGAGTGTAAAGAAAGTTGTCTCTGATGCAAGCTTGGTGAAAAGTGTTAAAAAAAACAAATAGATCAATTTAACAAAATAATCCTTAGATTTAGAGGGGTATTTCTCCCTTCCCATGAATGTCTCTGGTATAATGGCAAAAGTGTTCCTTTCAAACAATGGCCCCTTAAAGTTGGCAAAATGTGTGTCCTTCAAATAATGGCTCCTTAAAAATGGCAAAGTGTCTCCTTCACACAACCACTTCTCAAGGATGACAATAGTGTCTCTTTAAAGCATCCATTTCCTAATAACAAAAGGTCTCTTTTCAATTAACCACTTCTTAGGGATGGCAAAAGTGTTTTTCAAGCCTATATTTCCTTAAGGGTGTTACAATAGTTTCGTTAGATGACAAAAGTCATTTCTCAATATGATAATAGTGTCTCTTTTAAAAAATAACATCTTTTGGAGAAACTCCTGGTATACTCTCCTGCCAGGCATCTTCTCCTCAATTGACCACTGCCTGATGCACTTCTTTCACCGGGGCTTCTCTTTAATTTTCCCACTGTCTTTCAGTATATGACAGTTGTATTCCTTTACTGTATATACTTTCTTGGCTTAAGGTATTACTTGTCCCAACTTTCCCCACATTGACATTTCATACATGGAGACTTGTTCGAGTTAGACCTTCTTACTCCTTCGGTAGTAGCCATCTGATTATGATAATACTTGTTCTAACTTTCACCATACTGATATCTTGTATATGGAGGTGTGTTCAAGTTTGGTCTTTTAATTCCTTCATTAAAATTCATTGGCTTGCAGCAACACTTGCTCCACTGTTCCACATATTGATATCTGACATAAGAGAACTTGGGAAAATTCTGTCTTTGTTTCCTGCTTTTTCAAAATTCATCATAAGTTCTTAAAACTTCATATGGCGCTCGAAAATGCCCGGTGCCCCCAACATCTCTGGTAAGACTCACCCGTGTCTGGCACTGCCACTGCCACTGACCAGTATCACGTTGCTGCAATGAAGCTTTCACCTCGGGATGGTGTCTTCTGTGATGCAGAACTCCTTTCAGCTCCACTACTTGACTGCGTTGCTGGTAGCCTGTTCGCTGCTGCCGGCTCCCCTGTGGTCCCCTGCCACTGCCTGCGGCTTCCTCCATGGACCAGCACCTCTCTGGTGAGCACTGCCGGCAAGCGGCAACTTGGGAACACCTGTTCCCACCAGCGTGATCCTTTCTCGCACCTCTGTGTCACAACAAACCGATGGTCGTTATGGAGCAGATGGAAGCATGGACGTTGGTTGTTCCATTACGTTTTTCGAAGGCTGTGAGCAACTCTCTAGTGTTTCCTCCAAGATGGCGGCTGTGTCCAGCTGCATTTATTCAGACCAAGCTGGAGCAACTCACGTTGCAACCCGTTTCTTCCTGTATTGCTCTGTCCTTATTGCATGCCTTTTTCCTCCCTTGCCGCTACCTACCTTATTCTGCCCTGGTGCCAACTTTGTTATTGAAGCTGCCTTGCCTGCCTTTTAGGCTCCTCTCCTACCACAACCCTTTTTTGAGCTGTTCTCTTTATTGGAAATCAGACCGCTTACATCCTGGACCATCTCTCCTTCGATTTACTGCAGTCTCCAAGGATCCTTATGACTGTTCCATCCTAAGAGGGTTTTTCTGCCTTGTTGGCTTTTCCCTCTACAGGGGCGTTTCCCCTCCTAGTCACCACTTTTCTCCCATCCGGAACATCTTGGGAGAGAGAGTGGCAGCGGGCAGGGACGGTCCTCATCTCTTCATAGGCAAACTCAGGGACATGACTCAAGAAAAGCAAAGCATGGGAAGATCCCACCCCCATTCAGATTTGGATGCAGAATCAACAGGTGAGACTATGCCTTCTCGTGTGGCTTTGTTTCCTTCTGACTCCGTTCGGCTTCTCTCTCTTCAGTAAAAGGGGACACCATTTTTAAATGTTCCACATAGTTGAGCCTCTTCAGAACAACTAGCCTGTGTATTCAGTTCAGTGTTTCTTCTGCTACACATGAACTCCTTTCTGCTCTTCCTCGCCCCAAAACACAAGGTTTTATGGGAGTTGGAGTCCATACGAATTATAGGACTTTTGGTGTGATTTTGTTTGGGAATTTTACTTAGCACAAAACCATCAGAGACAGGAGATGTTGTATGTGTATCTACATATGAGGTGTGAATGTAATGCCGCCTAGAATGTTTGGCAAAATGGGTTTCTATAACTGAAGGTATTTGTATAATGACAACATGCCATCAGGAATTTAGGAATGCTAAGATCTTCTTCACATGGAAGAGACGAATACTGCGTCTCTCCTAATAGAGTCAACACATCTCACTGACAGCCATCTCCTCCCATGTGATTCTCCCTCACAATACCACCCCCAGGGCCAGGATCAGGTAGCGGCTGCTGCCCATGGGCCACATGGGAGGAGACCTCAGCCTGGGGATCAGTGATGACGCCACAGGATTCGTTGGAGTCCTCCGGTCTCAGACCGAGAGCCAACAAGATCTCTCTTAAGAGATAGAGATGAGATGAGCAGAACACGAAGACCGCTAGCATCCAGTGTGGAAGAGTGGCAAGCTGTGGAGAACGCTAGTGCCGTTTATCAGATGGACCCTCACTGGAGCAAGCACCACAAAACAGCAGGTACGCGGGTTGTCCAGGTCAGAGGGCGGAGAAGAGAGAACATGCTGGGACGAGGGAAGGACTACATCAGCCCCAACCAAGTGTCACACGGGCCTAAGTGAAGAGAGAGCATGAGACAAGGAAAAGGGTTACAGAAGCCTGTGAATCCTGAGCAGCATAAACCTCAAGATGGGTCACAGGACCCAAGAAAACTAAGTGGTAGGGTCAGTTCAGTGGATAGGTTTGGACCGAGGACTATTTGTATCTTTTGAACTATAACTGAGCACCTTAGTTTGGTTTGGTTAGGAAGGGAACTCCCTTTTAGTAGTATGGTAAGTGAGGTGTTTTCTATTAATTTAAATAAAACTACATTCAAACATTTCCTCTGGTCGGAGTCCTTCTTCTGCCTTGACAGAATACATATCTGGGCATTAGTGTGATGGCCAAAAGAGTTTATTAAAAAAGTTAAACTATGTGTAGTGCTCATAACAAAAGTACGAGGGGTGATAGGGAGCAGCATGTCAAGTGCAGGAGTCGCTAATTTGTGGTCAAGTAAACCTTTCTAACAAATCGCATGGTTCAATTTCCACATTATTTGTACATATGGGAATCAACAACTGGGACTAAAGACATAAATAAGGCAGAGTCTCATCTTAATCCAGGATGATAAGGACTGCTTCGGACCCAGTGCTGAACACACTTCCACAATCTACCCAGATGTCACGTGACCTAGATCATGTTCGCATGGACATCTAACATTGGTGGACCTTAAAGGCCACTGTCCGTGAACCGGATCGGGGTTGTTTGACCGAAGTCAAAATGTTCGCTGTGGAATTGACCGTAGTCGATTCCGCCGCATATCTGTTTGACCTTCGGTGAAACAACCAAAATCCCTGCGCTGCAATCAGTCTCATAATAATCCCCCCTCCCCTACTTAACTTCTTGCTGGGTCGTCAAATGGTTCTTCTACAGCCCTGCAGCATCAGTTCCGTCCATCTAATGTGGGTCGGAGCTGAAGCTGCAGGGTCCCTTTTTCTTTTTTGTTTTTTTCTTGTTTTGATTCCCCTGCTTCCAATGTCAAGGAAGCGGGTGTCTCCCCTGCAACCATTGAACCCCAATATACCGAACATGGGGTGAGGGGGACACCCTGCAACCCCTGCTCCTCATGTTCAGTATTTTGGGCTCCGAACTAATGATACTGACCGAATTTCAGTCAACACGTCCATGCAGACATTATTATTTGATCAAATTGGGCATTACCCCCAGAACCTACAGTACCTTCAGATACTTGAAACGATGCAGCATCTGGGCCATTTTCTCTGCATTACGGCCTTCGTTCAGAAAGTCCAGCTCCAGAGGCAGGTTCTTCTTGGCTTCATCCACTAGCCACATGAATTCAAAATCTGGGAATATCTTCTTTACTATCCGGAGGAGAAACTGGAAGGCAAAGAAAAGTTACTAGCATCATAAGATCCAGGATTTGTGGCTCAAGCACAGTTCCAAATAGACTGATTGAATGGCAGTCAGCAAAACAGCAAAGCAGACATCCACGGGACAGGACGGTACAAATCTAACACACCTAGATTCCTTTGCCCCAAGGAGCACAGAGCAGAAACCCCCATCATTTTTCTACCTTTGCTTAACATGGTCTTCTATGGGAAGGGCATGCCGGGCGACATATGATGACAACAGTATACAATGGATCACAACATCTTCTGCCTATTTTAGAGTCTTCTCACGGATAGCCACATAAGCTTTGACAACCTTCTCACGCCACAGTGAGAACATATCGCAGCACGGAGCAGACGCATATTGATACAGTTTCAGCAGGTCAGCAGTATCTAGTCCAGAATATATTTCTCGCAGGACTGAGGCCATGCCTGGTCCACATAATGTTGCTAATCCACACAGTAGCCATTGCGCTGAACAAATCAGTACTCTAAATCTCGCTTGTCTGAATCAGAATAGAACTACATAAGAAGGGAGCGGCATTCGAAGCGGTTGGCTTCGGCACAATCACATACAGTTAGGTCTATTCGAGGCAAAGCAACACAGTAACAAGCACTAGCCAAGCTTTGCATTACAATTAAGGCTTAGAGATCATCAAAGGTATAGCAGTACATTTCACATTTCCACAAGTGTGTGAAAACAAGGATCAATGCAATCAAATCTGAGATCTTTCCAGGGATCCTGATCTGGCACTGCTCACCTACAAGGCAAAGGTGGGTCCCAGCCATACATCTAAACAGATACACTTGTTAGCCTGCAAAGCTGACCTGCCGGCCCACTGATTATTCTGTGTAATGAATATATCTTAGTGCCTTGTATAGTAAGAGTTTTCCATACTGTGCAGTCACCAAAACAATGGTCTAAATGCATAAGACAACAGTGGTAGATTGACCTTAACCTGTGAGAGAATACAAAAAGGCAGCAGAGATGGGGGCAAAGGGGCTACACGATAGTTAGACACGACCGAGAAGGTGCTAGAGGTGGCGGCATCGCTATAATCTCCAAAACAAGCCTTTCACTCAGATTAGTACCCACCCAATCGATTCTATCTTGTGAGACCCCATCTGCCAAACTTCAACTAAATAATAATCAAACACTTATCATTCACCTTTTATATAGACCCCCTGGCCCTCTAGGCACCTTTGAAGAGGATCTCCATAACTTACTCACAAATAACCTGAAACCTTGTTCTCAATCAATCCTTCTTGGGGACTTTAATTTAGGTCTCCATGACACCACAGATACCAATGCTACATTGGTAGCCAACACTATTCATGCACTTGGCCTAACTCAAAGAGTTGACAAGCCAATGCACCTGAAGGGAAGAACATTAGACTGGATAGCTGATTGCAACTGTACAGCCACTATTTCATCTATAATGCCCTTACCCTGGACATACCATTCCCTGGTGTCCTTTAACCTAGCTACTGCCAGACCTAACCTACTAGTGCCACCTTGCCTAACCAGAAATAAAAAATGTATCACTGTAGAGAAAGTGATCCCAGCTATATTACCGACCCTTAACGCTCTATCAGCTAATCTAAACCCTAGCATCCGAGTGCAAGAATTTAATACTATCATGCTCACTACACTAGATAAAGTGGCTCCTCTCAAACCTAGACCAAGCAAACTGAAAGCTCATCTAAACAAATGGTTTACTCCACAGCTAAGAGATTTACGCGTTCTGAAAAGAAAGAGCGAAACCACCTGGAGGCTCTGCCCATCAGTCGATAACAAAGCTAAACTATCCACTCTCCTCACTTTACAAAAAAGAAGTTTGCCGGGCAAAACGTAACTCATATGATGACCGTATAGCTAAATCTAATTCCAGCATGAAAGAGCTCTTTTCCATTCTAAAGGAACTCAAGTCTCCCATCGCCATTCAGGACATCTGTACCAAGGACAAACCTTGGTGCACGGATATCCAGCAAGCCTTAGCAAATAAAATGATCACACTCCAAAATAAAATCCAGCAAAAAAAAGAAGTACTTAAAATTCAGGATTCGCCTAAAATGCCTCACACCAATAACCCACTGGCGCACAGCAATACCTTCCAGTTCTCCAAAAGGACCACTTTGGAAGTAGAAAAAGTTATCATGTCGCTTAAACCATCAAATTGTAAAGGTGACATTTGTACAGCACAGCTAATAAAAGGCGCTGCCAGAGAATTATCTCCCTTTATCACTAAATTGATTAACACCTCCTTCGCCTCAGGCACCATCCCTGCCAACCTTAAACAGTCCTGGGTACTCCCCCTCCTTAAAAAACAGACATTAGATCCCCTCATCCCTACTAATTACCGCCCTATTACTACGGTACCGTTTCTTCTCAAGATTCTGGACAAAGCCGCATACAACCAAATTCAAAAGCACCTAGAATTACATAACCCATTAGGCGAAGGACAATCCGGCTTCCGTCCCCTACACGGAACAGAAACTGCCCTCATTGACTTGAAATCTCAAATTGATGAGCTGAGAGACAAAGGGAGAACAGTACTCCTACTACTCCTGGACATCTCAGCTGCCTTTGATTTGGTGAATCACAAAGTCCTCTGCAGTCACCTGGACTCCACCGCCCATTTCTCCTCGCAAGCCATTGGATGGATCAAGTCATTCTTGAGCGAGAGAACAATGAGAGTCTTCTCCCACTCAGCAGTGGCAGATCCCACCCCTATCTCATGTGGTGTTCCCCAGGGTTCTTGTGTATCCCCAACTCTATACAATATCTTCACCAAGCCCCTGTTTGATGATCTGAACCATCTTGGTATCACCTACACTAATTCTGCAGATGATACACAGATCCTCCTCATGCTTTCTGGGGATCATGCAAAAGACACAGAATTGGTGAACAAGGTATACCTTATCATCCAAGCATGGAAGGCCACTCACAGCCTTTGTCTAAACGATAAGACAGAGTTGATTATCCTGGGTACCCAAGCCAATATCAAAAAACTAGGTCAGGAATTCACCTCATTCAACATAGATGGGAACATCATCCAAGTATCCAAGGATGTAAAAACCCTGGGATTCTATCTTGATTCTACCCTATCACTTGATAAACAGCTAAAATCCCTTGCCTCCTCCACGGCCTACACGTGCAAACTGATAAGAGCCGGTAAACCATTCCTTTCCAATAAGAGTTGGCTAATTCTGGCCAGAGCCTTAATTCTCTCCAGAATTGATTATTGTAATGCTCTATACTCTGGAGCTAATAAAAAAATAACCCAAAGACTACAAACATTACAAAATAATGCCCCGAGAGCAGCACTAGGCATTAATAAAAGATCCCATATCTCTTCCGCCAGACGCCACCACAACTGGTTGAACACGGACAACAAAATAAAACTCAAGATGCTATCCCTGACCCACAAAGCCCTTAATAACTCTGCCCCTAGTTACCTGACTGACAAATTCCACAGGAGAACATCTCTTAGACTAACCAGAGTTGTCAACACTAATTGCTTGACAATACCGAACTTTAGACTCACTATTGGAGGAAATAGCTTCCCGGTAAAGGCTGCTAAAACTTGGAACTCACTACCACAAGACCTTAGAGCGGACCTGCCCTACCTTTGTTTCAGGAAAAAAAAAGTCATTCAATTCCTTACCTCGACTGACCTCAGTTGACCAGTGTTACCTACCTTCTACTGGTATTAATCAATAGACCTTTACTCTATACAGCTGTAATTCTGATTGACCTACTTGAACCTGTATATTCTGTAATTATTTGTGTGACCTTATTGTATTTTCTAATGTACATTTTGCTATGATGTAACCTTTTAATTTTCGCATTTTCTTGCCATTGCGCCCTGCTACCCCTGGGTCTGGCGCGCACAAAAAATGAATAAAACAAACAAATAAACAAACAAACAAACATGGGAATGAATCTTTGTACAGCTAAAAAAAAGGGGATGGAGGTTAGGATGCTGCTTGCCATAGTCTGCATTCCTGTAGAGCCATTATAGAACGATCAAAACATAGTGCAGATCACAAAAGGGCAAATGACTAATGGTCCAGCAAACAAGAATATACCCGTGGGAGTAGTTTCTAGTACTTATACAGAAGCTCACAAATGAGTGGGTGGTTGTGTGATGGTCTTGGCATGTGCTCAAGTGTGCCCTTGAAGCATGATAGGTTATTTATAACGCGCTTAATACCCAGAGGTTTCTAAGCGCAGACCCGGGGATCGAACCTGTGTTGCTCCATGTCATCTTGCTTCCAAGGCGAGCACGTTGCCGCTGAGCTATCCTGTATGTCTGTTGATGGTTACAGTAACACGACAGACGCCAAAGAGATAAGGCTGGGATTTCTGAGCCGACTGCCATAAAGTGCCACCCCCTTGAGTGGACTGTGTGCAAGCGGAATAAGGTGTGCTCACAGTGAAAGAGACATCAGGCTTGTGGGCCACATCTCTGAGTGCCCTTCTTGCATGGCCACCTACTGAAGGAAGAGCGCAGTGGGAAAGAACAGTCTAATATACTGATGATACATTAGGCCTCATTACAAGGTTGACGGTCCAGATACAACGGTACCAGTAAGCCTACCGGTACCGTTGTATCTGGACCGGAAAACTCAGAGTTGTGCCACGGGTGCCTTTCATTCCGCCAGGTGTCACCTGGCGGAATGAAAGGCACCCGTGAGCACAGCAAGCCTGTAGCACCGGTACGGTAGTGAATCATGCCGGTGCTACAGGCATTCCCATTCGCATTGAGCCGTATGGGCTCAAATTGGAATAGGGATTTACCAGCTCCAGCACTCACGAAAGGGCTACCCTGGTAATTGCCCATTTGCGGGTGCCGGATTTTCTTGCAGATTTGTATGTAGTCTTGCTTTTACCTTGTAATGAGGCTTCTTGTCTTAGAGTGCAGTCGCTGCACAGATCGGGTACCTGCAGAGGGGGCTGTGTGGGTTACACCACTGTCAAATCAAAAGGTCATGGCACACTTCTAATTTGTAGTGATTCATGCCACAGTAAGGCCACAAGGTGAGAATTGAGAGGTAGTCTTAAAGGTAAGCAGCAGAGCGCCCACCCTACTGCACAAGAGGCCCCTCAGCCCCTAATGGTCACACATTGGCAGTTCTGTAGTGCAGATAGGCTTTCATCATCCCCATTTTAAATGTATCAAAGCTACAAGTTCCAGAATTCCAAAAAAAAGCTAGAGCTGGATGGCCTTCTCACACATGGCATGAGGAAACTTGAGACCTCAGTAAAGTCTGAGGCATCAAGAGTCCCAAACACATTTTTTTAAAAAACATTTTATTTATTATAGCACACAGGCAGAGCACATGCATATGTATACTTCACATTGCTACACTATTTTACATCATACACAGTTATTTTCCCTCAGAACCCAAACTTTCATTTTCGGCTTTATCTAACAAGTATTGTTTGTATCTTGCCTATATATTTCTAGGTTTGGATGGGGGCCGCACCATGTCTATATATAGTTCTTTTGTATCTTTTGTGCATATCATATCCCTATCCCAGTCCGCCTTGGGTGGCGGGATTGCACTCTTCCACCTCATCAATATTGCTCTCTTAGCTATTAAAAGGCCCAGATTTAACAATTTTCTCCATATCGGGTTCATTTTCCCCACCACTCCAAGCAAACATCCCCGGGGACCATTCCAACGGTTGATTTGCCATCTCGTCCAGTGCTTCACACACCCCGTCCCAGTAGTCCTTCAGCTTTATGCATGTCCAGAGCATATGGTATATATTTGTGTCTTCTTCATTACACCTCGGGCACGTTCCCAGGGCTTCTGGGTAAATCCGTTTGAGTTTTGCCAGGGTATAATGCGTCCTATTTATTATTTTATAGTGGATTAGTTTGTACCTAGAATTGCACGAAATCTGTTTAGTTAGCTCGCAGATTTGGGACCATTCCGCATCCTCAATTTGTTGTCCCAGATCGTGTTCCCATTTGTTCCTGGCTGCGTGTATATCTGCTGGGCGTGTCTGTACTATAATTTTATACAATGCTGAAGCTGTGATTATCTGTGTTGCCCCGGTGAATATATACCCAAGTCCCATATTGATCTCTGGTTCATTCGGAAATGTGGGGTAGTCCTTAATTATGGCATTACTTACAGACACATATTGCTGGTTACGTTTATTTGTGTTTCCCAGTATATCTTTTATATCATCCCACTGGACAAAGCGCTTATTTAAGAAAAGCTGCCCCTATTGAGCCACGCCCCGAGCACTCCAGTGTCTGGCCACTTCCATCTAAGTTGAAAGGTGTTTGGGGGTCTCCCCAAAGTGGCATACTTGATTGGTATAGCCTGTTCGTACCAAATATATCCGCTATTTTAGCCCATGACGTGGTTGTTACCTTAGTGGGGTCTATGGTGTTATAGTGCTTGGGGATTGGTCTAAACAACTTGTGCAGTGATGCAATTGCCTCCTGTTCCTTCCAGGCAGGCGGTGGAGTCCCCGGGTTGAGGAATTGTGTAGCCCACTGGGCAGCATGATGTGCCTGTTCCTCAAGATAATATAATTCCAGATCCGGTGCCATCAACCCACCCCTCGGGTATGTGTCAGTTAGTGTTTTCCAGCTTAGTCTAGGACGTCCTCCCCAAACAAACTCGACAAAGGCACTGTTCATCTTCGTAAACAGGGCGCGGCCTGGCCAAACCAGTACAGTGCTGAATAGATAGAATAGTTTCGGTAATATTATTATTTTGATTAGGGCTATTCTTCCCATCAATGAAATGGGAAGGGCACGCCAGCGTTTTATCTTAGTGCATAATGTGACCACCAGAGCACTGTAGTTCAGGACACGGGATAGTTGGGGCGCCCTGGCAATGTGTGCACCTAGGTACAGAATATGTGTCGGACTCCAGATGAGGCCAAGTAAGTCTTGGGGTTGCGTTGTATTTTCAGTCAGTGGGAATAACTATGACTTATTGGGGTTTTAAGCGTAAACCTGAATATTCTCCAAATCTCTCTACCTCGGCCAGTACCCTGCCTAGTGAGCAATCTGGGTTCTTAAGATACAATAGTATATCATCAGCGTATAGAGTTATAATTTGTGGGTTGCCCTCTAGCAATAGACCATAAGAGATGTAGGGCCTCATTACGACCCTGGCGCTAAGTGAAAAACGATGGCGGTAAATGGTTACCGCCATCGTTTTCCGCCAGGTCCGATCATGACCCGTGACCGTTAACTACGATGCCATTAGCGGCTAACTGCGCCAAGGGTGCACGCACGCGACCGCCCACACCGTACTTAGCGCCATGGCGGAAAGGTACGCAAATGCTGACCCAAGCGGACATGCACCTAACGCCATCACCCAGCCCGTTAAGTACCTTACCGCCATGGTGCTAATAACGCCATCGCGAACCAACCGTAAAGGGCCATGTTAAGTGAATGCAGCTGCCACAGGTGCACAGAAACAGCACAGGTGAAGGCAATACAGACTCAGGAAGTACAAAAAGAGCACACCCCACCCCTTCCCACACCCAGTCACACTCCACAATGATACCAATACGACTAGCAATGTTGGGGCTGGAGGACCTGATAGCAATGCATGTGCTACAACAGCAACAACAACAACAGGCAGCACAGAGGAGACGCAGGAGGAGAAGGAGGGCAAGGCAGGCCCAGCAAGCCCCACCAGCACAGCCAGTGCCACCACGCAGGCAGCCCCCAATCCCACGCATCAGAGCCAATCCATTCAACCTCACTGCTGAGCAGATCCACACCCTGTACCGTTTGGACCGGGACACCACCACCGCCATCGTAGACATGACACACAACGACATCGTCAGCATGATAGAAACTCCAACCGCCATCCCCCCTACTGAAGGTAGTGTCTGTACTCCACTTCCTGGCCACAGGCACCTACCAGCACACAGTGGGGCACCTGCATGGCATTTCACAACCATTATTCTCACGAACACTCATCCAAGTGCTCGATGCCCTCCTCAAGCACACAGACGACCACATCTCATTACCACGGACTGGCCAGGAGATTGCAAACACCAAAGTGGGTTTCCATGCACTAGCCGGCATACCCGGTTGCATTGGTGCCATCCGCTGCACCCATGTGGAATTGGTGGTTCCACGTGCCATGGAGGTACCGTACCGCAACCGGAAACAGTTCCACTCAATCAACGTGCAAATGGTCTGTGACTCCAACAAGATCATCACACATTGTTGTACCCGATTCCCCGGATCAACCCATGATTCTATGGTCCTGAGGAACTCCACAATACCACGCTACATGGAGCGACATGCAGGGCCAAGATCCTGGCTACTCGGTGAGTCCAATGTCATGGAAGTGGGCAGGTGAATGACGTACCGATGCATACTCCACCTGGCTGAAAGGGGGGGGGATGATGCATACTCCACCTGGCTGAAAGGGGGGGGGTGATGCATACTCCACCTGGCTGAAAGGGGCGGGGGATGATGCATACTCCACCTGGCTGAAAGGGGGGGGGGATGATGCATACTCCACCTGGCTGAAAGGGGCGGGGGATGATGCATACTCCACCTGGCTGAAAGGGGGGGGGGTGATGCATACTCCACCTGGCTGAAAGGGGGGGGGAGATGATGCATACTCCACCTGGCTGGAAGGGGGGGGATGATGCATACTCCACCTGGCTGAAAGGGGGGGGGGGATGCATACGCCACCTGGCTGTGAGTAACACAGAGAACGGAGACAGAGGATGGGCACTCACAATGCACACAACCCCTCTGCATACATTGGGTGATGGCATGCAAAACAGGCCATGGGAGCCATGAGCATATACTGGTTGCATTGTGTGAATCAATTAGTGCATGTAGAAGTGAGCCAAAGTAACAGTTGGATGCAAGCCATGGTGGAACATCATGTTCTTGATCAGACAACATGACTGACACATACATTCTCGCCTACATACAGGTGATGCAGGCTATCCCCTGAAGAGGTGGCTCCTTACACCAGTCCGGAACCCGCAGAACCAGCACGAGGAGGACTTCAACCGTGCACATACACGTACTCGTGTGGTCATAGAGCAGACATTCGGCCTATTGAAGGCACGGTTCCGAAGCCTCAGCAGGTCTGGTGGGGCACTCCTGTATGGCCATGAGAAGGTGGCAAAGATCGTCATGGCATGTGTCATGCTACACAATATGTGCGTCAGACGGAATGTGCCCCTGCCCCCTGACGCAGAACTGCAACCACCTGACGATGAGGAGGGTGCAGATGGGGCGGCCCCCCATGTAGGAGGCGATGCACAGGAGGGGCGTGCAATGCGCCAAAGTATCATCGACCACTGCTTCTAGCACACACGGCTGGTGTGTATCACATGGTGACTGCACTTGGGGCACTGTGTGGCTCTGGGACATGCACACTGTGGACTGTACACCAATAAAGCACACATACGCAATGAAAATGTCCACACATTTCTTTTTCGGAAAGAAAAAAGTGTATTCAAACTATGAAACGTCGTGACACACCCCCTCCCACCTCCCCCCTGCACACCCCAACACACCCCCTCCCACCTCACCCCTGCACACCCCAACACACCCCCCCACCTCCCCCCTGCACACCCCAACACACCCCCCCACCTCCCCCCTACACACCCCAACACACCCCCCCACCTCCCCCCTGCACACCCCAACACACACCCCCACCTCCCCCTGCACACCCCAACACACCCCATGTAGGTGTCAACAGATGCCTGTGACAGTGGCCACAGGCTGTTACAAGCCCCCTCTCCCGGCCCCCGGGGCACCCCTGGCTGTGGAGCGCAGGTTACGTCCGGAACGTCGCACGGGGCTGCTCTGTGCAGAACTGGCAGTGGAGGATGTCCCTGCCTGCCCCCGTGCATGCACGTCCTGTAGGGTGTGGGTGAGCTCAGTGAGCGCACGACGCAAGCCGGCAAGTTCAGCACAGATGTCCCTGGACATGGCCTGCATGGCATCCCTCAGGGTGGCAGTGCTCTGCGCTACTTCGGCCCTTAGGGTCTCCGTGGCCTGTTCAATGGTTGCCCTAGCCCCCACACATTCCGCGGCATGCTCAGTCAGCATCGTGGACAATTGCTGCTGCCGTTCTGTGATGTCCTCGAGGGACTGCTGCCCCTGCTGGCCCATGGCCAGTGCTGGTGGTGTGATGGAGGGGCTGCTCCCCTCCTGTGGAGTGAGGACTGGGCATGGGGTGGAAGGCCACTCCTCTACCTCTGTGTGTGATCCTCATGGGGGCTGGCGTCTGAGAAACAGGGGGAATGTAGTAGGTCAGTGGGGCTTCTGACCTCGTGCTCCATGTCTGAGTCTGAACATGCAGCTATTGCAGCTGTCTCACCGATGTTGCTGCTGGCCGCTGACCCGGTGCCTTCTGTGGCAGGCAATGTCGGTAGAGGTGGAGCAGCTGCTGCTGGCCTGCTGCCTACAGGGGTGCTTGCCAGTGGGACGTCCGGTATGCTCGCAGTGGGTCCTGCTTGTTGTGGGGTCTGCCTCACTGCAGCTGAGGTTGAGGGTGCAGGGATGGTATTGATGGCCTTCTTGGCTCTCTTCGTCGCAGGGGTGTCCTGGTCCTCGGGGTGTGAATCTGTGCCTGTGGTGGAGCAAAGGAGGGAGGGCGTTATTGATGGGTCTGCGGACTTTGGAATGACAATGATTGACATTATTCTGGTCAGTAGATGAGGCAGATTTCAGGCAGGGCCATGCAGGTTGTCTCCTTTTAGTGTGGAATGTGGATGCAGGTATGCGGGTGCCAGCAGTGTATACAGGGTGGTGCTCGCATGTGGCTATGGGCAGTGTTGAAATGTGTTGCATTTACACTGTAGGGCAACCTTGTGCTACACATGAATGAACTGCAGTGACTATGGCATGTCTTGTTTGAGGCACCTACCTTCATCGCCTGATGTCGGAGCTCCCCTTTCCATCCCTCCGACGCCTTCAATGGATTCCATGCCAATCGTGGTTGCACAGATCTCCTCCCACGGTTGGAGTTTTAGTGGGGATTCCGACCCTCCACCGGTACCCAGGGCAAGGTTGCGGTTTGCAGAGATGACGGCTCTGACCCGTATGCGTAGGTCATCCCAGCGCTTCCTGCACTGCTGTGGGGTGCGGGGTACGGTCCCCACCGTGCTGACGCGCTCGGCCACCAGGGCCCAGATGGCCTTCTTCTTCGCTATCGCTGTCCTGGTCATTTCCGGGGAGAAAACGACACCTGCGTTGTCTTGCAGGGTCTCCGCAAGCATGCAGAGTTCCTCCCGGCTGAATCTCTCCTGGCACTGGCGGTCACATGCCTTCTTTACAACTTTAGGCATTTTCGGGTACTTGGATGGGTGGGTGATTGGTTGGGACAGGTGTCAGGGTTGGATCTGGTGTTGTTGGGTAGGATGGCAATGGATTGTGTTTTTAAAGATGGCCGACGTGCTGTTTCCATACCGGCGCGATGACGCTATTTCCGGTCCTGCTTTTTACGGCCACCGCAAATTACGGTGGGCGCTAATTACGGTGGCCGCTACTTACGGTGGCGGAAGTGCACCTTGCTCGCTTTACGATGCCGGTAGGGGCCTTTTCCGCCATGGCGTTAATTGCATTACCACCATGGCGTAATGCTTGTGCGCGATGGGTCGTAATGTGGCGCTCTTTACGCCATCGGCCCACGGCGTAAACGCTCATTACGCCATGGCGGTAATGACGGAAGATTACCACCTGGGTCGTAATGAGGCCCCTAGTGTGATCTAAGTATATCTGCCAGGGGTTCTATCACTAGGGCGAACAGTAAGGGTGACAATGGGCAGCCCTGTCGGGTGCCTCCACATAGTTCCAGCTTGTTTGTTAAGTTTCCATTAATTCTAATCCTGGCGTGAGGCATGTATATAATATTTGTATCCATTTTATAAAATTAGGGCCAAACCCGTAGTTCCGCAATACTCCGAATAAAAAGGGCCACGAGACAATGTCGAATGCTTTGGGCATGTCGAGTGATACCGCCACCGCCTGCGTTTCGGGGGGAACTGTAACCAAAATTTTGTGGCATTTTCTGATATTCATTGCTGTGGATCTGCCCTTGATGAACCCAGCGTGGTCATCATGTACCATATAGGGCATCAGTGGTGTAAGTCTAGTTGCTATAATTTTTTTGAAAATCTTGGCGTCCGTGTTTATTAATGACAGTGGCCTATATGAGCCACAATCTTCTGGGGGCTTGCCTGGTTTAGGTAGAAGCGTAATCACTGCCTCTCTGGTGGTTTCAGGGAGTTGACCCTTATTCAAAGCTTCCTCCCATACTGCATATAATCTAGGTGTTAGCAACTGACTGAATTCTTTATAGAATTCTGCCCCAAGGCCATCTGCTCCTGGGGCATTCCCGTTGGGAAGTGTCTTGATCGTCTCCATTATTTCAGTCTCTGTGATCGGGGTTTCTAATGTGTCTCTAGTAGTGTCAGAAAGGAGTGTTGTTGGTATCTGCGAGAGATAATTCTGAATCTCATCCTCCGTAACGTTGCATTGTGGGCAGTATAGGTCTTTGTAGAATGTATAGAATGTCTCTTCCAACTTGCCACGTTCGGTGGTTACCGTGCCATCTGGCATACGTATGCAAGGTATGGTTGATGGGCCTTTTTCCCCTCTCACTGTTCTGGCCAATAGTCTCCCTGGGCGTTCTCCCTACCCGTAGCGGCACGCTGTAGTAGGCTTGTCAAAGTATCAGATCTCTTGATGCGCTGCTTCGGTGTATTCATCTAGTTTAGTTTTTATTTCAGAGCTAAGGTGTGATGATGGATTGTGTGCATACTGAGCTTGCAGTACATTTTATTGTATTTCTAATCGCTCCGGTCTACCCCTGATATCCTTAAGGATTACACTTTCCATGGATATTGAGTTGCCTCTGATGCAAACCTTAAATGCTTGCCATAAAGTGGCCTGACTGGTAACTGAGTTTGCATTTATTTCAAAGTAATCCTGTATTTGCTGTATCATCGTGTTCTTATAGACCAGGTCCTGTAGGGCAGCAGGTTTAAATCTCCATGGAGGTCTATTCCCCACCCCTGCCGGGGATACGCAATGTAAGTTGTATTGGCGAATGATCTGAATACGTCCTAGGGTAGATATGGGACTCAGTAACCCAAGACAGGACTTCGTTGTCTAACAGCCATAAATCTATTCTAGAGTGCATGTCATGCACGGAGGAGTAAAAAGTATATTCAAGCTTAAATGGGTTCAATGTCCTCCATGCATCTTTTAGATTTAAATCTGCCATATGTAGAAGTATTGTTTGTGCTGCCTTGGTTAATGTTCTAGTTTGTGTCGACGTGCGATCAGTGTGTACGTCTAGGATGGTATTAAAATCTCTGCTGCAAATCAAGTATGCCGTAGGGAAGTTCGCCAGTTTTTGGAATGTCTGGGAGTAAAAGTCAGGGTCATCAACATTGGGCCCGTACACATTAAGAAGGAGTATCTCTTTATCAAAGAGTGTTCCATGGACTAGCACGTATCTCCCCTCTGTGTCGCACTCTGCCTTCCTGCATGTAAACGGTAAGGATTTGTGGATTAGAATCGCCACTCCCCTCGCCCTTTTGGAATACGTTGTGACATATTGGTGCTCCCCCCAGTTCGGTATCAGTGGACCACTTTGCTGGGGACCTATGTGTGTTTCCTGTAAAAATATAATCTTGGCGTTCTGCCTATTAATACTTGCCAGAATCTTCCTTTTCTTGATTCTGGACCCCAAACCTCGAACGTTCCAGCTCAATATTTTAATGTCGTCAGTGCCAACCTTAGCCACTGTCTATGAAGAGTGTGTTATCATATATGTACCAGTATGTTTCGGTTATGTCTTCAACGGTCATTGTGCTTATTACCTGTGTGCTTTTTATTTTAGTACAAGTCTTAACATAACTAAATCCCAACAGTTCCAACTTGTCCCCCCCTCCCTCACAGTTCCCCTAACTTCAACCGTACTTCGAATGTCCCACCCTCCCCACCCAACAATTATCTGTGCACCTGCAATGGGGGAAACTGTGGAGGTTACCAATGCCCGTGCCAACATTCGGCTTTTATAGTGTGTCCGGTTCCGTGACGTTGCTCAAACTCATATTGACATATGTGGGGCTATGCATATCAACACCATTTATAGAGAAAATATAATTGCCCCCATTAAGAGCTGCTCCGGGGAGGCTCCCTGTATTTGCACACCTATAGTGTATTCTGAACGTGTTTACTATTGCATGACAACAGGAATTCACGAATTCTCCTCTTCACTTGGTTGTCTTGCCGGAGCTGGGATGTGTGTTTCAACAAAGTTCGCTGCCTCCTCTGGAAATGTAAAGAAATATACTTTATTCTGATGCTGGATTTTGAGTTGTGCCGGGTAGAGCATAGCATATTGCACTTGTCTCTCACGTAACAGTTTCTTGACCCCAGTGAAGAGTTTCCTTTCTTGTTATACTGCGAGAGTAAAGTCCGTGAAGATATGTATGGTGTTTGCTTCCCATCGTAGCTCTTGTTTCTCTCTGGCCGTTTTCAGGATCAAGTCTCTGTCTCTATAATTCATCAGTCGAGCTATTATTGGCCTAGGGTATGCCCTGAGCTTTGGTTTTGGGGCAAGTGACCTATGCGCTCGCTCCACAATAAACATTGGTGACCAGCCCGGATCTCCTAAGAGGTTGCGCAAGAGTTCTTCTATTGCTTTCTCCATTGATCCTTTCATTGCTTCCTCCGGAACCCCCACTATGCAAATATTATTCCGCTGGGACCTCGCATCCAAGTCTTCGCACTTGGCCTTCACCGTCCCCACTTCTATTGCCATTGTGGACACCGTGGTTTTCAAGTTTGCAAGCGCGTCTTCTGTACCCGAAATTCTCGTCTCTGCTTCCGTAATGCGTAATGTTGTTTTTTCTAGTTGTGTTCGAATGCTTGCCACATTTGCTGTTATACCGTCCAATTCATCATTTAGTGCAGAGAAGCCTTTTTGCATGGCCAGAAAGACTGCCTGAGGGTCCATCGTCGGCCACGCAGGGGTCTGTTGTTGCGGGGGAGTTTCCCCTTCCATCTCAAGTTCGTTATCCTTCTGGATTGCCATTGTGTACTTGTCTATGGTTCCCCTACCCTTCTTGGGGCCAAAGCTTCTGGGCATCGTTTTTCCGTAATGAGGATAGGTCCTGGGGACCACCCTGGAGGTCCGCGTTTGCACGTAGATTGCACTTGGGGTGCGCAGAGAGGATCCAACACATATTCCGTATGAAGATTTTTATGGGGGGGATCAACTTTGGCGTTGATACTGTTCGCCTGCGTAGATTGATGTTGACAGCACTAGGTTTCGTTGTCCTTGGCTGCTACTTGCAGCTATCGCCTGGTCCATGTACAGATTTGTGCCATCACCGGCCTGGCCAGGGGGCTAGCTCATCTTCGACAGAGTATACATATGCACTGCATTCGTATAGAGCGTGCACGCTTCCACTGCGTTGTGGGCCTCTATCTCTGCCCTATCTTTGCCCATGCAATCAGTTCACACTGTTGCCCATACAGGGTGAGGTTACGAAGTTATGATCTGTGAGGCATGATCCTGCGCAAAACCAATCTTTTAATTCCTGTGGTGGGGGGGAAACCCAGCGCGCGGGGGCCAGGTGTCACCCGTAGAATCCTCAATCGCCGGATAGTATGGCCTTCTTTCCCCGCTGGAGTGGGCCATTATTTTCCCAAGCAGTCTCCTCGTGCCGACCTGGGGAACACTAATGTGTGCGATAAACCTTCCCCCCCGCGTACACCACGCGGTCAAAGTTGCCCCACTGTCCGTGGCTGTGTTTCTGCATGTTGTTCGGGGGTTCTCATGCGGTCTAGGCACGAGGGACCTGTCGCGGCCACCCCCACCAGTGTCCACCTGCCTTATAATGGGGGGGAGTGGGCAGGCTCGGCCCCTCTCTTGTAGGTTGTAACGTTGAGCCCCAGGGCAGTGATGCTGTTCGAGCTCCAGCAGGGGGGAGGGAGGCCAAAGCCGCCTCAATGTCCAACTAGTGCGCCCGTTTCTCGGGCCCGGGGGCGGGGCGGAGGAGAGGCAGGCCACCGGAACAACCAATCGCTCCAGCCCCCCGCCACCAAACCACCCGCTGCCTCCAAAACCCGGGGCACAGCCAAAGAGCAGCATGGGGCCCCGGGTGCCACGAGTGCGAAGCCCCTCCTCACCTCCTCCATGTCGCACCTTCGCGCTGGCGTGTCCCGTCCACAACAGAGCATGGATCGATGCAAGTCCGTGATATAAAGGGGGCCCGCAGGCGCTCAACGAGGATCGGAGTGCCCGCGATTCAGCCCCAGGCGCCGGCAGGCTGCTCTCTCCCCCACCACTCCTCACGTTGATCAAAGCCAGGCTCCTCCCCCCTGTCTCCGGCTCGGCGCTTAATCTCGCCTCGTACTGATCGCGGGGTCCAGGCAGTGCCGTATTTCAGCAATCTTGCACTCCTACGCCGCTAAACTTCGTGTGCTCAGCCAGATGCCTTTCAGACAAGTTCACTGTTCAATATTAGCAGAACTGGATCCTATATGAGGTTATAAAGGCATTGCGGCCTTGGATTCCGCCGGAGCTCACACGGGAGCAGCAATTTTCTCCCGTGCGCAACAGCGCCCCCCGAGTCCCAAACACAATTAAAAGTAAAAAAGAGGCCTGTGCTGCTACTGCCTGACTAATCTGATTTTGAATGTTGAGGTATTGTCCCAGCATACATTTTTCAAAATAAAAAACCAGGACAGGCAACCAACCAGTGCTGGAAATCGAAAACATTTATTGGGGAACCATCTCATCCTTGGGTGGATGGGGTTGTGGGGGAGGAGTGGGCTGGGCCGAGGGGCGTGTTCCCAGGCAGGTCACACAATACTGTATCTGTTCATAGAACCCAATCCTGGCGATTTGCATAAAAGCAAAGAAACATTATGGGTGCATAAGTATGTCCAGAATTTTCAATTTGAAACATAACATGTCTTATTGTGATGAAGTAAGAAACCCCTTTCAGAGAATAAAGGGAGTGGGGGTCTGCAATTTCAATTGGTCACGCTACTCACCCCAAGAAACCAATGTCTGTACATTGCCGGACATATATACCAGTCTGGACAGCTGCAACAAGCTTTTGAGGCTTTGGCACTTTCTGTATTCATACTTTTGCATGGATTAGTATGACCAGATTTTCAAACAGAAATGTTGCCAGTGTTCAACATCCCCTCCCAAAAAAACAAGACAGTGGGGCTCATTACGAGTCTGGCGGTAGCTGTGCCGGTAAAACTGGCAAGCTGCCTCTGGACCCGGTAAATCAGGCGCCGGTAACTGTGTTGTTCCCCATTCCCATACTGTAACACTGGCACTGTTAATAACGTTGCCTGTGTTACAGTGGAAGTCTGCGAGTGGGTGCCGCTCAGCCCGCCAGAGCAGACCTGGTGGCAAGGAAACCGCCCGCAGACTCATAATTTGCTGGTCTGGAAACAACGGTGCTGGTAAGCTTTCCAGACTGGCAAACTCGTAATGAGGGCCAGTGTCTTAACTCTCGGGATTGGGGGACAAAGGGCCCAACTGCGGGACAGTCCCCGCAAAAACGTGACGACTGGTCACCCCACCTGGGCAGCATGTGTTCCTGCTCAGAGAGCACTGTTTTGTATCACTCCTGAATGAGATCGCCGACCGGACTTCTTTCTCAGGCAACAGACGACATCTCAGATAATAAAAATGCTATTTCGAGGGCATGTGGCCTTCTTGTTTCTCAGAAAATCAAAATTCATTCTCATTTTCCAAGCGGGCAAAATTAAGACGCCTTTTCAGAACAGCGTGCAGCTGTTCCTTGTTATATTCAATCAGTGTGCCTTTGCGGGAGAAGATGCGCACTGCCCCTGTGTGAGCACGTGCAGACGTCTGCCAGAAAAATGCTGCAAAAATGAGCATGGAGGCCTTCGATTTTTGAGCATGCGCACCAACAAACCCGAAATTACATGTCACATGCTTCGTATGCGATGACCGTGAATGGATGGATTTCCATTACGCATGTGTCTACCACATCCCGTGTAGTTCAAATTGCACTGATGGGTCCCATGTGAATGGTATTAAATGAATGGGTCAGTTTCTGAAAAAAAAGATGCAACGTTACACCACGCATAATGTATAGGTTACATATCCAGACCAGAGGCTTCTGTTAGGCTTCTCAACAGCATCAGTTTTAAAAACAGTGAAAAAATCTACAAAGAACCAGAACAACTACCCTTCCCATGGTTCTTAGGCGAAAGAGTGGCTTAAAAGTATCATTGGGCTATTTATCCAATCACAGTCAATTGCCCCTTGTAACATATCTGCACAGACTCTACCTTTTCTCTTTCTTTGATGCTCAGAGGACAGTTACAGGAATAGTTCACTCAAAAATGTTACTGTCTCGATCGTTCGGGCATGTATTTTTAAGCATACTGTAATCAATCTTAACATTTTTTCCTATGCATCTTACCATCGTTTTTCGTCACTTTTACACATGCGAAAACAATGGGTTGGGCGCGGCTATCTTGTGCTAATCTTATCCATTGATACATCGCCCCAAGTTCAAGTGCCCTTGTGGCAAGAATACAGATCGCCTGCCCCTCAAACTGCAATCACTAGATGCTTTTGCCCCGTTTCACAATGCCAATGCATGCCTCCTGTCTCCTGTCAACGTTCTCTGTGTGCAAGCTACTGACATGTCTCCATGGAAATGCCAGGATGCTTCTTCCCTCGACAAGTATAAACAGACCCTTTCTCAGCAGACAACACTGCTTTTTCAATCGTTTCACTGTACTTCGTTTTGAATGCCTGTGACTCGTGTCTGTTCTGTCCAGCTATCTTCCTAGTACAAAGCTCTGCGAACAGGTACTTACACTAGCAGAACTGAGGTATTTAAATATTTGTTGTATAATGGCAACAATACAGCCCTACCAGTACAAGCCTGAGTATTCCGGAGAGGAACTAATGGAAAAAGAAAGAGAAAGAAGCGAAAATGATCGTTATTGGACGATAGTTGGGAAGATGAATCACGGAGCATGAGCCTGAGCCTACTCGCATGGAAGACGTTTGCACCTGGTGTACCTGCAATCGTTGCAAGGTCATGCCAACCGAGGTGGAGAAATTCTGCTGCCAAGAAAACTGTGGATGCTCAGCCTACATGGCCGAAGAAGACAAACCACCGCTATGTGTTACTGAGCTGCATGACTTCAGGGAAGCCTGCCTCACAAGGTCCGTATTGAGGATTATGATGGTGCTTATGCATGACCTTTGCGCAACTGTTTGCACTCGCAATCCAAGTAACGAGTAAGTATACTCAAGATGTGATGTCATTTTGACCATTGAGTAGATTAACATTTCATTTTGTTCTCCTACATTGTCGTAACTTCAATCGATCACTGACAAAAGAATTTAGTATGTAAATTTAATTCATTTCTCTCGCGTATTGCAAATCTGAGTGTTCATCGCTTACGTGCAGAGATATCATTTCACCAAAATGCCAGGGGTAGCGGATGTGACATCACATAACCCTTGACCTCTGATGACATCACAGGAAATTATGTCATTTGACCCCCACCCAAGCGAAATCACGGGAAGCGATGGAAAATGACCTTTCACTCCTTGACAAAACAGGAAGGGGAATCAAATACCAATGTTCCCAAATATACTATGAAGAATATGATATCACTAAAATGTGATATACATTTCATACAAGAATGGATCACCATATGTATCATTCACATCAATCAGCGTGTATAGGACCATATTACCAAATTACTGTGAATGCAAGCAGACGTCCAAGCCAAATGATAATGATGAGTTTTTTAAGCACTTACTCTTAAGCGCTTTATATAGAACAAATATACAGTCAATATCTGTGTTGGTACTCATTTACCAACATCAGATGGATGAAAGGCTAAGTTAAGGTTTAAGAACAGATCAAATCAGTGGCTCATCCCCTGAAATGTGCCTGAAGTAAACCTTTAATGAGTCTAGCAATTATTGTATAGAATTCCACAAAGACAAATTATTTGTTATTCCTATTCTTTCTTATTTAGGGTCACTACTCAAAGTGTTACACTTGTGCAACCCCCTGCATTTTTTAAGAGGCCTGAACAAGAAAGCAAGACACTTTAGATACAAAGAGCCACATGGTGCTGGCCACAGCCCAGGAGCTTACATTTTTTAAAAAAACATCCTTTTTTTAGGGCTAGCAAGGGAGACCACAGGGGTAGCAAGGGAGACCTCAGGCGTCGCAGTTGCAACCCCTGGCGACCCACAAATGACGACACTGCTTACGTGTCTTTCACTTTCAACTAAAAAACAACATTTCTCTATGGCCCAAACCGTTCTGGCTTGAAATGTGTTCACTTTTGTAATCTGTCAATACTTCAAAGCGCAAGTACATTTTTCCAGAAAGTAACTTTTCTAAGGGCAACTATGCCATAGAATTTAGGATGCATTTTCAAATAAGGTGGCACACTTATCTGGTTCATTCAATTAAAATATTTATGTTTCTGTCATGACCACTGTGAGGGGGCACAAGTTGTGCCACAAGCAGGCTCCCACCAGAACCCTGAGGGCCTTAAAAACACTGCAAAAGGGCTCCTGGAGCCAGTCCTGGCACCTTTGGCACCAGGCTCATATGTAGGAAGAAAGGGCTGTTCAAACGAGGTCCCATTTATGTACATGGGCCTTTAAATCCAACATGGAAGCACCCACACAGTCTAGTTCTAAGAACCAAGCCATGCGGTCTAGTGTTTTGGGTGTGGTAGGCCTGGAACTACTTTCCCTGGTACTACTCACCGTGTCCAGCTCCTGGTCTTCGGCATCTTCCTGTAATCCTGCAAGAACAAGATTATTCTGTTTTACCTGAGAAAACACCATCCAGCACTCAGCATCTCAACTGACCTGCAATCTATGGAAACCGAGAGAAGAAGAAACATCACTCACCTGTGAGTACTAGCTTAAGGACTTCCGGAGAACCGCTACCACAGCTGTTGTTCGAACATTGTGACCTGCAATAACGACAAAGGGAAAAACAATATTAGAACGTGCGCTTCCAAAACATCGAATTCCATCAGTCTTACCTGAATTCCATCGTGCTATGCCACGCTTCCATCCGGAGCACCATAGCAACATCTGCAAAGGAAAAGAGACATATTCAGGTTCGCTTTCAATATTAAACAACCGCACAGCGCTGTATTAACCTTAACGGATTCCGGGGGCCTGTTTTTCATCGCGCTCTCATCCACTCGCAGCACAAGAGCGGCCTGTGTGGAGAAGAAGAACAAAACACAGTTTAGTTTTAAAAGACAATAAAGGCGCTGTGCTTTGTGCTTTCTCTTACCTAGAAAACATGCCTCTCCATCCAGCACACCAGCATCAAGACCTTCGCACATGAAAAGAAGGAGATAAAGACATTAACCAATTCCCACCATAAACAAAACAAAGACTTACAATTAACAAAGTTACCTGCCTACCAGCAGATTCGGGGTCACAGCAGGCCTGGGCCCAAGGAAGGCGAACTGCACCAGTGAAGCAACTCGGGCAGCTCGCCAACAAACGTCAAGCGCCCCTGCACAAGAAACGCAGGACGGATAGCTCACCCTACAAATAACTAAGATTCATTATCAGCCGGTCAAGTGGCACAGCGAGTAGAGCGCCCGCTTTGACACCCGTGCAGAGCCTGTTAACGCAGGTTCGAATCCCGGCGGGGCCAAACTCAGCCTTTCATCCTTCCGAGGTCGATAAATGAGCACCACACACCGTGGGTAATAATAAGCAGCGCTCAGATACCTGAGGGTTTGTAGCGCTATATAAAAGCCTAATTATTATTATTATTATTATTATTCAGATCTAGGCAAATACGCATCCAGGGTTCCAGATCTGAGAGCCCCTGGGGATATCAGGTGAGCGTAAAAGTTTCTCTTTCACAGATGGTACAGGCTGGTGGTCTACCGTTCATTTACTTGGTGGCTTTATGGGAGCCTTGGATTCTGCGTTCATCGAGTAATACCCGCCTGTGTCATTCGAGCCATTTGCGCCAAATTCCCCAGTGGACAATACTGTCAAGGATGGCACTCTATTAAGAGTGGCACAGGACACCCAGAAAGGGTTTGGGTGGTTGTGCCAAAATAAAGTGGACAGATAAGTACACACACAGCTGAAAGGAAAGAGAACGAAGAGTAGGCAAGAGTAGCAAGGAAAAAGGTACAGAATGAATTCCCTCTTGGGGTGTATGCAGATATAGGAAAAGAGTATTCCACGAACCTTAGGAAAAAACTCTAGCCTTCTGCACAGTTTGCTATAACAGAGGCCCACGCTGTTTGCTCATGGCTTGGAACAGCAGCTATGGGTGTCTGTAAGTAGAAACGAGACAAGGGAAGGGGCAGAGGTTGACTGATGGGAACCAACAGACAAGCTCTGTACAAAAGGGTCTACAAACAGTACAAGAGAAGATACTTACAGACAAATCCAGGAAAAGGAGGTTGATAGCAAACTAGCAGAAGGAAATGAAGGGAAAGTCGTGTAACAGGATAGGATAGCAGAGGACAGTAAGGAACAAGGTTGAGAGCTCAGAGGAGCAGGAAAGCAATGAGCAAGCCCACAGGAGCAGGGCTGTAAGGTAGAGAGCCCAGAGGAAAAGGGTTTAGGGCAGCAGAGTAAAGCAGGCTGCACGGCAAGGAACCCAGAAGGGCCGGGCAGCAAGGAGTGGGCCCTGAGGGGCAGGGCCGCTGACCGTAGAAGGTTGCAGAGGACTGTAGAGGGCTGCTAGGCCGAGAACCCAGCAGAAAAAGGTAGGTAGTATGCAGCCGAGCGTGATAAGCTGCAAAGTAGAAAGCCCAGAGGACAAGGGCTGTAGGCAGCTGGAGTGAGGCAGGCTGCAGAGCAGGGAGCCAAGAGGACAAGGGCTGTAGGCAGCCGGAGTGAGGCAGGCTGCAGAGCAGGGAGCCCAGAGGACAAGGGCTGTAGGCAGCCGGAGTGAGGCAGGCTGCAGAGCAGGGAGCCCAGAGGACAAAGGCTGAGGCTGGAAAGCAGCAAAGCGTGATCAGCTGCAATGTAGAGAGCCCGGCAGGGCAAGGGCGGAGGCTGGAAGGCAGCAGAGCGTGATCGGCTGCAATGTGGAGAGCCCGGCAGGGCAAGGGCAGAGGCTGGAAGGCAGCAGAGAGTGATCGGCTGCAATGTGGAGAGCCCGGCAGGGCAAGGGCGGAGGCTGGAAGGCAGCAGAGCGTGATCAGCTGCAAGGCAGGAGCCTGGAAGAGCAGTGCTGAGGCAGGGAGTCCAAAAGGCTAGCCTAGTAGGCAGCAGGGTGTAGCAGGCTGCAAGGCAGGACACCCAGAGGAGCAGGGCTGAGGCAGGGAGCCCAAAAGGCTAGGGCTGTAGGCAGCAGGGTGTAGCAGACTGCAAGGCAGGAGCCCACCAGGGCACTGGAACAAAGAGCAGGTGAAATCAGGAAACAGCATACAAAGTTTGTAGCTCGAAGCAATAAGGCGCCGGAAGGACTCTCAATGCAAGAGACTGAGCTCTCGCAGGCAGCAGCCTTTATACTGCCCAGCCCAGCACAGAGGCAGGCTAATTGGTTGCACCTGGCTCAGCACACCTGCAGACAATCGGCCACCTCCCTCTCTGTTCCTGAGCTGGTGGAAGTAGAGCAAATCCCTAGGGCTTCTGGGGATTGTAGTTCTGATGAAGAAAAATAGGAATAGCCAGGAATAGAAGGTTATAGCCAAGTGCATTATGGTAAGTGTAGTTTTCTGGGAAAAATAAAAAAGCACCAAAGTCTTGCAAATGGGAAATAAAGTCCAAATAGTGAATAGTGGTTGATCCAAGAGTTTTCTGTAGATAAATGAATAACAATTTGTCCATATTGATCGCCAATGTATGCGCCCGTGGCGCAGGCATGACAAATACAGGCGATTTTCATACACTATGCTGCAACCACAAATATCCAATTTGTAGTTTGCTTGTGCCATCAACATCACCAAACTAAATAAAATACAAATGAGCATATACGAATAGTTGTTGAAATTTTTCAGTGAGTCAAGAACACGCTCAGTCATCTATGAGGGTCATGAAAGAATGATTGGTGTACCTTTGTGCTAGCCTCGTCCCCGCCTATGCCCCCTCCAGTAGTGGGTAGGTGGGAACGCTCAAGGTACCAAATACCATGTAAAACTCCAAAGGATCCTCCAGACTCCCCTCTTCAAGACCCCGCCCCAGCAATCAACATGCGTTTGTGTCCCTTCAGCAGTGTTCATGGCCTTTTGCGCTCACCTCATGCTCATCCATCCCCCTCCAGTATCAATGGCAGTTCACACCTATGACCGTGCGCTCCCAAGGGGGCTAGGTGGGTGGGAAGACTCAAGTGGCCAAACACGATGTGCACCTCAAAGGGATCTTCTGCACAGTGACCATTGTTCACATGGCCCCCGAGGCCCAGTGTCTCTAGACTCCCCTCTTCAAGACCCCGCACCAGCAATTAACATAGGTGTGTGTCCCTTCAGCAGTGTTTGGTGACTTCTGCGCTCGCCTCATGCCCATCCATCCCCCCTCCAGTATCAATGGCAGCTCACACCTATGACCGTGCACTCCCAAGGGTGCTGGGTGAGTGGGAACACTCAAGTTGACAAACACTATGTATACCTAAAAGGGATCTTCCGCACAGTGACCATTGTTCACATGGCCTCCCCAGACCCAGTGTCTCTAGACTCCCCTGTTCAAGTCCATCCATCCCACTCCCTCCCTGCACAGTATCGATGGCAGTTCGCACCTAACACCATGCACTCGCAAGGCAGCTGGGTGGGTGTGTGGGTGTGGATGCTCAAGGTGCCACAAGTTGTGGAATCGCTAGCCTCTGTGTAGCATTGAAAATATATATTACGCATCATACAAATTTATGCAGACTCTTTGTTTTTGTGTTGGTAATAAAAGTCTGTGGCCCTCATTACGACCCTGGCGGATTTTTTTCGCCATCGACGGACTTTTCCGCCATGGCGTAAAGTCCGTTTACGCCATGGCGGATGGTGGACTTACCGCCCCATTCCGAGGTCGGCGGGGCGGTAAGTCCCCATTGACCCATTTACCCTTCCCCATTCCCATTTCGGCCCCATAGGGCTCAATGGGAGTGGGGAAGGCGTTAATTACGCCACCGTAAAATACGGTGGCGTAATTAACACCAAGGTCCCATAGCGCCATGGATTTTTACGCCCGCAAAAAGCGGGCGGAAAAATGACCATGGCGCTCTGGGAACTCGGAATTGGCGGTAAGGGGTCGGCACAGCTAACGCTGGCGTAAACCCCTTACCGCCAGGGTCGTAATGAGGGCCAGTGGCTTTTATTAAACATAACAATAAAAAGGCAAACAAGATTACTGTGTTTATGTCACAAATCAACAGGTGTGCAGCGTTATCATAGTTCTGAACTTTTTGACACTTGGACCGTTAAACAAGAACTGGGCCTCCTTGGCTCACTAACTGCCCCCATTGTGAGCTCTCAGGTCTGTGTGTTGGGGACCTGCATCTTGTCTTGTGAGGACTCTTACGCTTGATGGTAGCTGCCTTCCAGGCCCATTGCCACAGCAGAGTGGGTCCAGGGCCACTCGGGTTCACCCAAAAGACCCTTGCTCTCCTACAGCTCTATTCGCACATCCTTGTTGCTAGTATGTTTAAAATCCCTGTATGGAATAATTCCATCCCATTTTTTGTTAGGTGTGTTCCATTTTTGTGGAAACGCTCTGGGTCTGAATAGACTACTTGTGTCCCCATGCCTCCACGCACTGATGTGGCTGCAACTATCCTCAAAAAATGTGTCCCATATTCTGTGATATCCTTTGTCCACATGACCAGGCCAGACCCAGTGTCTCCTGACTCCCCTCTTCAAGACCCCGTCTTGGGACTTTTGCGCTCACCTCGTCACCATCCAGCCTCCTCCCTAGTATCAATCGCAGTTGGCACCCATGAACATTGTCGTATTGGGCCATAAGTTTGTCTCGGCACCAATGAAAACATGGCACACAGTTTGAAGTCACTATTCCTTTTCGGACACCATTTGAATATTACCCAAAGGTGAGTATTTTGATGAAAAGGTAATGCAAATTGTGAATTTAAAAAATATATGTTATATATATTCAGCAACAGTGTTCACTACTACTACTAGCCCCATATCAAAGTAACTCATCAAACTGGCCCACATGGCCCAAAAAATCTGGCCACTTTCAGAAAAAGAAAATGACCCACACATTTATTTTGCGTTTCTGGCTCAGCCCTGGCCCTATTGCCCTACAGGCAGTCTGAGCAGGCCTATGCCTGTGCCCTCGCATTTTGGCAGATGTGAAACATTAATCAAGAGGGCTCCTGGCCCAACCATGATCTACCCAGGAAGGTCAGGTAGTCACAAAAACAAACTGACCAAGGTGACCAAACAGAACTAACGCACTTTAATATGTCTGGGGTTGCTATTTGTACTATTGTTCAGAAGAGAATTGCCCTAGCACTTCGGTGCTGGACTGCACATTTGATTTGAGTGGGAGAAAGACTGATGTTCAAATGGATATTTCCCATCTGTGAAAGGTACACTGAGTCTGTCAAACCCCCTGCTAGACCCAAACCCCATGCACACATGCAATTCATGGCACATGACCTTATCACAACTGAAAAAATCGACTTCCTCGCCGTTACGGACTCCTGGCTGCACTCAGAAGCCGTCCCAGCAATTATGCAAGCTATTCCTGAGGACTACACCCTCTTAAGACTAGACCGCACCTCCTCTCGAGGCGGTGGCCTAGCCATAATAGCAAAAACCAGCCTAGCACTGAGACTTGCTCCTCCACTAAAGGTAGACTCTTGCAAACTCCTGACCGCCAAATTAACTACCTCAACTACTCAAACCATATCTATCCACCTTATCTATAGACCTCCAGGCCCTCTAGGATCCTTTGAAGAAGATTTCACTAACATCCTTTCGGGTAACCTCAAAAATACTTCACCAAGTCTTCTTCTAGGAGATTTTAATATCGGCTGCAAAGACCCCTCAGATCCCAATGCCACACTGATCAACGACTCCATCGTGGAATTATGCTTTGTCCAAAAGGTAACAGGCACCACTCACACGAAGGGCAGAACCCTTGATTGGATAGCGGAACACCATTGTGCAACGTCCATCAACACCATAACCCCCTTGCCCTGGTCTGACCACCACCATCTCTTTCTCCCTTGAAGTCACAGCCCCTTGTCATACCATCACTATTGCTCCTGCTATTCCTACAAGGAATAAAAAGAACATTACAGTTGACCAACTAATTCCTCGGATCATCCCTACTTTTAATTCTCTCCCTGACTCTGCAGACCCACTTCCCTTGGTCGAAGAGTACAATAAGGTAACGTTATCCGCCTTGGATACCATAGCACCCTTGAAAATCAGAAAATGCAAACAGAAAAAAAACATGTTAATTCATGGTTCTCTCCCCATCTAAAAGCCATTAGACTTGAGAAACGTAAATGTGAACAGATATGGAGTTTAAACCCTTCTGAAACTAACAAAAAGAACCTTACTAAACTAGCTTCTCTATACAAAAAAGAAATAATCCTTGCTAAACAAGAATCCTTCAATTTGTGTATCACCCAAGCTAACTCCAACACAAAAGAATTATTCACAATCATTAAAAAACTGGAAACACCTAGCCAAGCCCCTGACACCTGCCTTAAGGACAAAACCTGGTGCAACAGTATTCAGAGTGCCCTAGCTAATAAATTAACGACCTTGCAGGCCAAAATCAATAACAAAAAAGAATCCCTCCTCCTCGTCTCCAACTCTAACAATATCTCGGCCCCTGTGCCCGCGAACACCTCACCTCATAGCCTGTCCGAACCACCTAAACCCCTCTTCAACTTTAAGAAAGTATCCACTATAGAAGTTGAAAAAGTCATCTTAACTCTCAAACCCTCCAACTGCCATGGCGACCCTTGCACTGCACAAATCATAAAGGATGCCGCAAGGGACCTTTCCCCTTTCATAACCAAACTTATAAATGCCTCATTCTCTTCCGGTACCGTTCCCAACAATCTGAAACAGTCATGGGTCCTCCCACTTCTAAAAAAACGAACACTTGACCCGTCCATTCCCACTAATTATCATCCCATCACGACAGCGCCATTCCTGCTAAAATTCTGAACAAGGTAGTGTACCTCCAAATTCAACAATATCTGGAACGCAACCACCTCCTAGGAGTACGCCAGTCAGGTTTTAGACTGCAACACGGAACAGAAACTGCACTGATCGACCTTAAAGCACAAATAGACACCCTGAGAGATAATGGTAACACAGCACTACTTCTGCTGCTTGACCTCTCAGCGGTGTTTCACCTGGTTGATCATAAGACTCTCTGCCACCATTTAGTCTCGGCCACCCACTTCTCACAAGAAGCCCTAGGCTGGATTCAATCCTTCTTAGACAATAGAACCATGCAGGTCTTCGCACCCTCAGCAGCTGCAGACCCTATTCCTATCACGTGTGGTGTGCCTCAGGGCTCATGTGTTTCGCCCACTCTGTACAACATCTACACGAAGTCCCTGTTTGATGATCTATATGGCCTGGATATCACCTACAATGATTATGCAGATGATACAAAGATTCTCATCCCGTTGACGGGAGATTACGACAAGGATTTGGCCTTTGTGAACAGAGTATATCTCATCATCCAGGCATGGATGGCCTCACATGGACTATGCCTGAATGATGATAAAACGGAACTCCCCATTCTGGGCACCACGAATAACCTCAATAAATTAGGCCATCTCTATTCTAACTTCACCATAGACAACAATATCATTCCAGTAGCCAAGGAAGTAAAAATTCTTGGCTTCTACCTAGATTCCACTCTCACTTTCAAAAAACAAGTAAACTCCATGGCCTCGGCCACTGCCTACACCTGCAAGCTAATTAGAGCAGTTAAGCCATTCCTTACTACTAACAATTGCACTACTCTAGCAAGCGCTTTGGTTTTATCCAAACTGGATTACTGCAACACCACATAGGCTGCAACAAACATATTACCAACAAGATCCAGATCCTACAAAATAATGCCTTGAGGGCAGCCCTTAACATTCCCAAGAAAGCCCACATATCTGACTTAAGAAGATCCAACAACTAGCTCTGCACCAAAGATAGAATTCTCCTCAAATCAGACTCCCTAACTCATAAATGCTTACATATGGCCGCCCCCAGTACCTTACTTCCAGATTCCGGAGACAATCCACTAAGTGCCCATCCAGAACAGCAATACTAACCTACTTCAAGTGCCTAGATTCAGACGCACAAAGACTGGTGGTAGTAGCTTCCCGGTCAAAGCGGCACAAAACTGGAACTCACTCCCACCCTCCCTAAGAGAAGGCATGCCCTACCCACGCTTCAGATACAACCTCATCCAATGGAATAAGGAGCATGACATTTGACGCTCTACCACACTGCCCTCCACTGTCCACTACTGCGTATAATTGTATATATTGCATATAACTGTTGCTTGATGTTCTCTGTTACTATGTGTTCATTTGTATGATATAGGCCAGCACTGTTTATCAATTTTTTTGTTTAGTTTTGTATTGCAACGCACAGCAATGTAACCTAAGCTGAACAATCCTCTTTTCCTTCTTCTGCGCCCTAATACACTTGGGTCTGGTGCTCATTATAAATAAATAATCAATCAAACAAACAAACTTGTGCTGATGGCCTCTTTTAGGTAAGATTTTCATAGTAGTGATAAATCTTTCTGAACTGTCTCAACCCCAGAGCTTTTAGCTTTAATAGTGGATTATTTTTTCGTATAACTCTGTGAGTGGGAATCTTTTTCCACACTCACAGAATATTTTGATCTGTTTATGGGTGTGGTTTTTTGGGCTCTCCATAGTGTCTTTTAAAATGTATCCTCTTTGACAACTTTTTGGCAATACGTTCCTGTTGTTGCTGGGTTGCCCTACGCGCTCCATTTTTGCTTTCTCTTTTTAACCTACAGAGAACTACAGTTTGAGCGGGGTAGAAAGGATCTTTGTATCCCTTTTACATTTTATTAAGTGAGACCAGCACCCCCACATTATGTTGAGTGCTGGGGAGATAATGAGTATGCCCTTTCTCATTTTAAAGAAATGTAACATTTATGTTACAAAGACAAACTTACCATTGATGGCTGGTGGCAGTCATTTGTTGAACACTTTCCCTGATGTGAAAGGCTTACATTGACTTCATTAGCAGATTCAAACTGTCCTCATATTATAGGAAATTATGTTCTAACCGTTCTGCAAGTATTTAAAAGGTTAGTTTATTTACCTTAGAAATGTTGTGCCATTCTGGAAAGTAGATGTATGGTAATTTTACTTAGTTGTGCCTCTTCCACACAAGTAATGCTGTTGGTTTCACTTAGGATAATTGTATAAGTGTCCACCAACTGGGTTTTGCTTCCCCTGACTTGCTGTCAGCCTGTCCAGAATAAGTCTGCCTTAGGTTTTACCTACATAGAATAACAATGAGTCATTCATAAAGTGTAACACTGGGTTTTGATTTCTCTGGTCTGTTTTAGACAGACACAAAAAGAGTCTTAGGCAACACCTGCCTTTAAGTTGCTTATAGCTCCTGTAAAAAGTGTATAGGTTTTACTTACCTTGAGTGTAACTGTGTTATCCTAAAATAAGTTATGTTTATGTTTATTAGAGTTATTGCTTCCCTTAATCTGTAAACTGAAAAGCAACTGTAATTGAATATTACACCGCAAGGTCCAACTCCTCTAGAATAACTGTGCTATCCTGAATCAGAGTTATAGGTTAATACTGTGCCTTGTATCTGTGTTTCACTAGATCAGAAAAGTATATTGTCCAGTTGAAATGACTACGTGATTTCTTGCTGAGCGTCACGGTACAACTGATACGGTCTACTACCCTGGTATCACTAAAAGTAACTATTGGTTTTGAGTTCCCAAGAACTCCTGTTAGGTGTTCCAAATAAGGTTATACGCTTTGGTATGTGTACCTTCAAGCATAATGTTGTGTTTTTATAAATGTGGTCATATATAATGTGATAGTACTTGTTTCCCCCAAGATGTATACATGAATACTTGTATTTAAATAAACCATTTATTTGTACAATACATAGTGTTTCAGTGTTTCTTTGGACTGTTTGTATTAAAATGTCATTTGTATTGGTTCTACAGCCCTCTCTCCCTACTAAAATAAGCCTGGCTGCTCTGTCTATGCAACCCTGAACTCAGGTGGTACAGCCTTATACTAAGAGTGGTGTCTTGTACTGCCTCAGTTGAATGGTTTTACCCTTTGTTGGACTTAAGTAAAACTGTTCTAAGAGCCACCCCTTGGCAGATGCAATAAGTCGTTCCAATAAGGTATATGTTTTTCATATGGACGAAGTGGAGGTACATCCTGTCGACAATAGGTTTGATGAAAGGGCAACGGAAAGGGGTAAAACGGATGTCATCGTAGACACCAAATCTATCCCATGGCTACAGTTGTCTACATGGATCAAGCCCTTGCATCACTTGACAGTTTCCCAACGGCACAACCAATACCTTTTATGCACAAATATCCCATGAAGGTATTCGTTGTTGGCTGGGTTAGCCTGCGTTCCGCAGCTATTCTCACCTTTTGAAAACATTTCTGCCGCCAATGGCACATCCTACTCGAATAGTGGGAACCAATTCTTCATTGCCTCAGACCCCTTCCTGAATTTCTACAGCCTTCCCAGGAAGACCCTGTTTTTGCTTAACCGGCGCAATCGTGTGCTTTGACGCACTAATGCACTGTTGAGCCCAAGGCTACCCACTTCTTAGAGCTGGACTAGAAAGTTAGGGAACACGTCTAAAAAAAATTCTAAAGCTCCTAGTGTGTTAACCACCCTTCTCTTTACAGGTTGTGGCTGTGTTTTCCTCTTTTGTCACATTAGGAAATGTATTGTATGCATACTGTATAGTAGAGTATTGTGTGTGGTAACTGTTTTCGCATAACTAAAGTTTACTGGTATCTACTGGTCCTGTCAACAGTAAATGTATAGATATCTTTCATATCCACTTGTCTAAGAGTAATTTGTGGTTGATTGCTGTGTGTGCTCATTTTGGGCTTCCGATCACTATCACCCCCCTCCTGAGGCTTATTCTTGACCGCCTGTCAAGCTACCTCGATTGGTCTGGCTTGTCTAGAAGAAAGTTCCCCTGTTTCACTAAACCAAGGTTGGCCTCCTAAACTTCGGCCCATCAGGTAAGAGTTTAGAAATCCATCCTAACACCCTCCTCCAGCACTTGTACACCCATAGGCTCCTCCTTCAGTCCCCTATGCACTAGCACGGTCGATTAGCACAAGGCATAGTCCGAGCATGAATGTAACATATCTATTTTGGCCACGCAATGTCACCTGTCTCGAATGATGGTGGAGAGGGCTGCCTCGGGTGCTCAAGGGAGTATGAACGGACATGCATGTCCCCCACTAGGGAAAGAGGTCAAGAGATAGCTTGCAAGGATAACAAGGTTTAACTGTACAGAATTTTAAAAAATCAGCAAAGGACTCTGCTGCTCGAGAACTTTCTGACTCCAGAATTAATAATACTGTTCCCTTTTGAGAGGCCACAGCATCAGTAATGACATCACATATTGGGTATGAACCCGCACAGTTGATTAGTAGGACAATATACATGATCCTGCTCCATATGGGATGCCAGGCTGTAATTGGTTTGTTTCTCAGCCATCTGTCTATTCCCACGTGGGCCAGCTGGGCTCATCTCTCCATGGAGTGAAGGTCAGGTCTCTCATAAGTTACACTGTGAAAACAACAATAATATGCTAAGACAACTACCACATCACTATGGGATGCACGTGGAAGGCTCGGGGGCTGGTGCCAGGGGGAAGGGAGGAAGCAATACGGTCACACTGACCCACTCATTCTGCGCTTTGTGCCATGAAACAGTGCTGGATGAGGGAGAGATGGGGTTTTGATTGAATTTTCTTACAGGGATGATATATCCCCGGAGGTAGCAGCAACACATACCTTTCTGGATTGTTCTTATGTTCCTGTGGCGAAACATATTTTACATTGCTTTTTGTAACTGTCCTTGGTTTTCTGAACCACTTGCCCAAAGCAGCGTCTTGTCCTTTTTTTTTTGCGCGGGGGGCATTCTTTCACAAAATCGAAACCTACCCGTCTCTGGCTGCAGTCATTGAAAACAGGATGCTATTGTTATTTGGCCTTGAGCGAAAGTCAGCAACTGTTTGAAGGACACAATGTATTGAATACACGCAAAAAATGCTTATATTTACTATATTGAAAGTGAAAATACGAAAGTTTAGTTTCCATTTCTGTGATCTGTTGTTCGGAGCGGTTAGTCAATGTGACATCGAGAGAATGGAACTTCCTGAAATGACGTAAGATCAACTATACATAATATTTGTGCAATTAAAAACAGAATGTGTGCTGTATGCATAATGACTAATTCAGCGACATTCAAAAGTGCGATTTGACCAAAAGAATTGACACATACGTTATGTTATGTTGAATAATATTTATACCGCGCACTTTAAAAAAAACAAGTGCGTAACTCGCGGTTTATCTTTCTAGTAATGATTATTTGTGTGTAGTTTAAGTGAATACAGGTGTCGTTTTTTGGGACGTATTGATTACTGGCCTTGCACACCAATATATTCTGTGCTGAGTTAAGGGTTGTTAGATGGACCATTTTGTGATGATTATTCCTCGAAGACCCGCAACCACAACCTATATGCAGGCGAATGATATCTAAACCGCTATGTCCCATGGAATATCCTGGTGTGCTGTCACCGTTGCATCCTTATGCACCATAAAGTGGAGGCTGAAGGCAGGGGCGGGGGCTGAACCTTTTCCATGGGCACTTGGTTCTCTTTTCAATCCCTAATATTACCAGTTCCATTATAATGCAATCGGTCTGTGGTTCAACATGAAACGTTGCTATCTCTGTCCTTATTTTCTGGTAAGGCCCGAGTTTTGAAGCAGGTGCATCTGGTTCTCCATCCCATTGGGAGCTATACCTATTTCACAGTGCTAAACTTTCATGCACACCGTGGTCTAAAATACTCCCCCATGTTGTCATCTGTGTGTTCATTCTGTGTGGTTTGTGTTTATGATTAGGTTTCATCTGAATTATACGGTAACTTGCTATATTCGATTACAGAACGGCTACTAAAATATATTATTTTATTCTGTTTTCTACACAGCTATATTGTACCGTTCTGCGTATTCCATAGTTTTCAGCTACCATTGGATGGATTCTTCAGCCAACATTGGCGGATAATCATCAACAGTGCTTATTTGATCAGCGTTATGTGGGACGACCGACACGGACCAATCTGCCCTTTGGCAGTACCAGAAATAAGGAGCAACCTGTCATTGTTTCTGTTGTAAAAACATTCTGATGCAAAAGCGTTGCACTTGACAGTGCCAACAATCCATATCTTCTCACGAACGAAACAACATGCGAGTCATTAGAAAGTTTTGCTGGTGTAACATATGGACGCACAAGAATTGGAGTACAGGGATTGATCAATCGCTGATCGCAATCAGTGTATCATGAGGACGTTATGAACAACATTTGAAGCATGCGTTGTTCGATAGCTATAAATTGTATGCCAAAAACATATTGTTCATTTTGTGGACTTAATATTCTCTTGCGAGTGTTGGTTGAAAAATAAAGCACCTGATACATTGCAGACTATTGATGTTTTCTTAAAAAAGTATGTTTTGCGCTCCTATTTGGGACAAGAAAAAAAAAAGCTACACGCTGTGAGAGGATGTGTGTGTGTTTATCTTTCAGGTTCTGCGTTAAGTAACTTTATGGCGGGGTTGATGACGGGGCACGTTTGGCTACGCTGGCCACGAAGGTCATGAAAAATAGGTGTAACACAGTGTTTGGACTAGTGATGTCAGTTTGAGGGGTGGGGCATCTGTATTCTTGCCGCGAGGGCACTTAAATTTAGGGCGATCCATCAATGGATAAGATTAGCACAAGATGGCCGCGCCCAACCCGTTGTTTTCGCATGTGTAAAAGTGAGGAAAACTAAGGTATGATGCATAGGAAAAAATGTTAAGATCGATTACAGTATGCTTAAAAACACAGGCCCGAACGATCGGGACAATAACATTGTTGAGCAAACTATTACTTTAAGTCTCTCGCTGGCATTTCCTACATAGCATTTATCTTGGAATGTCTGACTGAAGAATACATGTTCGTAGGCAGATTAAAATTGACAGTAGTATTTTATGTATTGTGTAGACATGAAAAGGTACACATAATTGCAGGGAGGCGAATACCCTCCGCCAGGGTTAGGGTGACCCAATTTATTAAGCGTGTTGCAGTGCATTGAGCACAGTAGAGCCCAGGCCTCCAGATGTTTTACCTCCTTTTCTTCCATTTCGTTTGCAGCAGTGGCTCAGCGCCAACTTGTGCATCTGACCAGTGGTGACACCATTTCACAGTTATCAGCCGGAGCACATCAACAGTCAACAAGCCACCCATCGAGCACAATGGGAGCCACATAAAGCAGAGAGATTTTGTCGACGTTGATGAAAAAGAAGCCGTCACTCAGAGACCAGCCAGGATAGTAGGCCTACTAGTGTCCTCCAGTCAAGCTATATTTCCAGAGGCGGCTACATTATCAAGCGTTACAGAGGATGAAAATAAAGCATCTGTGAGTGGACGTACAACCAGGAAGTGAAGTCCTGATATCCAGGATGGATGGAGATGCAATGTTGGCTGGACCCCCATGGCTGCACTGAATGGGAGAGCGATCATCGGAAGCTCCCATGAGGTGGTTATAGAGTTGGATGCCAACAGATACAGCTTGTGAGCCCAATGTGGGACATTGGCCAAAGGAGGTAGAGGCTCCCAAACACAGCGGAAGCACCACAAACTGCCTGGAGCGGTTATTTAGATCCTTTGCGATCAAGGCTCTAACTCAACACACAGTGAAGTGTTGCATTCCCCTCAGTATGGACAGCCTCTAGGCAGTGAGATATATCTACCATCTAGGAAGCATGAGATCCCAGCTGTTGACAGGGCTAGCCAAAAACTTTGGGACTACTGCCTGGAACAGAAAATGTTGGTGCAAGCAGAATACTTGCTTGACTGGCGAATACAGTGGCTATCTGGAATTGGAGCAATCTGAGGGACACCAGCGACTGGACCCTGCACAGAAAAGTTTTTTCCAGAAACTGATAGTCGTGTAAGGGCTATGCACAATGGACCTGGTCGCCTCAAGACTCAACCAGCAACTGGAGACTTTTTTCAGAAGGAGATGGGACCCAGCAGCAGTGGCAACAGAAGCTTTCCTACAACATTGGTTACCCAGCACAGAATTTGGCTTTCCCCGTTCATCATGATCATGCGTACATTAGTGGTCACGATATCAGCCAGCCAGCCTCGTGATTCTGATACCATTCGAGGCATCGCAGGCATGGTTCTGGATCCTCCTAGAGCTCACCACTGATCTACCGATCCTGCTTTGTCCAAACCCTCAAATAATGCAGAACCTGGCTGGAAAACTCCATCTGATAGTGCTAGATGGGACACTATCTCTGGTAGCATGGAAGATTTCCGGAGTTCCTGGGGATAGCCACGGTGGTCGATTAGGGCTCAGGAATTATTATGCAGCTCCTGGGTGCCAGGAATGGCTGTCTTACAGAGCAGCTTTAAGCACCTGGCTTAGCAGGGACATGGTGCGGAACAGGAATCCCAGTAAGACATGTGGCAAATTCTGTCTCAGAATAAGACAGTAAATGGTAATCCAATAGGGGAACAGACCTCGATAAAAAGCCTTCTGAAAGGAATGTGTGTGGGAAAGACTCTAGCTCCTAAATACACTCTCCTGTGCGGTGCAGACAACTTCTTTCGCCTTTTCCTGAGCTAGCCTGACAATGAGCTTCTATCCAGGCAGGCCTTAACCGCCAAACTGACAATTCTCCTCCATTTAATTTCTTGCAAAAGAGCTTTAGATGTAAAGGCCCAAGAGGTTTCCAGCAGAAGTATTTCTCCAAAGGGAATGACATTTAACGGTTCCACGTGTACTAAAGCAGGAATGACAACAGCGACCTGGCCAAGTTTTGTTAAACAGCGGAGGCTTAGCGCAGTCCGGTGCCTCAAAGTTTATGAGGCAGAGACAGCGAGCGTTGAGCGGTCAGGTAGACGCAACTACTCACTGGACTAACGGGATCATATCGAGCAGTTTCAAGCATGACCATCGCGAGATGGGTCGGATGGGTCATGCAGGAGCAGACCGGAACAGATACTCAAACCTTCGGAGCTCAATCACTAAGAGTTATCACAGCAAGTTCTGTTTGTTGCCAATAAAATGCTTAGCATAGTCTGGTTAATATTTACTTTTGGGGAGGAAGGAAAGCTCAGGGGCAACGCAAAGCAACACTGGTTTGAATCCCGATCCCGCGCTCAGAAACCACTTGCTAGTATTAAGTGCTTATAAATGAATAATAATATAAAAATAAATAAAAATAAGCATTTAAAAACATTTATTTTGCATGTATCAATCGTCTCCCCTTCTTCCTCGAGATCCAAATCCAACCCCTCTTCCTCCTCACCTGGATCCTGCGGAGATACTGACGTCTTCTTTCTTGCCTTTTTCCACTGGTCTTCTTTTTTTGTATAGGTATGGTCTGCCCCGAGAAGAAGCCACAGCGGACCCTGTACAGAGCGCAGCCCACTGAACTCGCTCCTGGAACAGACCTTTTAGGGGAAAAAAGCCGGAGGCTAAAAAAAAACCCTATAAAAGTCCAGCGATGAAGTTAGCTCCAGAAAAAACAAATCCGGAGAGCAATGATGGCAGTGAATGAAGACCGGACTGTGGGCGCTGTGGGCACGGGGGGAGACCCCAGGAGGATGGGCGGCCGCTAGAGACAGGGCAAGGCTTGACGCCAGCAGGGGAGACTTAGGAGACACGGCTGAATCAGGGAGACCAGAAAGACAGAGAAAAAAAAGGGAGGAAAAACGAGAAGCCAGGACCCAAGGAAGGGGAAGCAGAACGGGTGAGAAAGGCACACATGCCAGGAGATAGGGGCCAGCGGGACCTGGATGCGGGGCGGGAGTCACAGAGAGAAGGAAACTACAGCATAACACCAGCCGAGGGGGGAATCGAACAGCGGATGCAACGTGCAAACCGCTAGGGAAGCAGGAAGTTAAACTTCCTGGCGGTTGCGCGTCGCAACCACTAGACTGCTAGCATGCGCCAGGATCGCGACGTGCTGGAACGCTAATGGCGCCTCAGCCGCCAGCAATTCCAAACACTCCGCGAAACCCGGCGCATTACAGTATGCCACCCCCCACAGTCCACCCCTCCGAGCTTACCTGGGTGAGCCCTATGAAACGAGCTTACCAACCGTGGGGCATGAACATGGGATTTAGGCTCCCAAGAGTCTTCGGACGTCGGATAACCTTTCCAATGGATGAGGTATTCCAGGCACCCTCTGCGGTACCGGGAGTCACGGATTCAGGAAACCTCATATTCCTCAGGTGGAATTGCTGTAGGCCGGGGACTTCTCTGGCTAGATTTGAAAATGGAATTTGGGTCGGCTTCTTTGAGAAGGGAGGAATGAAAAACAGGATGGATGCGAGATAGGCTACTAGGTAATCTGAGGCGGTAAGTGACCGGGTTGATCTTGGATAGTATCTCAAATGGACCCAAGTATCGGGGAGAGAGTTTGGAAGGATGTACCCAATGGGGCAAATGCCTAGTGGAAAGCCATACTCTCGAACCCACCTCCCATTTCGGACAGACCTTGCAGAAACAGTCGGAGTAGGCTTTGTACTTGTTACGGGCTTCCCTTAGGGCTGTAGTGGCTGTTCGGTGTGCGGTGGCAATGTTGTCTAGTGTGGCTTTAATAGAGGGGATATTTGTGTATCCCGGGGCATCTACGGGCAACGCTCGAGGATGTAGGCCATATGTGCAATAGAAGGGACTTATTCCCAAGGCCAGAGTTATTGTAGATAAACACAGCGGTGGGTAACAGGGACACCCAATTGTCCTGATGTTGATTAATGTAGCAGCAAAGATACTGCTCTAGGGTGGCATTGAGACGTTCCGTTTGCCCGTTGGTCTCTGGGTGAAAACCTGATGAGAGCGCCCTTTCAATTCCCAAACGATTACAAAGAGCCTCCCAAAAACGAGAGGTGTACTAGCTACCTCTGTCAGAAATGAAAGTCTTGGGCAAACCATGCAGACGAAAAATATCCCGGACGAAAACATCAGCCATCTTAGAGGCTGAAGGCAACCCAGGCAAAGGGGAGAAGTGTGGCAGTTTGGTGAAACAATCTACAGTAACCATAATACAAGTACAACCCTGGGATTCAGGGAGATCAACTATGAAATCTGTAGATATTTGTGCCCACGGCCTAGAAGGAATGGGGACCTGATGCAGCAGACCGTATGGTTTTTGAGTCCTGTACTAGTTTCTGGCGCATACAGTGCATGCCTTACAGTATCTTTCCACATCCCTGGTCAGGTGGGGCCAGTAGAAAGAGAGAGATATCAGTGCAAGGGTGTTCTTAACTCCTCAGTGTCCCGCTGTTTTGTTGTTGTGGCACCAATGCAACACTTTCTGCTGAAGAGCAAGTGTGGGCACAACTATTTTGTGGTCAACTAACAGGTATCCCTCCTTTCGTACCACCTGAGGATGGCCCCGAAACCAGGACACGTGGGCAGAAGTGGTGGCAGCCTTGTGGTCCTGCAGAAAAGAGGATACCTGGTAGATTATCTTATTTCGAGAAAACATAGGTTTAGGTAGGTGTTCTGCGGGATAGTCCAAAGAATCCCTACGGGATAAGGCGTCGGCCAGGAAGTTCTGAGAGCCTGGTATGTACGTTAAGACAAAATCATAATGGCTGAAAAAATGTGCCCATCTGACTTGTCTAGAATTGATGCATTGCATATTCTGTAGGGCCTTGAGGTTCTTGTGGTCAGTGCGGATGATGAAGGGATGCACAGTTCCCTGTAGCAAGTGTCTCCACTCCTCGCAGGCAATCTTGATGGCAAGTAAATATTTTTCTATGACCGAGTAATTTCGTTGACTAGCTGTCAAGGTCTTAGACAAATAGGCTACAGGATGTTCCATGCATCTTTTTCTTGGAGGAGGACAGCTCCCACTGCACCAGTGGAAGCATCCGCCTCGAGTATGAATTCCCTGGATTGGTCAGGTTGATAAAGGATGGGAGCGGAACAAAAGAGGTTTTTTAATTTCTGGGAAGCCTGCTCAGCGTCGGCGTTCCATCGGAAGGGCTGTCTTTCCTTCTTCAATAATCCAGTGATGGGTAATACAACTTCCGAGAACCTGCTTATGAATTTCCAGTAAAAGTTGGCCAAACCGAGGAACCTCTGCACTTCTTTAATGGAGGAGGGAGAGGGCCAATCCAATATGGTTGATACTTTGGAAGGATCCATCTGAACTCCTTGCTGGGAAAGAATATAGCCCAAGTAAGGAACACTGGAGGCATAAAAAGTGCATTTTTCTGGTTTAACTAGTAACTGATCTTCCTGGAGTCTCTGTAGTACAGTCTGTAAGTGTTTGTCATGGTCTTGATGGTTATTGGAAAATATCAGAATGTCATCCAAGTATACTATGGTGTTGAGAAAGAGGACATCAGAAAACATCTGATCCATAAATCGTTGGAAGATGGCCGGGGCGTTGCCTAGACCAAAGGGCATGACTTTGTACTCATACAGACCGTAAGGGGTGCGAAATGATGTCTTCCACTCGTCCCCACTTCTGATGCGAAGCAGATGGAAAGCGCTTCTCAGGTCTTATTTGGAAAATATCGAGGCCCCTTGAACTGCCTCCAAAATGTCTGAAATCAGGGACATGGGATAGCGATCCCTGATAGTTACTTTATTCAGGCCCCGGTAGTCTATGCATGGCCTTAGGTCCGTGGAGTCCCGTTTTAGGATGAAGAATAATGAGGCCCCGGCTGGAGATTTGGATGGCTGGATGAGACTGTTCTGCAATTGGGCATCCAAGTAGGCTCTCAACGCCTTCTTCTCTACTAATGATAGAGCAAACATTTACCCAAAGGGCACCAGAGCGTTGGGTAGTAAATTGATGGCTCAGTCCTCCGGGCGATGGGGCGGTAATTCAAGGACTGCCTTATTAACAAACACTTCATGGTATTTTCAGAGCTCTGACGGGATGCAACATATGCCTTTAGGTTGGTTCTGGCCGGTGGGATGAATCTGGGCAGAGATTCTATGCTCTTGAGAGAAACAATTCTGTTGACAATACAGAGAAAGAAAGGACAGAGAGTTCCTGCACCAGTCGATAGTTGGGTTATGTCGCCTTAGCCAAAAAATTCCTAAGATGACCAGAAAATGAGCCGTTCGGATGATGTCAAAGGCTAGCTTCTCCGTGTGCTTCCCCACAGTAATTAGTAGTAGTTCTGTGGTATGAGTTATCAGTCCAGAAGTAAGGGGAGTTCTGTCCACCCCTTCCACCTTCTGATCCTCCTGGCGCCTGATGCAACGTAATTGGACTTGTTCAGCCCAAAGGGTGTCAATAAAGTTGCCGGCGGCTCCACAGTCAGTCAAAGCTGGGTCTTCAATTGTTTTATCTTGTCCTTTGATCTGGAGATTGACCACCATCAACCGGGAATCTTCAGTTTTGGTGGGAGGCGTCACAGTGAGGGTTACATAGGGACTGTTGGTGTGACCTCGGTACCCAGTCCCCATTAGGTCCGAGGATGCTTGTTTCCTGACCTCCTTGGAGGAACCTTCGGACAATTCCGGAGTAAATGTTGGTCCGATCCACAGTACATACACAATCAGGAGTCTCTTCTCCGGCTTCTTTCTTCTTGAGTCAAGGGCCCTCGGGCGGCTCCTATTTGCATGGGCTCCTCTTTGACCTGTCGATTCTGGACGGGAGGAGGGGCATAGGATGGCTGAGAAAAGGTTGAGGAGGTTCGATTCTTTCTCTTCTCTGATTTTCTTTCTCCTATACGATAGTCGATCTGTAGTACTGATGTCAAGAGATCTGAGAATGTTGCAGGCCGTGTTACTCGAGCCAACTCGTCCTTTATTTCTTCTCTCAGTCCCCTCCGGATGATAACGTATTGAGTTTGTTCCGCCCAGCCGGATTCCGAAGCCAACCTCTTAAAGGTGGAGATATAAGTGAGTAGATCCATTGAGCCTTGATGAATATCTAGCAGTTCCTCACTGGCAGCATACAAGATCTCAGGACGTTCAAACGCTTTTTTAAGTTGTCTGAGAAACCCTTCATAGTCCCGGAGGATGGGATCGTTGGTTGTGACCAAGGGGGTGGCCCAGGCAAGCGCATTTCCCGTCATATTAGATATCATAAACCCTACTGTTGGGAAGCAAAGGCATGGGGTCGAAAGGCGAAGTAGATGGTGCATGCTTCGATGAATTCTTTACATTTTTTGGGAGATCTGTCGTACTTGCCAGAAGATAGAGCCATAGGTGGCAAATCTGCCAGTGGAGGTTCTCTAGAGGTCACCAACTGACGGAGAACCGTATTCTCAGACTTTAAATTCTGAACTTCCAGGGTTAAACCTTGGACGGCGGCTACCAGCAGCTCCTGGATTTGCTCAGCCATAGCCATGGTAGAGTTTGGGCGTTGCAATCTATGAATCGTCTCCTCTTCTTCCTCGAGATCCAAATCCAACCCCTCCACCTCCTCAACTGGATCCTGCTGAGATACTGACGTCTTCTTTCTTGCCTTTTTCCACTGGTCTCCTTTTTTTTGTAGAGGTATGGTCTGCCCCGAGAAGAAGCCACAGCGGACTGTGTACAGAGCACATCCCACTGGACTTGCTGCCGGAATAGACCTTTTAGAGGAAAAAAGCCAAATGCTAAAAAAAAACCTATAGAAGTCCAGCACTGTGGTTGGCTCCAGAAAAAACTAATCCGGAGAGCAATGATGGCAGTGAAAGAAGACCGGACTGTGGGCGCTGTGGGTGCGGGGGGAGACCCCAGGAGGATGGGCAGCCGCTAGAGACATCCCAAGGCTTGACGCCAACAGGGGTGACTTAGGAGACACAGGGGAATCAGGGAGACCAGAAATACAGAGAAAAAAAAGGGAGTAAAAGGGGAAGCCAGGACCCAAGGAAGGGGAAGCAGAACGGGTGAGAAAGACACAAATGCCAGGAGGTAGGGGTCAGTGGGACCTGGATGCGGGGCGGGAGTCGCAGAGAGAAGGAAAATGCAGCGTAACACCAGCCGAGGGGGAATCGAACAGCGGATACAACGCGCAAACCGCTAGGGAAGCAGGAAGTTAAACTTCCCTGTGGTTGTGCGTCCCAACCACTAGACTGCTAGCATGCGCCGGGATCGCAATGTGCTGGAACGCTAATGGCGCCTCAGCCGGCAGCGATTCCAAACACTCCGCGAAACCCGGCTCATGACAGCATGTTATAGTAGATAATTACTTTTCACACCAATACACCCAGGTAAAACGAAAGAGATAGATATTATAAAAATAGCACAAGCAAGCATAACATTAATAATATTTAATAGGCAAATTTAGGCGTCATGCCAAGTCTCAATCTCAAGTGATATAACATTTAAATGGTTAAAATAGACGCAGTGGTATGCAACCTTTGGCTCTCCAGAAGTGTTGTACTACAACTCCCATCCACACTCGCCAGCAATGTTAATGGCGAGGGATCCTGGGAGTCCTAGTCCAAGATATTCTGAGAGCCTCAAGATGCTGCACCCCCAAAGTGGAGTATACTCACACAAATGAATTTTGATTTACCTGCAGGTTTTTCTTTTATTGATGTAACCGGCAGGATAGTGTTTGGGACACAACGCGCCCATGTTCCCTTTATGCAGAATGAGTCTACCAACAGTGTTGACCCCACCATAAGGCCACCTATGTTGAAATAAACATGTCACATAATGGCTAACAATGACCTGCTTACCCTTAACTTCAAAGCTACATTATCAGTTGTTGTTCTGTTGTGTTATATTTAAGGTTGTACTTGTTTTAACAGCAGATACGACAGCCAGAGTATGATTAAAAAATACACTCTTAGTCGAAACCTTCCCTGTCAAAAGCCCATAGGCCCATCGAAGATTCTATCTGGAAATGGGTCACAGAAATGTGCAATTTTAATGAAGAATTCTCAAGTCTAGACGTTCAGTCCTGTGTTTTTCTAGGAATTGTTGTCATTTTGTCGTTTTCACTTTAAGCTTAGGGCTCCAAATCCCAGAATGGCAAGAACAAAACATGATTGGTTGACTTCCTCAAACATGGCATAGGGAAACTTGAGAGCTCTGCATAGAAGGCCAGAAACAAGCCTGTGCCCAAAAACAAAGACATCCTTAACGTGGCACTAGCTCAGACATGGGTCCTGGGATCACCAAGTGCGTGCCCAGGCTAGCCTAGGATATGCTGTCCTGCTACACTTCACTGATGAAGCCCAGTCCGACTGAAACATGTCTGTGATTGCTTGCGTTTCTGCGTGAAAGAACTTGCTGGCAATTGAGACTGTACTGCTCCCTGTGAAAAACTGATTTGACCAGGTTATGATATGATATGATCGTTTATTTATATAGCGCCTATACACAATGTGTTTCAAAGCCCTTCAAGGCAAGGGGGGGGAACAAGGGAAAATACAACTACATTCTTACAGGCCATGAACAGTAACGATGTGAAATTAACTATCATACTCCGCCTGGCAACATTTCAGATAGTGCAAGAGCTAAAACATAGATAAGGAAGGGTGGGGGAGAGTGGGAAGGAAATGGAATCAGACAGGTTATGTTAATAAGATGTTATACTCTTCCCCCATCGGTGATCTTACAGGGCCTCAGCCATTGTTAACGAGACCATGGTCTGTGAAGGAAAGGAAGAGGTAAAAAAAAAGGGAGTAGCAGAACAGAAAAACACAGACGAGTAACTGGAAAGATACGAGGAGGTTCAGGCACAGGGTATAACACAGGGTGAATGGGTAGACAGCGGCAGTGGATCAGATTATTGTATCGTTTTAGGACTGCGTCGGCCAACTCCTGCTTCCAATCTGTGGGTCTCCTTATGAATTGTGCTGCATTTCAGGTTGCCACGGCTCGGTACAGCAGATGTACCGTGGGATTACAAGTAGCGCTAAAGTGGACTTCATCAAAGACTGATGGGGATTTTGTCGGCTTTACAGCAAACTCGAATTGAATTATGCTAAATCCAATTAATTGTTGAGTTTAAGTAGAGGATTTACTGCAAGTAAATCATACGCTTAACCTCCCGTCTCAGAATTCAGCAATGCAGGAATTTAGGATCGGTAATTCCATTACCGCCGTTTTACTGCCATTTTTTCCTGCGACACCAAACTAGTAATGGCGCCCAACCACATGAAATTGACACAAACCTCCAACACACACCCGGAATCCCAAACTCTACAGCAGGGATATGCAACGTGTGGCTTTCCGGATGTTTTGGACTAGGACTCCCATGATACTTCACCATTCATTATGCTGGCTAGGACTGGTGGGATTTGTAGTCCAAAACATCTGAAGATCCAAAGGGTGCAGACCCCTGCTTTACAGCAAGGACTCTCGAGCTTCGCCAACGGATCCTTGCTTCACCCTGCAGATCCTTCTCGCCTGCAGCCCAAGGTTGTGAACCAAAGAGTTCTTTGCCTTTTTCTATTAGTAAATCTCCGCGTCCATTCCCGTCGCGAACGTGGGAGGTTGTTCCGGAGGCCGCCAGGGCTCTGTCGGCGCACGATAGCATCTGAGCACTTTGGAGCGTTTTAGTGTGAGACATATTAAAAGGGATCCGATAATTGTTCATTACATTTGTGCGAATAAAAAAAAGAAAGAAAATATCACAGTGCTTAATTACAGTAAAATAAATGGGCTGCCTTTGTGCGCCAAAGAAAGCCTGCGGCTCGTGCAGTGTGCAGCCGAGGCGTCAAGAGGGAAAGCAGTCCGTGCCAACAGACTCAGTGCACCATGTTAAAAAAAAAAAGAGCCATGCAAGGAGCAAGCCCAGGGCATAAGCCAGATAGGTCAACACAACACTAGGTCAATACCACTGCCTGTTGATTGCCCATTGGGGGAGATAGGAAGCCACCCAATTTGCGCAGAGGAAGAGAATCAGAATGCATACCCTATTCGAGAATATGTGCCAGCGGATTTAGACACTATCCCCTACAAAGTTGGGCTGCCTTCATTGTAACCCTGAACCAAGCCTACTTACAAGCTCCTATAAATAGCACCTCGATGCCTTTGGGCTGCAGTGCGCTCTACAAATCCAAAAAATAAATAAATAAAATAAATACAAACATGAATATGCAGACATGTCACCTGGGCACTCAATGATCACGGATGGCATCACTGGCGAGAGAAAGTCTGTACACCGCCCATCTGGCCTCAGCCGAAAGACCGTATGGTGTCAGCTGTGGTAGGTTTGTGAAAGATAACGGGACATAGGTTTGAGCAGGGGTATTCACACTTTTTCATACTGAGTGCTACCTTGAGTACAAATATCGTTTCTGGACCCCGCCACCTAGGGGTTGGCCCTGCCTAGGGTGCCCAAACGATGTCCAGGGGGCCCACTGGATCTTTAAAATATAAGCAGATGTTCTACTGCTTATATTTTCTAATAAAAGCAGTCTCCTTAATCCTTTTTATATTGAAAAGAGTCCTTGTAATACCTTTTTAAAGAGTCTGAAGCCCAGTAACATCATTAGGGGATTTCCAGGGGTCGCAACTGCGACCCCTGACGTCTCCCTTGCTAACCCTGTGCTACCCCTAAAAAAAGTGCAAAAAATATTTTCTTTTTTGTCTTTCTTTTTTTTACAAATTGAAGCTCCTGGGCTGCGGCCAGCGCCATGTGGCCCTTTGTTTCTAGAGGGGCTGGCATTCTTATTCAGGTTTGTTAAAAAGAAAAAAAGGGGGGTTCACTTTGAGCAGTGACCCTAAATAAGAAACAATAGGAATAACAAATATTTTTTCTGGAATTCTATAAAATAATTGCTAAACTCAGAGTTTTATTTCAGGCACACTTCACGGGGTGAGTCACTGATTTAGTCTGTTCTTAAACATCTCAAATTCACAATGCAGACCCAAACCTCCAAAAAGCTTTTAGAGTAGAATAAGCACCCATTTCAGAACTATAGGCCAGATTCGCAGAGCGTTTTCCTAAGTCATTGCGCCATTATAAAAACGCTTCTGTGAATCAGGCCCTATGTATAGTTGCAGTTCTAGCATGTTTTTTTCTGCCCTTGTCTCTGTTACCATCATCACAAGACATTCCATCTCGGTGTCCTCGGTCATGTGACAAAATCCCTGTGCCTAAAAGCATGTCTACAGTGTAGAAATGTTTGACCATAGCACATAAAGTAGCCCTTGATTTCATTGTGCCACAACGAATGCCTTGTTGTAATGTGTCTCATCTCCCTGGCATGCTGTTCAGGATGTTTGTTTGCATGTATGAGGTAATGAGTGCCCAGAGTACGGGATGCCGTGAAAGTGCGCTGCTTTCCCAACGCTACTCTGAATTCTTTAATACACAGATATGAACCTTCTCAATGGTATGTATTTTGCCAACCTCTGAAGCCTGAAAAGTAGATCGACGCTGGCTTAACATGTGGCCAACTTTGCACCTGAACTGCAAATGAACTGACCTACTATTAAATCTCAGTTGCCAGTTTAATGGTATCCACTACAGAGTGTAATTTGCTGTCTGACCTTTTGAGAACATTCAGGCATGTCATTGGTCATTTTACTATAGCCGGTAAGCTAGTTATGGCCGCTAAGATAGCTCAGGGTGTTGAGCAAATGCTGCTTTGATGTGTGTGCGATCTGCAGATTTGAATCTCAGCAAGGCCAACTCAGCCTTTCATCCTTCTGAGGATTATAAATAAGTTCCAACACAGGTTGGGTGATATTGTATGTATATTTGTTCTATATAAAGCGCTTAAGGGTAAGTCCTATATAATAACACATCATTATCATTTGGCCTTGGACATCTGCTTGCATTCACAGTAATTGTGTAATATGGGCCTATACACACTAATATTAACGATACATATGGTGATCCATTCTTGTCTGAAATGTATATGATATTACAGTGATATTGTAACCATATTTTTCGTAGTTTACTTAGGAACAATGCTCTGTGATGCCACGTCCTGTTTTGTTAAGGGGCGAAGGGTCGTGTTCAATCCTTCCCGTGATGTCACTTCGGGGGCGGAGTCGAATGGCACCACTTCCTGTGATGTAATCAGTGGTCAAGGGTCATGTGATGTCACTTCCGCTATCCCTGGCATTTTGGGGAAATGACGTCCCTGCAGAGGCCCACCCTGGACATCCTTCGGCCCCCCAGTTTGAAGACCACTGGTTTAGAAGACTAGGGCTGAGGGGATAGCCACAAGGAGGAACTTGGAACAGTGGATATGGGAAGGCAGGCCTCCAACCAAAATAACGCTGTTGCAAAATGTGGTAAGTAGTCACATGTGGCCAGGTGTCCGGGATCCCAGAAAGTCTACCAACGCGATGCACCTGGGGACGTGAACAGTGGCGTCGCTAGGGGAGGGTCTGGGGGTCCAGCCCCCCCCCCCGAAACCCTGTGCCCCCCCTACCTAAGACGCGCAGTGACCATGTTCTCCCCTTACTTTTGTCTGTGCCCCCCTACTTTTGTCTTTGGCCCCCTCTGTGCCCCTCCTAAATGTGATTCCTGGCACGCCACTGGACGTGAAGGTGCTCGGTCCACTGCATCTGCAAGATTCTGGGCGCAGATTCGTGCATGTGGGCAGGATCTCCACCGATGCGCCGATTTTTCCTGCACAGCGTAGGCTCTACAAGTATGACGACTTCTGGGTCGACCACGAACACTGCCGCTGCACGTGCTTTGCAGAGCAGCTTGGCTGATGAAGAGGGGCTAGCCTCTTCTTTAACTCTGTGTGAACCTGCTTCTCCCTCCTGAAATGAATGTAAACAGCTCACAGCTGCCACGCCATTAGAGCAGTGTAAAGGATTCCTCCAGTGCTTAACTTAGCTAACTGCCACCTTTGATAAAAGCCACTTCACAGAGCTTCCTAGTACACCTGCCTTTCCTCCATTCGGAAGCCATATGTCCGCCTGTCTCGTCCCCATGTGTTTGGTTCCTACTGTGGCTGGATTTTAACGCAACAATGGGCTTGTTGGTGTCTCACGGAACTCAGGAAAGGAATGGTGATGAACAGCTTCAAAAGACTCACTTATCCGCAACCTGGGCCATTTGCGCACTGGGGAGGGCAGAAATGCCTTTTCTGGCATACAGGTAACTAACTTCTAGGAGGCAAGGGAACCTTGAATTGGAGTCAAACGTAAAATGTACTCTCAGTCCTAAAACAACCACTATGTCCCCCCCACCAGGTTTTGAGCTTTTTTCAATGGCATATGTCACCGATAGCACCCCACAAGAACTTTGGAGGATAGCTCAAGTATTTATATTGAGGTTTCTGGGCAATGGCTCCCTAAGGGCTACCCCCGTCTCGCTCGTCTCCTGTGGGTGCTTCCCTCCCTAACCTAGGCACCCCTAAGCCCCAAAATGGTCCAGTAGAGATCGGTTACCCCTGCTAGCTAAGAGGTTGCCGGACTGGTTGTGATGGCCTCAGGGCAAACACCCTTTCTACCTTTCACCCTCTGGGAACAATCTAGGTGAATCCTATCCTAGGACACACAATGAAATGATCACAAACATAGGTTCCTTCCGGACAGGCAGGCAGGTATCACTTAGGCCTTTCCAGTCCCATCCTTGTGCTACTCGACCTGATGCCATATCATTCAGTTTCCTTCCAGACACGTAGGTATCACTTAGTCCTTTCCAGTCCCATCCTTGTCCTACTCGACCTGATGGCATGTCCTTCCGTTTCCGCCCTTCTACTCTTCTCCCCCCTTTTCTTTCTTTGGACTATCCTGACAGACCCCTTAGTTATTCTTTTGAGGCAGGGACACCCCTCTTAGTATTAGGGATAGGCAGTCATTTCACAACCCTCATTTCTTTAATTAAAGTCTGTAACAATCAACAATGTCACAACTGTGTCGACCTCTTACTCCTACACCCTTACAGTACGAACTCTTTAGTAAGAATGGGACAGTAAAGGACTGGGCAAGGCTGCTGCATTCAAACTACCTAAAACAAACACCCAAGATGTTTAACAGATAAAGATTGTCAACCAGACTGTGTCAAATGCTAAGGAACAGTGCAATCAGCCTTGATGGGGTCCACTCCAGAAGGTATTACTGAATGAATACCAGGACGAATGAGTGCAATACTAAATATTGATGACAGAGAAAGCCTAGAAGATAGCATTTCCAAGGGGGCCCTGTTGCGCACGAGAAGGAATGGCTGCTCTCGTGTGAGCTCCAGCGACGACCAGGGCCAAAATGGCATTATAACTATCTGTTTGGATCCGGTAACACTGAAAACTATGTGAAATGTGCAGAAATACGCCTGGACTGTACACACAGCGTTTCGAGGCAGATGGCAGAGGGACAACAGAACCACGGCTGATTTCAGTTATCACGCGAGGCGGAGAGGACAGGCCGGGACCACGCTGCGAGTTGGGAGGAGGAGTCTGGCGCTTACAAACGCAAGTGGCGGCGAAGGACAGCGAGACACGCCAGCACCTGGGGCCAGTCGCGGGCGCTCCAAGCTCCGTTGAGCGCCTGCAGACCCCCCCTGCATCACTCCAGTGACCGCGGAGAGGAGCGTAACACTGAGCCGGCGAGACCCAGTGAGGCAGAGGTTGGAGAAGGGGTAAAAGGGCCGCGTTACCCCGGAGCGGCTTACGGCCCCGCGGACACTCGGCAAGCCGCAATAGATACTCGGAAGGGCCCGGGGGGAGTGGCGTGAGCCCCGGGGCCCCCACAGGATTTCGGGCCGTGCGCCCGCTACAGCGGGGAACACTAGGGAATGGAGGGTAACAGAAGGACTCTTTCCCCCCACTGGCTACCTAAGCACCCATTGACTCCGGGCCTACTCAACAACCCCCCCCTGTGACATAAAGGTGGGGCCATGCCTTACATCTCCACTATACGGCGGTCCACATTCTGAAAAATATTCTCCAGTATATTGACACTGCAACGAAGGGAAGAATGCAGGTCCACTTCACTGCCCTTTACCACGCAACTTCATAGGAGTAGGGGTGTCAGTGAACCCCTGGTCCAGGCAATAATAAGGGATAAAGGACAAGCAAGTAGACGCTGAGTGATGCCCGTGGGAGGAAGGACCGCAGAGAGGCAATTGAAGCTCCCACAAAGTGCTCCGTACGTACAGGCGGCAAATCGAACAAAGGGTCAAGGGCCCACTGAGATCCGGGAACCTGGGAGGCGCCGGTGTGCCTGTCAGGCTCAGGATCTAATTCCCCCTTCTCCTCATCTGAATCCTCGGAGGTGTAATCCTTAAGAGCCGCTTCAGTCTTCCTTTGATCCTTCTTCTTCTTGGGTTTTTGATCCTTTAGATTCGGTCCCCTTCGCTCGTGTAAATAAGGTCTGGCCCCTCCGGAGGCCACCTTGACAGAAATGAGAACCTGTACTCGGGGAGCCCCAGGGGGCCAGCCTCACCCCAGGGAAAAAGCCGGAAGGCAGAAAAAACCCTGGATATGATGAGTTTCTCAGAGGTGATGTATGTATCCAAAGACCAAAGTCCAGCACAAACAACTGCATGACAGGTTTGGAAGAGCCAACCAACCGTAGAGGAATCCGGGAAAGGAAGAGACTCAGAAGAAAGGAAGAAAGAATAATATCAGGAGGACGAGTACTAGAACCGCCAAGAGAAAGCTAATAGAAACTAACCGTGGTCAGAAATAACAGACACAGCAAGGAAATCAGTTGGCCAAGCAGGAACGGGCAGGTGCCGTGTACTGTACGGTAAGGAAAGAAAAGAAAGGCTAAGCTGCTAAATGCGAGGCAGGAGAAGGCAGCAGAGCCGAGCGGACAGGCGCCGTGAAAACAAAAGTATGAAAACAAGAAAAGAATAGCTAACGCTGCTAAAGTGCAAGGCAGGGGGAAGCAGCGGTGTTAAATGGCCAGGAGCTGTGAAAGTAAGTATTTAATACATAAAGAAAAGGATTGAGAACGCTGCTGACGTGCGCGACAGGGGAAAGCAGCAAAGTAAACAGCGAGGCGCCGGGAAAGTAAGTAATTCAATAAAGAAAAGGATACGAAGGCTTGCAGGTGTACAAGGCAGGTGAAAATAAACCAACGCTGCTTATTACCTAAATGGGCGAGAGCAGCAGGATACATGGATAGAAGCCGTGAAATAAAGATATCAAGAGAGAGGGCAAAAGGCAGCAGAATAATGACAGCAGAGTAAGGGAAAATGAAAGAGGGAAATGGAAGAATGCAAACACACAAGAGTTTCACGAGTAGGTATACGAGTGAACGGAGCGTAGTAACAGGAAGAAACACAAATACAACGCACTGGCTGGGAGGGCGGAGTCCGAATTTATAGGGCAGGGCACCATGTTTGTTGAGGACTGGAGCGTTACCCAGCGCAGGTCAATGCCTCCAGTAGTTCCATAGTCTCCACCCGCCAGTCCTGACTGTGCCCTCCACGGCTCACGGTAACGAAATCCACTGAGGCTCCGCAGACAAGAAACGTGGGGTTCTTCTTGTAAGGCGGAAAGATACATGAGCAGTATAAACTTGAGGCACAGAAGGCAAGTTCCGGCACTGAAGGACCAGGGTAGGCACACAATTAGGCAACAACGGATCAGCCCCTAAGCGATTGAAGTAACTACAGAAGGCCCACACAAAGACACAAGGCAAACAGCAAGAGTGGGGGCGCTAATAAAGAGACTGAAAACGTAAGCTGCACAAACAATTGCGGGTACACAGAGCCAATTCAGATAACAACCTCAAAACCACCATAGGCCCAGCTTCAACTGAAAATCTGCGCTCACCAGACACAGGAAGCACGTAAAGAAAGCCACAGAGACTGTAACCAGGCAACACCCCCTTGAAGGAGACGATGCCCAAAGGTTTTGGTCCTAAGAAAGGAAAATGAAGTATGGAAAAATACACAACTGCAATAAGGAAAGACACAGAACGAGAGATCTCTGAGGAAATATCTACACAGGAGCAACCGACTGCCTCAGCACCAATGATGGACCCTCAGGCGGTCTTTCTGGCCATGCAACTAGGCTTCTCCGCGCTCAACGAAAAATTGGACGGGATAATGGCAAATGTGGCTTCTATCAAAACACAACTGGATAAAACTACTTCGCGCATGACCGAAGCGGAGACTAGAATATCAGGCACAGAAGATGCCTTAGAGGCCCTGAAAAGCACAGTGTTCATAATGGCAATAGAGCTAGGGACAGTGAAGACCAAATGCAAAGATTTGGAGGCTAGATCCCGACGGAATAATATTTGCATAGTCGGGGTCCCGGAAGAGGCATTGAAAGGGTCAATGGAAAAGGCAGTAGAGGATCTTCTACGAAATCTTCTGGGGGGTCCTGGATGGTCGGCAATGTTCATCGTGGAGCGGGCACATAGATCACTCGCCCCAAAGCCAAATCCTGGTGCATACCCTAGACCTATCATAGCACATATGATAAACTATAGAGACAGAGACCTGATATTGAAGACCGCCAGAGAGAAACAGTAATTGAGATGGGAAGCTAACACCATACGTATCTTTCCAGATTTCACATTGGCAGTACAACACGAAAGGAGACTTTTCACTGGGGTCAAGAAATTGTTACGGGAGCGACAAGTGCAGTACGTCATGCTATACCCAGCGAGACTAAAAATACAACATCAGAATAAAACATACTTTTTTACGTTCCCAGAGGAGGCAGTGAATTTCATTGAAACACATATCCAGGCTCCGTCCGGGCAGCCCAGAACAGACAGAGACTCTTGAAGTTCTAAAAATTACGCAACAATAAGCACGTAAACGATGAAGAATGGACTAGCGAAACAGAAGGTCCCCCTGACGGGTGACCCACACTGGGGAAGAATATGACATAGGGCCTCATCACGAGTTAGGCGGTAACGCTACCGCCAAACCCCCCGGCGCTATTAGCAGCCGGTCATGGGTTTGGCGGAAGGGTTATTGCCCATTCCCCATTGGGCCCATTCGGGAATTCCTCATTCCCCGTTGGGCCCAATGGGGAAAATTCGTGCAATTACCGCTGGCGGATTTCCCGCCGGCGGTAATCGCACCAAAAATCGGCAATTTTGCCGGGGATTTCCCCTTAGTTCAGAGCTAGGGGGAAATCCGCCAAAGCCATGATCTGGCGGACCCTTAAAGGCAGCGGTAATAGCGCTACCGCCGCATTTAAGGGTTACCGCCAGACTCGTGATGAGGCCCAAAGTCTGTAAAATACATTGCTGAGCACAACCCCACATGAGATAATATGAGAGTGAGTAACAACGTGGAACTGGATACAAAGCAAAAGACCAACGAATGCATGGGCACTGGAAGTCGCTACAGCCCCCTAGTAGCAGGTGCACAAGAAGTTGATGGGTGGAAATGGGGGGGGGGGGACTTAACGAACATACTTGAAGTTGGGAGGGGGGAGGGTTAAGGCTGGGTTTGCTGGGGTTTAGTTATGGGGCGAAAGGTACTAAAACAAAAAGCACACAGATACTTAGCACTACTGTCAGTGAATATATTGTCAGAACAAACAGTCATACACACCATGGCAATTACTACATAGATAATGGCTAAACCGGGTACAGATAACATAAAAAGTCTGAGCTGGAAAATGCGTGGTTTGAGATCACGGATCAAAAAATGAAAAATACTGGTGTACATTAACAGGCAGGGCCCCAAAATAATATTACTTCAAGAAACACACATAGGGCCACAGCAAGCAGGACAACTGATGCCGAATTGGGGGACACATCAATATTTCACCACATATTCTAAACAGGCAAGAGGAGTGGCGATACTACTACATAAAACATTGCCATTTTCTTGTATCAAATCTGAATGTGACCCCGAGGGTAGATACGTACTGCTCCATGGAACCGTTTATGACAGGGAGATAGTCCTACTTAATGTATACGGGCCAAACATCGACGACCCTGACTTCTACTCCACGCTATTTGAGAAATTGTCGAGTTACCCCACGGCCTATTTGTTATGCGGTGGGGATTTTAACACCATCCTTGATGCACACCTAGATCGCACATCTACACAACCGAGAACATTGACCAAAGCAGCGCAGAAAATACTCCTCCATATGTCCGACCTAAACCTAAAGATGCATGGAGAACAGTAAATCCCCTGAAAAGGGATTATACATACTACTCCACAGTTCACGACATGCACTCGAGAATAGATCTATGGATGGTAGATAATGAAGTATTGCCGTGCGTTACCGATGCACACATCTACCCCAGAACATACTCAGACCATTCACCAATACAGATAACATTGCGAATCCCTGATACAACGGTAAGCAGGCCCCCATGGAAATTTAAACCTGCGGCCCTCCAGGATCTGGTCTATAAAAATATGATGACAAAGCAAATACAGGATTACTTTGAGATCAATCAGGGCTCCATCTCTAGTTTACCAATATTATGGCAGGGATTTAAGGTCTGCATACGAGGTAACTCGATATACGCTGAGTGCAGAGTCCTCAAGGACATCCGGAGTAGGCTAGCACGCTTAGAAGCACAGATAGCTTCCCTACAAACCCAGCACACACACACCCCATCTCCACACCTGAGTTCAGAGATTAAAAATAGGCTAGATGAATATAAAGATGCAGCGGATCAAGAGATCTGTTACTTCGACAGACCAGTGGTGGCACGTCGATATGGAGAGAGTGAACGCCCGGGAAGATTACTGGCCAAAGCGGTAAGGGGAGAAAGGGGCCCGACAATCATACCATACATAAAACTAACGGATGGTACATGACCATGGACAAGAGTAAGATACAGGACATTTTATGAATTCTATAGGAAATTATACTCCCCCCCCAGTGTACTGTAACTGAGGAGGAAATAGACCATTACCTAGCCCAAATACCCACAACGCTATTGGCTGACGTCACGAAGGAATCCCTAGAGAACCCGATAACTGAGGCAGAAATAGCTGAGGCAATTAAATTGCTACCTAATGGGAAAGAACCTGGTACAGATGGCCTTGGGGCGGAATTTTATTAAGAATTCAGTCACCTCTTGGTACCCAGGCTGCATGCAGTGTAGATGGAAGCCTTTAGTAAAGGGGAACTGCCCGAAACCACCAGGAAAGCGGTAATCACGTTACTGCTTAAATCAGGGAGTCCCCCAGAGGAATGCGGATCGTACAGACCGCTGTCACTAATAAACATGGACGCGAAGATCTTCGCAAAAATATTGGCAACCCGATTAACACCACTGATGCCTTATATGGTACATGAAGATCAGGCGGGGTTTATTGTGGGCAGATCCATAGCAACAAACATTAGAAGATGCCATAAAATCCTGGCCACGGTGCCCCCCCCGAAATGCAAGGGATAGCGGTATCTCTCGACATGCAAAAAGCATTTGACACAGTCTGCTGGCCCTTTCTATTTGGGATAATAAGAAATTATGGATTTGGTCCCAATTTCATCAAATGGATACAGATATTGTATACACAACCCTACGCCAGGATAAGGGTTAATGGCACTTTAACACACAGACTGGAACTACTGGGGGGCACTCGACAGGGCTGCCCATTGTCACCCATATTATTCGCCCTAGTGATAGAACCCCTGGCTGACATCCTTAGGGTACGCTGTAGTGCATTTGGGATTTGGTTAGAGGGCAAGTTACAGATTATAACATTATACGCTGATGATATTTTACTATACCTACGGAACCCTGATCGCACATTGGGCAAGGTCCTGGTAGAAGTTAAAAAGTTTGGGGACTACTCTGGACTAAGGCTAAACCCCAACAAGTCAGAGATATTTCCACTAACAAAAAACACAACAGAACCACAGGACCATGGAACCCGACGCATATATCGTACCTTGGAGCGCATGTAGCCAGAACGGCCCAACTGTCCCGAGCCTTAAACTACAGCTCACTAGCTGACACACTGTGTGCAAAGATGAAACATTGGGGGGCCCTCCCCATCTCAATGATGGGAAGGATAGCGTTAATCAAAATGATAATCTTGCCAAAACTGTTCTATTTGTTCAATACAGTGCCGGTCTGGCCGGGTCGCGCTCTGTTTGCCAAATTGAAAAGTGCCTGTGTGGAGTTTGTGTGGGGAGGACATTCCAGGCTGGGTTGGAGGACACTAACAGATACATATCCAAGGGAGGGATTGATGGCACCGGAGTAAGAGCTCTACTACCTAGCGGCACAGGCGCATTATGCCTCCCAATGGGCCTCGAACTTTCTCAACCCAGAAAACCCACCACCTGAATTGAGGGCGTGAAAAGCAATAATAGCGCTGCATAAAAGGACCAGATCAACCCCAAAGCACCATAACTCTATAGATCCAACGCAGGTAACGACCAACGCTTGGGCCAAAATAGCTGAGATATTCTGAACAGATAGGCTATATCACCCAAGTATGCCGATATGGGGGGACCCTCAAACACAATTCACTCTAGATGGCGAGGTGGCCATGCATTGGAGTTCTAGAGGCATCACTCAGTGGGGACAATTATACCCTGATAAGCTCTTTGTAACATGGGAAGATATAAACAATATAGTGGGAAATACTAACACACACAAACTGCAGTATATCCAATTGAAAGCTGCAGTGCAAAATGTATGTCCCACCTTTTCAAAAGAACCTGAGATAAACATGGGGCTGGGGTATATGTTTACAGGGGGGGCACAAAAAGTCACAGCCTCTGCACTATATAAAGTTATAATCCAAACACGTCCAGCGGAGACCCACGCGGCCAGGCACAAGTGGTAACAGGACCTGGGGCAACAAATAGAGGACCACGAATGGGTCCAGATATGTGAATTGACCAATCAAATATCTTGCAACTCCAGATACAAATTAATCCATTATAAAATAACTCATAGGAACATTATACCCCGGAGAAGCTTAAACGCATCTATCCTACCGCACGGCATCCTGTCCGAGATGCCACGCTGAAGACGCAAATATATTTCATATGCTCTGGGCATGTATAAAGCTGAGAGACTATTGGGCAGAGGTTTGTACAGCTCTCGATGATATGGCAGATCAGCCAGTGGAATGGACACCACGATTGTGCATGTTGGGCGCAGTGGGAAAAATTAACCCGATATGGCGAAAACTCTTAAACCTGGGCCTGTTGATAGCCAAAGGAGCAATACTAATGAGGTGGAAAAATGTACAACCGCCGACTAAAGCGGAATTGGACAGAGATATGCTATGGACTAATGACACAGAAGAGCTATACACTCAGACAATAGACTCAGTACTCCCTTCATCCAAACCGAGAAATATCTGGGCTAGATACAAACAATATTTGGCTGACAAGGCAGAGCTGGAAAACTCAGGCCCAGAATCAGAGTAATTGTGTATAAAGTAATGATGGCAATCTGACTGTATGTATATGTAAGAGCGGTAACTGTGTGCTGTGTGCAACAATAATTCAAGTTTAAAAAAAAACAAAAGAAGATAGCATTTCCCACTATGACGTTAATGAAAGCAAAGCTTCTGGACCAGACATTCCACTCAATTATCAAAGAAATCCTTAAACATCCCAACTGCTTCATTGTCCTACACTGTCCAACACATCATAGACATCAGGGCAGGATCAGTCACCTTCAGAGATGCAATGATTATTACATCGCAACGCAGTAAAGAGTCTACTCTTGTGGCAAGTTATATTTCCAGTATCACAAAAAAACTAAGACAGCCAAATCTGGTGTACAATCGTAGAAAAAGGTAATTAAACTACTGTGACTAATCCAGGGAAATTGTCCATTCTCCGCAAGGGGGAGCCACCCGCTGTGGGACTAGGGAGGTGACGGTGAGCCCTCTACGCAAGAAACTCACAAGGGGATTGGGCAAGTGGGATATGACTGGGGGATTTCACCCCCCTTATGAACAAGGATTCTCAAGTGAGTAAATCCTTAACATCTCCCTTGACACCAACGTCCCACAGGGTTGTTGCATACATGGGGTCTGATAACAATGTTAAAGGAAGGGGGCGTTTAAATATGCTTGGTTTGGCCACTGACCTCTCCCTGGAGCCGGAAATCCCAAGACCAATGGAATTATCTCTCGTCACAGCGAGAGACATGTGAGAAGATCCTTACCTGAAGGAAACGAGCAGATGCGGAACGAGTTGACTGCTGGCAGGAAGCCAACCGAAGAGAGACCACGCAAAGCGGAGGCCGCATCTGTGGCACTGAGCAGACACATCCTGGAGACAGGACCATGATGCATATGTACTGGGCAGAGAGCTTGCGGAAAGCCGGTCAGCCCAGGGGTGCTGGAGGCTGCAAGATCCAATGTCTCGAGAAGAGCAAGACCGAGCCACGATGGAGGTGGAAGACTTGCATGTCCGTTCCACTACGGAAAGAGCAACCTCCTCTGCCAAAGAAGGCCACATCTCAAAAATAGGTATGCAGTTCCCGGCAGGCAGAAGAAAGAGGGCAGTCGAGCATTACGGCGCTCCGACAAGGAGCCATAACACTGAGAAAGTGAACCATGTACCAAAGAGGGACGATTGTACTATAAAAACACAGAGACTAAGAAACATACCCAAAGGTGTGCACCTGAGAACCACAACCCACGAGGGGTTATTAGAAACCAGAGAGCAAGTGAAATACCCAAAGAGGGTGATGTTGAAAATCCAAACCTGTGAGGGGTTAAGGAAAGCCAGAAAGCAAGACCAATACCCAAAGGGGATGAACTTGAAAGAGATATCCTGTGAGGGGTTCACAGAAACAAGAGATTAAGCGAAATACCTCAGAAGGGTTCAAAGAAGTGTATAAACACAAAAGAGGGGAAAACATAGCCGAGAACCCAGAGCCCGGTCCGGGCTAAGAATCCCAGCCACTCAAAGGGGGTCTAAACGTACAACATCCCAAAACCTCACGTAGAGGCACAGCGTCCCAGTTGGACCACAAGAACGTACTGCTGGCATAAACCTGAGACACCCATGAAGGGTGAGCGGGAGACAGCAGTGGAACAACTGAAAGATCTACAAATCCAAGAGACTTGTTTGTTTGAACTGTGTGAAAAAGCACAAACTAACACTTGCTGGAGGGGCTCAGGAGTGCACCTGTTGTATTTTTGTTGAACTCCAAGAAACTTATCATTTGCTTGAACTACAAGAGAAACCCGGGAATTCAAGAGGAGCATTTCCAGTGACATTTTTGGGAGGGGTCGTGCACTAGCCAGCATAGGCCAAGCGAGGGGGCTCATGAATATTCCCCGTCGTCAGGCAGGTAATCCTAAGTAAAAGAAAAATCAGTTTCAGTTTCGTTTCTGCACGGTCTTTCTCCCAAAAACCAATCACTGAGCTCTGGATCATACTTCCCTCAGCCAATGACTGCCCTCTACCTAAGCCATCCTCAGATTTGGTAGCAAGTAAAGTGGCGGTAGGACCAAGAGACGAGCCGCAGAGGGGCAGACGGGAGGGTTTGCATGTGAATACATGCCAGACCCATGCTGGAGAACAACAGTTACAGGTAAGTAACTTGTTCCTTCTCCAGCATGGGGTCTGGCATGGATTCACATGCTCATGAATAAAGAATACATAGCAGAACGCACATGCACAACCACGAGAGGTGGCAAGGCTCAACACAAGCAATTTGTCTTACCTCCTCACCAGGCTCACCTTCAAGCGAACAGGTTGCGCAGCACTGCTTGGACGACTCTGGACTCCTCCCTGGAATCCCTGTCGACGCAGTAGAATTTCGTGACAGTGTGAGTCAACCTCAACGTAGCAGCCCTGCAGATATCCAGCAGCGGCACACCAGACAGGAGCGCAGTTGTGGCAGCGATCGCTCTGGTAGAATGGGCTCTCGGACAGCCAGGCAAAGGTCTGTTTGTCAACTGGAGACAATGGGCGATGCAGCCGGAGAGCCACCTGGAAATGGAAGCCTTGCACAGGGCCTTCCCATGGTTCACAGGACCAAAGTTCACAAAGAGCTGAGACGTTTTCCGGAAACTCTTTGTGTGGTCCACATAAAGCCTCAGCACTCTAGCCACATCCAGCAAGTGCAAAGTCCTTTCAGCGGGCGACAAAGGCATCGGAAAAAACATAGGTAACACCAAGGGCTTGTTTAGATGAAAGTCCGATGGCACCTTGGGCATGAAAGAGGGGTGCGTCCGCAGCACCAACCTCGTCTCATGGAAAGTTAAGTAAGGTTGCTTACAGGACAGGGCCTGTATGACCCAGAGACCAGTGATTGGTTTTTGGGAGAAAGACAGTTCAGAAACGAAAATGAAACTGATTTTTATTTTACTGGGGATTCCCAGCCTGACGACAGGGAATATTCATGAGCATGTGAATCCATGCCAGACCCCATGCTGGAGAAGTAATAATGTATATGTATAAATCTTGATGTTAACGATATTGTCTCATCCTATATCAATTTTGAAAAAATGTATCAATATATCTCCAAATCTCGATATATCGCCCAGCCCTACAACATAGCCTAAAAAAGTGCAAATGCAGCTGTAAGGAATAAGTTACTTACTTATAAATCCTGTTATCGAGGATTAGTATCCTTCCTACACTCACATGCTGTATGAATATTGCCCGTCGTCAGGCTAGGAATCCTCAGTGACGCAGAGCAGTTTATTTTTTTAAACTGAACAGAAAGGGCTCCCTTAGCTTCACCCCTAGAGGCCATATCCATATTTGGCAAGCGTACATAAAGTGGCATTTATGAGTCCAGAAGAGCCCAGCGGTGTAGGCGGGAGGGACGCATATGAATCTATGAAAGAAACCCATTCTGGAGAACAGGTGTTACAGGTAAGTAACATATTCCTTCTCCAGCATTGGATCTTTCATAGATTCACATGCTGTATGAATAGATCACAAAGCAGTACCACATAACCACAACGGGCGGAGGCAAGCTCCTTGAAGAAACACTTACCCCAGGAAACACTCACCTCATGCAAGCAGGTTACGCAGAACTGCCTGGCCGGCACTGGACTCTGCCGTGGTATCCCTCTCGACACAGTTAAACTGTGTAAAGGTGTGTACAGATCTCCAGGTTGCGGCCCTGCAGATGTCCAGCAGGGGAACCGGAGAGGAAAGCTGTTGTGGTGGCAATGGCCCCTGTAGAATGAGCTCTGGGCTTGCCAAGCAGAGGCCTGCCAGCCTATTGATGACAGAAGGAGATGCAGGAGGAACTCCACCTGGCAGGTTAAGGTTTGGAAAGTGTGTTTCCCCTTCCAGAGGGACTAAAAGTCGCGAAGAGCTGAGAGGTCTTCCTGAATGACTTCGTACAGTATACGTAATATTTCAAAGCATGCACTACATCTAGAGAATGCAGCGAGCATTCCCCAGGTGAAGAAGGTAACCCGAAGAAGACAGGTAACACTACTGGCTCATTGAGGTGAAACGCTGAAGGATCCTTTGGCTCAAATGAAGGGTTAGTGCGCAGCACCTCCATAGACTTGTGGAAAACCAGGTAGGGGACTTGGCAGGAAAAAATCTGCATCTCACCCACAAAACTAGCCCATGTGATGGCAACCATTTGCACAGTCTTCCAGGAAACGAACTTGAGAGAAGCTTTATGCATAGGCTCGAAGGAGGTCTCATGAGCCTCGAGAGGACGACATTCAGTTTACAGGCTCGGGCCAGCCGATGGATCGGTGGGAAGGAACGGACCAGTCCCTTGCGGAACTTCTGGACTAAGCAGTGGCACCAGAGAGAAGGTGTGGAAGAGGAGCGAGTTTAGCGTGAGAAAGCCGCAAGGTGCTCTCTAATGGAGGAATGCACCAGGCCGACCTGGCCAAGGATAGCAGATATGGTAGGATGTCCTTCGGTTGAATGCTGAAAGGATCAGGGCACCTGTGCTCTACACCAGTGGGAGAAATGTGCCCATTTATTTGTGTAACGGGCAAGCGTGGAAAAAGTGTGGGACCTTGCTATAATGTTTTTGCAGTCTTGTGGCAGTGGGATATCGCTGGAGTGTACGAGTGTAGGAGTCAGGCCGTCAAGTTGAGGGAGGTTGGGTTGTGGTGTAACACTGCGCTGTTGCTCCTGCAAAGATCGCAAAGAGGAGGCAGCTTCATCTGTGGAGCGGTGGACATGGTGTGGAGGTCGGAGTACCAGGACTGTCTCAGCCAAGCAGAGGCCACTAAGATCAGTCTGCACAGATGTTGCCTAAAGACATTTAACACCCAAGCCACCAGTGGGATCATGGGAAAAGCATATATGAACTTCCTCTCCCAGGGGAATGTGAAGGCATCCCCCAGGCTCTCCAGAGGAGAGAACCTGCTGGCAAAGGCTACTCCCCTCTTGTTGTCACGGGAGCGAAGAGATTGATTTGTAGAATGCCCCACTGGTAGACAATCCTGCGGATTTGAGACTCTTGGTGCTCCCATTCGTGACAGGAGCGGAGTTCCTTCTGAGGGAATCAGCCATTGTGCCCTGAGAACACCTAGTAGGTGGAAAATCAAAAAGCTACAAAAAAAAGTGAAATATCTTATTATTGTGCTCCTTGAATGCGGCGACCATCACGCTGCATTTTTCTGCCCATCTACCATGCTGGGGCAGTGTGCATGTGGCCATAGGGGGGAATCCACTTAAAACAGCCCTTTTTGCCTGGTCCTCGTGGCAATTACAAGATGGCCATCGATGTTCGCAGTGCATCCTACTAGGAGGCTCAGAGTCCTCCTCCCTCACTTCTGCTGCATTCCAATTGGCCTGTGTGTCAGATATCTGCCTATTGGGGACCGGCAGGCTTTAGCCGGCACCCTCACCAAAGGCCCACTACATAAGGCCCTGTCTGCTCCTTGTCCGCTGCCTGGTCAGGTCTGGGAGGTCTTCCTGCACCCCTCACTTTCGCATTGGGGTTGGGGCTGGCGCTCCTTCATTCCTCTGAGAAGCTGGAACTATTGTGACACTTTCAATTCACTGCACAATGGGTTAGTCGCCTCTGCCTATTATTGCCCCTACCCTTCTGACTTTCCCACCCTTACTCCATCTCACCTGGATTCCCACTCTTATTGCCTCTAGCCAATCTAGCTATGCCCTGTGGTTGTACTGTGTTTCACATTTTTGCTAAATTTCAAATCGAGCTATGCACTGTGGCTATACTGAGTTTCACCTTTTTGCTAAATTTCAAATCGAGATGTGCCCTGTGGATGTAATGAATTTCACCTTTTTGCTAAATTTCAAATCTAGCTGTGCCCTGTGGCTGTACTGTGTTTCACCTTTTTGATAAAATTCCAATCTAGCTGTGCCCTGTGGCTGTACTGTGTTTCACCTACTTGCTAAAATTCCAATTTAAATTTAGCTGTGCCCTGTGGCTGTACTGTGCCTTACACTTGGTGGTTCTTTGCTGATTTCTTAATACAATGTTGCAGCTTGCAACCTAGGTTCTAACACAGACCGGCCTGCTATCAGTCTCCCTGACTCACCGGCTGTGCTGACATTTCTGGAGTGGCTTTGTTGTGGGAGCCAAGGACAGTACCATGGCAGCAATCGCTCCTCCCCACCTTGGCTATCGATGCAGGAGAGCCTCGGGTACTTTCGACACACAATGCACCTTTCTGCAGCTTTAATTCCAGGTTTTATGTTTCTTATCCACGGGGGCTCATGAGTAGCGGTATTCTTCCTCTGAAAAGTCCATGGGCAATTCCCTCCTTGCAACCCTTTCTGGTCGTGTTACCTTTCTCCTTGTGGTAATCCGCCATCTCCGAACTACAGCTTCCTCATGCGTTTTGCCTTGCGCAGAGTGTGCTTTCCTGCTCCGCCTTTTATCTGTGTGGGGAAGTGAGATGGAAGTCAGGTATGTGTAATTATCACTAATTGCCTGACTCTGCCCGACCCTTGTGTTGGGACACGTCAGTTATACGGCTCAGGTGTTATTCCGTTGGCCCTCATGATGAACTGTACATGAGAAAGTGTTTGTGCGGGAAAGGGGTGGGGGTTGAGCTTCTATGTATCCTACCTGGTAGGATGGGGAAAAGGTGTAACAGGGAAGGGGATACCATGTCTCACCCTTCGGTGTCCCACTTCCACTCCCCGAAGACCCCTCATCCAGGTGATCCTCCAGCACTGGTCCACCCCCAGGAACTGGATCCAATAGTGATGGCCATGTCCTGGCCACCTGGATGACAGAGGCACCTTCAGGTTTCTCACACAACACGCAGAAAATGTACATGCAGATCCGTCTGCATTGATTTCAATGCTGGCGGAAGGGCTGGGCACCAGTGGGATGCATGTAAATGTCATCGGCAATATGCACACACAGCGGAAGGCATTGTGGTTGGGCATACAACAGCACAGAAACCCTTCACCACCCAGATTTCCGTGTTGTATTAAAACACATTCACAAAAACAATCGAAAATGCACAGCGTAGACTACTTACATGAAAATGTACACATAATCTGTCTTCCTTCAATTGACGACTTAACCAAAATCAGCCCATTTGGTGGATTTGGTGGCACAGCTATGGCCCTACATGTGTTTCCACCATGAGCAGCTGCCTAATGGGCCATGGCGGCAACTGGGTGATCTGGCATTTCCTGGGCCCGGGAAAGGACACTTCCTTGGTGGCTTCTGCGAGAGTGCCTATTGGTCTGCTTGAATCCAAGATCTTACACAATTTCACTCCCTTTTGCCAGTATTAAGATAATATTAACTCTTGTTATTTTTTTCTCGTTGCTCACCTGTGGTTATCTTTCACATGAAGGAGAAGACTCTGCAATGCTCTGCATTACTTTGTGGACCTCAAAAAGCTGCCATTTGATTGATCGTGGATTGGAAGTGGCACAAGTTGAACTTTGTTGATAAAACATTGATCTAAACTTAACCAAAAAAAAGGTGGTGACTCGCTCATAAATATAAAGGGGATATGTGTCCTACATGTTTCCTGAAAATGGACATGCGAGAGAAGTTGCTAGCTCCTGAGCGTATTGCAAAATGTCCGCCCTCTAGTTCTAGAACATTCATTCCCGGTATGATATCAAATGTTGGCCTCCTGTTCTTTCAGCTCACGGAATTTTGCAGGAGGTTTTCTGAAGTAAATACTGTGACACTATGGGGTCTGTAATCAGTGGCTCGTCAGATGTTTTGGATTACGTCTCCCATCAACCCATGTCAACATACTCAATGGTGAGGGATCATGGGAGTCGGAGTCCAAAACATCACTGCAGATCCATGTGCTTTATAGACCACAGGGCCCCTTTGAGCAGTCAGCTACCTTCCCCCGAACAACGCTTATTCATACAGTCCTCATTTAAAGTTATCCTATCCTTATACGTGTTCCATTATAGACATCCACTGGTGGTCCTATGGAATTTAGTATACTTAGTTATATTCATGGGTTACATGGTTTTAAAAAGGTCCCAAACAAAAGAATCCCTGAACATCACAGATGCCACACAGAGACGAGGATGCTCACATGCCAAGCACTGTTAGAAAATCAGAAGCCTCTGTACTCCTATTAACAGGCGCCTGTCTTGCAAAGTGGCTTCATTTACATGTTTATGAGAAAGGCTGCTGCGAATCGCCAAGGTCGGCCCAGGGTGACTAGTCTTTTCCCATCGACACTGCTCGCTGCTCAGCACATATCATTATTGATCATTACATCTCTTCATCCTGATGCTTTCGCCCATGGATATTGAGGACTTTGAGTCACAGTGATTAAAATACAGCGCACCAGAAGCCTTTCGCTCATCACAGGTGTGTTGGTGGGGGATACATAAATCTCTGCGTCATGCTCGGTGTGGGAAGACCTCTGTGTCATGCCGCACGCTTTCCTCATACCTCTCCAATTCTGCAATCTGCAAACACCTGTGTGCCCTCGTTCACCCACAAATGATCAAACTGCTCTGCCACTCTCACTCCTCCGCCTATCTCACATAATCAGCCGAGATTCTAAGTGATCCGACCACGGCTGATTTTGCTGTGGCCGGAATGTTCGCATGAGAAAGGTGCGAACTACCAAAAGTTTGCACCTTTCTCACGAGAACACACTTACATACTACGGGGGCTGCAGGGTTTTCCTCCGCAACCCCCGCTCACTATACTGTAAAGTATAGTGAGCTGGGTGTTGCGGGGGTCACACAGTATAGTGAGCGGGGTGTTGCGGGGGACACACCAGCAGTCTTTTTTTTTTTACTTACCTGCAATGCTTTTGGTGTTCGAACCTTTGGTGGTAGCATTTTTCGGTGGTTTTGTACGGTCGGACCTTTCTTTTCAGTCTGATCATACAAAACCATCAGCCGATACCTATTCTCAAAGCTCTATCCTCCATGTTTCATTACAGCTGGTATCACAACCATAAAGTCTCCCATAGATTCCTGCAAACATGACCTCCTTCCTCCATGAACAGAGAGGCACAGAACCACTTTGTAGGAACTCCAGCTGCATTCTCTATTTGCCAAAACCTCTTGGCTTTTTCAACAGCGATACAGCAGGACCTTAATATGCATTTTGATCTGTGCAGTTTGGCCAACCTTCCACAATATGATCACTGTTGACTTTGGCCAAGATCAAGGCGCCAGAAACCACAATCTGAGTGCAATCGGAGTGGTAGGGTGGTATCCGAACATAGGGCCAAAGTCAAAAGCAGGAAGCGGCATGGGATACGGTACATCATGAGTGGCACAGCAAGCGGCACCAAAGGCTCATCGAGGGGCGGGCATGATCCTACCCACATTTAGCAGTAACTAAGGCTTCACATCTCGCAGAAATCTTGGTCACATTTATTCCAAATTATCATGGACTGGAGACCCCAGACTTGCATGGAGCGGAGAAGGAATGCTGGGGGGTGTAGTACCCTGAGCAACACCAATGGCAATCATAAGCAGAGGAACCCAACAAACAGGATTTCAAGGGCAGTGTCAGGCCATTCCCCAGTCCCGTATTCCATAGGCGGAGTTGCAGGAGGGCACGAGAGGCCGGTCTCTGCGAGGGAGCCCTGCAGCATTCGATAAGAGCGGCAAGCACAATGAATGGCAGAACATCTTCCCAGTGGGCCTACATGCCAGGAAGGTGGGCCTAGCGCATGACTCTGGCACAGCTAAAAAGGCCAAGCGATATATTCTTACAAGATTTAGGATGTTTTAAACCCTCCCATTGACTTCAATACACTGCTATACTAAACCGGGGCATCAGGACCCACTTACCGCATCATATAACAACATCATTGAATAAGTGCTTATTAGCAAGAACATTAAGACCCCCTGAGGATCCACCAACAAAAGGTGGTGAAACACGTGTCGAGGCACCCAATCATTTAGGCACATGACTAAAGGAGAATATCTGTATCAGAAATCAAATTAATCACGGCTGAATAAATAAGCCAAAACAATAAAATACTGTCTGGCGCATCTGTTCAAACATCTGCATAAAACACATTTTTTCACACACAAGCGTTACTTCAGGGCAGCCAAAGAAGTAGTGGATGTGAGGAAGTGACACGACAACATGCTCACTTCGAATTAGGAACATCGCCCAGTGAGAAGATTTAAAAGCTGCATACATATAACAACTGTACATTCAGGGTTTGAAATAGGAGCTATTAAGCTCCCGCTTGTATCCTAGTAGAGCCTGGTTAGCTTGGCACCAACAGCTACCAGGAGATACTATTGGCTCCCCAGACCAACGGATGCTGAACAAACACACCTATGTGAATTTAACTCTGGGGCAATCTATAAACAAACATTAGGACAACTCCATACAACTTTTAAAGCTTTAAGGGTAAAAAGTAATGGACACAATTATATATTTGCATCTTAAGTGTAAGTTAGGTTTGGGGAATGCTATGTACTGGCCCCTCGCTCCCCGATGGTAGCTCCTGGTCACTGGTTAAGGAGGGACAACCAGGAGCCACGTTTAACTCCTGCTTAGTCAATCCGAATTTCGAACCCTAAGTTTTAGGATTTTTTAACCTATTTCACCCATCAATCTGTAAGTTTTGATTACATCTCCATCGCCATTTGCTGCGAGTGCTTGATTTGACTCTTGCATTGCGCTTGTATGTTTTCCGTGTTGCTCAACACATCAAGCTGTTGATCTCAGCCTGAGCTACAAGAAGTCAGTGGCACTTTAAGGAGTTTTGAATTACCCTTGTGTCTGTAAGCTGTTGGATAGGGTTTTTGTGGGAACTTGGGAAAATGGATGTAATCCTAACTTCCCTTACACTTCCCGAGTGCCATCCGCACACTCACCCCTCAGCAACCGGTGCAATAAGACTGCAATCTGGCTTATGTCAGACACACTACGAGGGGACAGAACAAACAATTCCCCCCCTAATCATAAACCTTGCGCGTGCACTTCACCTGTATTCACCTCGCTCTGTACCCACTTCATGCAGTCTTTCAAGGCCCAGACGGAAGAAACACATTCAACCTTGGGGATTGCCAGCAGTAGCAAGTTCTCCACCAACTGTGCAGACCAATCATGATGCTCAACTGGATATGCATAGACCTTACAAGTAGCGGGTGACCCTCAATGTCTTAGCTCCCCACCGCTCCCCTTTCTCCTATACAAACCCTGTTTCAGGGGCATTATCTCGGTCTTTAGATACTGATATCTTCTATTTACAGATGCCCCCCCAAAAAAATGTTTCCACTTCTACAGCATTACAGAAGTGGATGGTAAAATGCTTCCATGTGTCTTTAGCAATTTTGGAATTATATCACCAGTCTCTGAAATCACATGTAGATTTGATTCATCTACTGTAATTGTTATGTTTATGTTTATTGTGTTTATACAGCGCTTTACGCCAAAGCGCTTTATATTATAACAACGAGACAATAAAAACAGTACAAGCAATTACAAAATATGAATCAAACCAGTAATACAGCAAGTAGAACAATTTGCCAGTGAAGATAAACGAGGGAGGAGGGGGTGGAGAAGGGGAAGGAAGTGGGAAACAGGAAGAGGATTAGGCTGAGGATGAGAGAGGAAGAGAGGGGACTTAGGAGGAACGGAGCAGGGAGAGAGAGGTAAGAAGAGGAGGGTAAAAGGGAGGAAAGAGGAAGGTGGAAGGAGGGGATAGGAGTGTCAGGGAGGGGAGTGGAGAAGAAGAGATTTCAAGGAGACACGAAAGGAGGAATAGGTGGGGATGGAACAGATAGAGAGAGGAAGGGAGTTCCAGTGTTCCAGGATTGGTACCCGCAACGCTGAAGAGCGTTACAGTGATGGAGGAGGAGCTTTGAGGGGGCTGAATGCCCTGTGCCATGGAGGAGTGCTGATAACAGGCTTGCCGCAGCAGTTGGCCCTGTGCTGTATGGGCCAGCAGTGGACTGTTTGGGCTGCCTATGAGGCTCTGCACTTGCAAGGTGGATGCCGCTAGCTGAAGAATTTTGGTGGTGGCCGAGGAGGAACACTGGGGGGCCAGCCCACTGGGAGAGCGCTACCTTGCACTAACATATTGCCATGAGGAAAGCCGTTTTCTACAAGAGATACTTGAGAGGAGCCTGATGCATAGGCTCGAAGAGGACCCCCATGAGCCTCATCAGCACCACGTTGAGCTCCCATGTCGGTGTAGGAGCCTTCACCAGCAGGAAAGGTCGAAATAGTCCTTTGAGGAACTCCTTGACGAGACAGAGAGACCAATGTGAATATCTTCCTGGAGACATGTTGTAGCGGGAGATCGCCGCCAGAAACACCTTGATAGAGGTATACGCCATTCCGGCCCTGGCTAAGGATAACAATTATGGAAGAATCTGCGGGGACATGACCCTCAGAGGGGTGATCTTCTAAGACCGGCACCATGTAGCGAAACGCTTACACTAGTGACGGTAGCACTTCAAAGTTGACAAACCTCTGGACTTGGCAAGGACCTCCCTGCAGTCTGCTGGCAACTCGTATCCTTCAAACTCTAGGGCTGCAAGTGCCAAGCCCTTTGGTTCAGCGATCCTGGGTTGTGATACAGGATTGCGCCTCCTCCTCTGGTGAGAAGATCCGGGACTCCTCGCAGTTTGACCCGAGGCAACGCTGAAAGGCTAAAATGGTCTGGGTACTAAATCTGCCTCAGCCATGTTGGGGTGATGAGTATCATCCTCCAACAGCACTGTTTGAGTGTGTTGATGACTCGTAGCAAGAGAGGCAACGGCGGCAATGTGTATAGAAACAGTCTTTCCCATGGCAATGAGAACGTGTCCCCCATGCTCCTCGGTTGGTGGAACCTGCTGGCAAACTTCTGGCATTTGGAGTTTGCTGCCATCGCAAACAGATCGTTCTGGGGCCTGCCCCGCTTGATGAAGATGCAGTCCACATGGTCCTGACGAAGTTCCCACTTGAGGACAATGAGGAAGGGTTCGACAACCTTTTCCTCACGGTCGCGGAAACCACTGAGTCGGGTGATGGTTGCGACTGTAGGCACCTGGGTGCGGACTCCGGCGCCCAGTACTTTTTCTCCAGCCTATCCCGCTTAGTCAGGGCCGTGCAAGGGTTCTTCAAGAGGGGCAGCCTCTCCTCCCATACATCGTCCAGAAGGGGTACCACCATGATGGTCTTCCTTTTGACCTTACACCGCTGGTACACTAAACCCTCCTTCTTGGTCTCTTCGGGCATAAACTGGGAAAGCTCAGAAGCTTTGGCGACCATGGAATGAAATGACCCCACTTCATCCGGTGGGGACGTCATCAGTTCCGGAGATCTGCCCGCCATGACGATATTGTCGTGGCCATGTCTGTGTCCATCGGGGACGGAGGGGTGGCACCCGACACAGATGTGGAGGCTGAACCCTGGCCACCCGCAGCTCAGCCATGTTGGACAATTTCCTTTTAGAGGAGGAGCTTGATCGTTGGCTGGCAAAGTGAGGCGAATGGTGATGTTGATCACGCCCTGTCCATCGTGGACCCACTTGCGCGGCGACCCAGATGGAACTGGACTTGCTGTGCTTGGTCTTGTCTTTGGCACCCACGGATGGGGCGCTCTCAAAGGACTTGGAAGCCTGCTCCTCGGACCGTCCGGTCCTGGGTGAGGCATGGCCCTGCACGGGGCACAAGGCAGAGGCCTTGGCGTTTAGCCATGCCGCCTCTCTACTGTGTTGATCCTTCATCATTTTCTTGGAGAAGCTGAGGCAGATTTTCCTTGTGGTCCGGCTGAAGACAGTAGACGCATTGGAGGTGTTTGTCCTCTACAAACACGTTCAGTAGCCCGCATCTGGTGCAGAGCCTGAGAAGGAATCTTCCTTCCTTCTTCTCCGTCATGGCCAGAGGTACGGAGTGGACCTGATGGCCTTCTGGAAGCTTCGAAGAAACTTCGACGATCCTCGCCCTTAAGGGGTGCTGAAATTTACTGATAAACAGATCCCCGCCGTCAGCGGATGGAGAGAAGAGCACAAAGGCTCTTTTCTGACACAAATAGAAACTTTTTCCATTAAAAAGGCAAAAAAAATGTAGATGAAGCTCACAGAGCAAAACTCAAGGACTCCCAACACTGAAACATGCAGTAAAAATCTAAAGATGGCTGCCAGAAGAGGGGCCTAGGGAGAGGACTGTCATTGGCTGGGGGCAGTATGACACAGAGGACAGTGATTGGTTTAGAGGAGAAATACAATTTGTAAGTGAAACTGTCTTACTTTTACAGGAGGATTCCTGGCCTGACAACAGGGAATATTCGTGAGCATGTGAATCCATGCAAGACCCCATGCTGGAGAAACCTCTTTTAGTCCCACTCACGCACTGTCCAGCTTAGCCCAGGCCATCTGGGTCATAGTGTTTAGTCCTGCACATCCCCACAGTGCAGGCTTTCTTCCAACTCCGATCTGGTACCTTTAGTAAAATCAACATGAAAAGGCATGCACACACACACAGAGGAGTCCACTGTCACCTGCACAGTGAGTTATACGCATGTTTACTTCCACAAGCACATATAGAAAGCCACTTTAACGTGAATTGAGATATGAACAGCCATAGAATAGAGAGCACAAACATACTCTTTTTCCGTGAGCAGGGATACACACATGGACTCAGGCATGCACGCATACAGATGCACCCATTTTCAACTAAGCAGAGGTATGGTCCGGTCTACGCTCTCGCAAGCACATCTATGGAACACTTTCATTTTACCAGAAGTTCTCGCATGCACGGATCCCACACAGCTGTAGGCTGCGTGTCGCTTAAAGGCATTAACAGTCATGGTGGAGTCAAAGCACCTACCTCCATCACAAAGATGTCCTTTGAACTCTGGGACTGCACTTTTGGGTGCTGCACCTTCACTGCCACCGTCCTCCCATCATGCAGTTTAGCCTTGTGCACCTGGGCAAGTGACGCTGCCCCTAGGGGAGTGTCCTCAAAGGACTCAAACAGCTCTTCAACCTGCCAGAGAAGAAGGAGAGGGTTATGTTATCAGACTGATACAGGGCAGTGGTGCAAGCTCTAACCCAGAAGGAGTTGCATCTCTCTGGAAACCAGCCAGAAGGAGTTGCATCCCTCTGGAAATCAGCCAGAAGGAATTGCATCGTGAAATAACGGAAGACTACTGGTAAGGTAAGTACTGTTATACTTAAATCTCCATCTGTCTGCTACACACTCCGGGCTCGCAGGTACACAGGTGGGAAGGTAGGAACACAAGACACAAGTATGGTGAACACTGGTCCCCCACACCCATCCAGGCAGCTACACTCACATCAACTGCCCCAACAGTAACATTCAGAACTCGAGCACACAAACGTTCTACACATAGAACCTATGATGTCACCCCCTGCACCCAGACACATTACTACACATCTCTTAGCCAGAAGAAGTTGCATCTCTCTGGAAATCAGCCAGAAGGAGTTGCATCTCTCTGGACATCAGCCAGAATGAGTTGCATCTCTCTGGAAATCAGCCAGAATGAGTTGCATCTCTCTGAAAATCAGCCAGGAGTTGCATCTCTCTGAAAATCAGCCAGAAGGAGTTGCAACTCTCTGAAAACCAGCCAGAAGGAGTTGCATCCCTCTGGAAATCAGCCAGAAGGAGTTGCATCGTGAAATAACGGAAGACTACTGGTAAGGTAAGTACTGTTATACTTTAATCTCCATCTGTCTGCTACACACTCCGGGCTCGCAGGTACACAGGTGGGAAGGTAGGAACACAAGACACAAGTATGGTGAACACTGGTCCCCCACACCCATCCAGGCAGCTACACTCACATCAACTGCCCCAACAGTAACATTCAGAACTCGAGCACACAAAAGTTCTACACATAGAACCTATGATGTCACCCCCTGCACCCAGACACATTACTACACATCTCTTAGCCAGAAGAAGTTGCATCTCTCTGGAAATCAGCCAGAAGGAGTTGCATCTCTCTGGAAATCAGCCAGAATGAGTTGCATCTCTCTGAAAATCAGCCAGAAGGAGTTGCATCACTCTCGAAATCGACCAGAAGGAGCTGCATCTCTCTGGAAATCGACCAGACGGAGTTGCATCTCTCTGGAAATCAGCCAGAAGGAGTTGTATTTCTCTGGAAATCGAAGGGGTGGCACCTCTTTGGAACTCAGCCCCTTGAGTGTAGCATTGGAGTCCTTGCTAGTTTGAGCTTTACTCTCATTCCTGTACATTTAGACTTATATATTTTTTCCAGTTTCTCCACAGACTACAGCCTGCATATCCCTGGCGGTAGTGAGAGGGGTTTGGGGGGGGGGCAATACTCCAAATAACAAAAAAGCCTTGGTGCTGTGAAACTACTGAGTTGTTGCTGTAGTGGAATAAAAACGATTTGTAACATAACAGGCACAGGATGGCAGGCAATGCATAACAGCCCGTGACTTATCAGTCCACATAACGCGTCTGGGTGAGCGAGAGAAAGCCACACATGACGGCGTCCCAGATTCACAATTAAGCTACATTTATCTAGACATGCAGTTATCAGGGCTCAGAGAACCATGGGAATGCAGATACTTGGCAATACCGTACTCATATGCATAGACACATGGGGCCTCATTACGAGGTTTGAGGTAGCCATGGCGCTATTAGCGCCATGGCTGCCTTCAAAACCCTTCCGACTCCGGCCTGGTGAATGGAGTAATTACCGGTCCATTCCGAGGTTGGAGGGACTGGTAATTCCCCATTCACCAGGGCCATTCCCCATTCCCATTTGAGCCCCCATAGGGCTCAATGGGAAGAGGGAAGGCGGCAATAACGGTACCGCAAATTGCGGCACCGTTATTGACCCCGGTGTCCCTTTGCGAGTCCCGTCCTTAACGCCTGGTAAAACCAGGCGTTAAGGAAGGACCCGCAAAAGGAACTCGTAGTAGGGCGGTAAGGGATTACTGGCACCGGTGCCCTTACCGGTGCTGGTAATCCCTTACTGCCCACCTCGTAATGAGGCCCATGGTCACAAAGATTATACTCAGAGACATGGGTACAGAAATAAACACATTCACCAAGTTCCTCTGATCATCTTTGGTTGGTCTGGATTGTGCTTGTTCAGAATGATAATATCATCGCGTTTTTAAATAGCACTTCATTCCGACTCCTTCCCACTTCTAAGTGTTGTAATATTGGATGTGATAACCCAATTAATTGGTCATCTATTTATCGATCTCAGACGGATGAAGGGCTCAGACGGCCCATTTGAAATTTTAACTTGCGAAGTGCAAGCTGGTCCCAATCTGAGGCCGACGCTTAACTTGTGAGCCATCCATCTGGTCTGAACACCATGCAGTTATGTTCCCATCTTCTGTAATCAATTGACTCCCTGAGATAGCTTTGCACGTCTGGAGGTGATGTCAGCAGAGTCCTTAATGGGTTTGTATTTTTTTTTTTACAGAAAAAACACCAAGATTGCCTGAAAGATAAGTTTGAGTCGGCTGCCTAGACCATGAGCAGTCGAGAGTAACATCTACTGCACACTAAAATTGTTTATAATTGTCTATGATCATTTATCCAAACTTATTTACAGGTTTGGTGAGCGGTATGGCCACCCTGGCACGCAGATTGCGAATTAAATAAATTACACTTTGGTATATGTAGGGAGATACCCCAGGTCCCTTGCACACAGTAAAAGGCTGGATATACCAGTCAATAATTAAGCAATATTACCCGAGCGGGAGGCGGGGGGGGAGGCATTAACGGGCCAGGAAATGCCCTTGGCCAGGTAGAAGCCCAAGCTACCGCAAGGGCTTTAATGCTAACCTGGGGCATTACCAGACCCGGTAATGCCACCTCTGCGAAGATAATATGGCCATTAGGATCCGACAAGATGTACCAGATACTAATAGTGTGTTTAAAAAAAGAAGAAAAAAAAAGATGACTGCCATGGGTCCAGAAAAGACTAGGTAGTCCCTTCTCCCTTTCCAAGACGTCATTCACAAGGCTGCGGGGACAGGATGGGGAGGGGAATATGTGGAAAATGTGTTGCGAGAAGAGGATGCGGGCCAGCACTTATCTGAGTTCCTGGAGGGGGGCGATGGCAGCCTCCCACTATGAGAAGAATTCGACTGCGGGATTGCCATGTGGTAATGCCCTCGTTTTGAGCCTCCTCATTGGATGGGAGGCCGACACAACCGCCTCACTGGTTACTAATTAAAAACAAGTAATTCATTTGGAACAGTGTTTAATAGAGTATTAATGTCAAAAGATAGCAATGCAATAATATACATCTATTAAAATGGAACGGTATATAATTAATTCATATTATGATGTACATTATGCTGCAAAGAGGAATGAGCGCACCATATCGTTCCTATGAGAGCAACTCAAGCATCAAATGTGGGCAAATGGCATGGAAGGTGGGGTGACAAATATCACATCGCCTAGGGCAGTAAAAATCCTAGCAGATGCCCTGAAACCCTGGAGGTATTGTTTGTCCCCTGCGCCTGTAGGTCAAGTTCTCCTGATCACTAAAGGACTGGATGCTGATTAAAAGGTGTGGATGCCAGCTTGGGGTATAGCTGGGTGACGCACATCTGAATAAGTGGGATAAGGTGCCCATGCCTCCATAGGCACGTGAGTGCTACAGTAGCTGTCAAGAAATACTCCCTAGGCTGAAGACTTCCATAAAAGAATCTTCTGTTCACTATTAGTTCCAAAGAGAACATACGACAACTTTAGGAGCATCTAGATGGCACAGTGATGAGTAATTCATTTTAAAACACATCCAGTGCTATTCTCTAACACACTGGTCAACAAATCCATATTAACTCCTTCTTCCTCATCTCAATACTTGAAGCTTTATGGGAGTTGGAGTCCATAAACTTTCTGGCACTTTTAAATTGACATCGTTTAGGATTTTTGTTCAGAACAAAATCTTCAGAGGCAGGAGATGTTATATGTGTGTTGTGTGTATATGGGGTATGAATGACATTCTGCTTAGAATGACAGCGTGTCATCAGGACTTTAGGTGTCATTGGGTTTTCCTCATAAGGGCGGGAAGAATACTGCGTCCCTCCTAATGGAGTCATTACCTCTTCCGAGTACCCAGTCCCTTTCACATGATCCTCCCTCATAATACCACCCCCAGTGTCAGGATCAGGAAGTGGCTGCCGTCCCCTGGCCGTGTGGGAGGAGGCCAACACTGGGGAATCAGTGCTGACTCTGAAGGATTCCTCACAATAGCCACTAGTTGTTCCCACAGCGTCTTAGATAGGAAATGTCTTCATAGAACAGGCTCAGCTCTTTAGAGACATGCCGTTATGACACAAATAGCTTACAATAAGCAATAGGGTTCTCTATGGGAATCAAGTACAAAGAATCTGTTTTGTCATGTGTTGTTAGTGGTTCAGGGTTGGCAACCTGTGGCTCTCCAGATGTTTTGGATGTCAACTCCTATGATCCCTTTGCATTGACTATGGTGGCTAGGGCTGAAGAGATAGGGGCAATGAGAAAGCAAAGGTAGAACATTGCAGAGATTAAGTATGAAGAGATAGGGGCAATGAGAGAGCAAAGGTAGAACATTGCAGAGATTAAGTATGAAGAGATAGGGGCAATGAGAGAGCAAAGGTAGAACATTGCGGAGATTAAGTATGAAGAGATAGGGGCAATGAGAGAGCAAAGGTAGAACATTGCGGAGATTAAGTATGAAGAGATAGGGGCAATGAGAGAGCAAAGGTAGAACATTGCAGAGATTAAGTATGAAGAGATAGGGGCAATGAGAGAGCAAAGGTAGAACATTGCAGAGATTAAGTAATCAGGACAAATCCCAACCAATAAAAGAGCTCAGATGAGGACAGGAGCACAACCAGGAAGGCGGTGAAGAAATAAAAAGGTGAAACCAGAGACACCTATTTTTTATTTACTTGTGTACAATCAATAAGATTTTTACAAGATCTAAGAAAGGGTCTGAAGAAAGGCAGTAAAAGACAGAAACAGAGATAAGAGGAATCAACAGAAGCACGGGATCGAAGAATCCAGATCAAATAAAATCAAGTCATCAAATCATAACTTTTTGAATGTAACTTTTGTTACGCGTTTTTACACAGTCCAACAAGTCGAAAAGGGTGAGAGTAAATTTGAGTTGTGGAAGAGAAGAAAAGAAAAGCAGAAATCAAGAAGAAGAATCCACTGCCAAGGTTTGGCAGAGCTTTGTCTTATTCAAGGCAATTTCCAAAAGTTTAGTCCATCTCGTTTGCTCGCCTGAAATTAGGCGGTTCCACCATGTATCCTCTTTGACGAGGTCAAGCCTGCGAAAAGTGGCATCAGGTAAGTGGCTCTTTCCTGTCTCATTTGTGGACACCCCATCAGGAGGTGCCTTAGAGTTTCAGGTTGGTTTGAGTCCTTGCACAGTCTGCAATTATTCGAGGTGATGGTCGTCCTGATGGCCAAGATTTCCTGTGTTGGCAGTAGGTTTAAACGTGCTCTCACAAAGGTTTTTCTCAGCGGTTGGTTGTGGAATTTGATGCAGTATGCCTGAGGCACTTTCAGTTTGTTGGCTGTCATAGGAAGATGCTTTAGAAGTTTATTGGATACTGCTTTCTCGTTTGTTAAAATCCAGTCCTGGTTTTCCATTTTTGATTTCACTCTTTGAGGATTGGAAATCAGGTCATCTTCGATGCAGACTATGTTCGTCAGTTTGTTGTATGTATTCCTCGAGATTGTTTAACTGGCGCTGAAGGCCGATCTATGTTTGGTCCAGTAAAATCAGATTGTCGGCATATAATATGCGAGAAACCGCGCCTTTTGCCAACCTTTGGTGGGAAAGTTCGGATCTTGACTTCTGTATCTTTATAGTCACCTAGGAAGGCAATGAAGAGAGCTGGTGCCAAGGGACAGCCTTGCTTGACTCCCCGTTCTGACGGGATTTTTTCTGACACTAGGCCTTGATGACTTAGGCGCACATATAAGCTGTGTTCGTATGCAGTGCAATCACCAGCTCCAAAATTGAGAGAGGACAGATTCAGGCTTTAAGTTTTGACCACAGTCTGTGTCTGTCCACTTTGTCGAAAGCCTGCGACAAATCGACAAAGGCTAAGAAAACTCATGGGGTACCTGTCATTATGTTTCCTTTTATTATACTCAAAAGTAAAATGTTAACCGCCGTGCTTGCATTTTTCTGAAAGCCCATTTGGAAGTGGTCCATGCAGGGTGAGGCTCTAGTCCATTTCTGGAATCGTGCTAACATTAAGGTGACGAAGATCTTTCCAATGATGTCTAAGAGGGAAATTTGACGATAGCTAGCAGGGTCGCCTCTATTGCACTTTTTGAAGATCGTAACAATCACTGCATGAGTCCAGGAGTCCCTTTACTTTCCTACATAGGGAAAAGATGTTGCTAATGAACTTTGCCCACTCTTCCGGGTGCTGCTTTAGGTCGATGTTGGTTAAGCCATCGGGCCCAGGGGCTCTCAAAGATTTAAGTTTAAGTATCACTCTTTTGATGTCGTCTGCGTCTGTTAAGTCGACCCATGTGGTTTCTGATTTGAGGTCTGGTGCTAGAGGCTGGGTTGTGGGAAAGTCGAACAAGGTCAAGAAGTAGCTTACCGAACTCGCTTCAGATACTGAATTAGTAAGCTGCTCGTCAGTTTGGCAGTCTGTTTTTTTGATGAGTGCCCAGAAATCTTGCGACTTCATCCTGCTGAAAGTCCTAAGCATTTCCTCTGCATCGTTCTGGTAGAGAGTGATCCTGTGATGTTTGAGCCAGGATTTTTATCTCCAGGACTCCTCAGTGTTTAGTGTTATCGTTCTTCTTCTTAGTTTTCTCAAAATTCTCCTTTTTAGTACTAGGGTCTTGTTAAATGCATGTCCATTGTCTGACCTTACTTTCTTTGTTTGGGTCCAATCCTACTTTGTATGTCAAAAAGAGGGGCAAGTAGTTTGATCTGTATGTTGCTTTTTGTAAGGAGTCCCCAGACATTAGAGTTTTAAAGTTCTCTGTTATGTCTTCTATGTCCGATGCTGTAAGGCGAAGACGTGTTTGTTGATTGTTTGCTTCTATGCTCGATTTGTAGAATTTTTTCTGTGGGCACCTAATAGACCAGGACACTGTTAGCAAGTTGTGGTCGCTTTGTTTGGTTCTTATTACCACAAACTTCGCTATATATGGAAGGAGTGCGTGAGTGACAAATATGTAGTCGATAGTTGCTTCCGAGCTGTCACGTTCCCACGTGGGTAAGAGAGGCTGAATGCCTTGTAGTGAGGCTGTGTTATGGAAGTTGCGAGAATTCATTAACTTCAGCCACGCCCTACCTCTTTCCTCAGCTGAAGACCTTGGGAGATGTTTGTTAGGATTTGTACTAGGATCCACGCATTTAGCGTTCAGGTAACCACAGATTATTATATGGGTGGTCTTGTGCTCTACATTTCGTCAATGGCGTCCGCCACGGATGTGCAAAATGTTGCCATTATTGTTCTCTGCGGGTTCCAATACAAGTTGAGGATTGCTAACTGCGTGGTAATGAGTTTGAACCCAGCTCAAAGTGGCACCATGATGTTAAAACTGCCAATAGTTCATAAGAGTCTATCAGTTTCTTTGTGACAGTGATCCCTGAGCCAGGGCGAACCAACCCTAGCAAGCCGGAAGAGGGGCGGCCCAGCAGTCCTTTAACAGCTAAAGAGATCTCGATGGAGAAACCATCAAGGGAGTGCTTCTCCATCAGCCAGGTTTCTTGGAGGCACAAGATGTCATAGGCTCCCAAGTCCTGGCTTTCTGGTTTGGTCAAGTCACCGTGGCCTCTAGTGTTCCACAAACCCATGTTTAAGGTTTTCTTTCTAAGGGTATCACAATCCTGTTGCAGTCGATCAAACGCTGGATTGTTATCTGGTGGTCGTTCCTATCTCCCAGACTTGCTGTTCAGAGCTGTTTGGAGCCACTTCCAAGGACCCCTCAGTGACTTTTCGTCTGCAGGGTCTCGCATTGGTTCTATTGGAGGTGGTTTCTGGGAGTCAGTTGAGGTGGTACATTTTGATGTCGCAGGAGAATTGGTTTGGTGCAAGTTTAACTGGCAACTTGTTGATCTTGTACGGTCAAAGTTCCTGTCCACCTTTTGTCTCTCACTTCTCCTGTTTTCGTTCTGGCGATGTAGATCTTGCTCGGGATAATAGGACCTGTCCGTCTGCAACCGGTTTGATCTGTATCGGTTTCTTTCCGGGGAACTAAGCTTTTTTACCATCTCTTGTCTTTATAGAGATCTTCACTGCGCAATATATATCGAGAATTTTTAGTCACCCTGTCACGGTCTCTTTTAGGCTTGTCGATCTCCGAAAATGACCCCTGTAGTTCTGTACACTTCCAATGGCATGTCTTGTATTGCTAAAGTTCTTATATGTAAGTATGCTTTAGCTTTCTGGTCTTTGTGGTAAGGCTCGATCAGTATAAAGTCCTCTGTTTTTAGGGATAGAAGCTTATGGACATTGCTGAGTATTTTAAGAACTGATTTCCTGTTTAGGACCAAGTATTTGTCTTTGCTTGATGACTGTTCAAGTTTAAAGGTACGACTTACTCTCTTTTGTGCATCATCAATGTTGGACTGTGGTTGAGGTTGGTGGTTGTCAGATGGGGCTTCTTGTAGGTATTGTTCCGTCACTCGGGGAGGGTCCAGTTGACTGGACGCTTCACATCCTGAGCTAGTTTTGGGGACCGGTTCAGGCTTGTTGTTTTTTAGAGCTACATCTGTAAGCTTAGAGGACGGAAGTGTGGAACAAATGGGACTCCCCGGAGCTGGTTGAGAGACGACTTTGCTTTTTGATTCTGTCGTCGACAGCAGAGGAACAGAGGTTGCTAAAGATTCAGAACTCCTAATCGCAGCCTCTGGCGTGCATTCTTGTCTGTCCTCTGAGTCTCAGTGTTGAGTTAGGTCCATCAAGGAAGCACTCGCCATAAAGTCTTCGACTGGTGCAGGTGATTTCACCAAATCCACCACCTCAGAGACTACTTGACGGTTGACTTGCAGAAAAGAGGGAGTATAAGGTGCTTTTTAAAGTAGGTTGCTTGGTGGGAGACTGGCCGATTGTTTTATTTATTTTAGTAAGCAACGAGTGACTGGTTTCCGCAAGTTACAATGAGACTTGCTGTTTTTTGTTAGCGTCTCGTTCGGATGTTAGCATAGGTCCTGATGGGTTCATTTTCAATAGCTCACACTGTGGGTGGGTTTCACAAAGATCGGCACCATTCCTGCATGGGTGAGGTCTGAGGATGTTTGCTTTTCGTTCTCTGTTTTATTTGTATGAGTTAGAGTGGATGGTCTTTTGGGATTTATTTTATCTTCCAGTGAAGCCAGTCTTGATTCCCATTGCACTTGCTGTTCTTTGTTTCTTGGCTCCATTGCTGTTATATATCCTCCGACAAAAATAAGTTTGGAATGCATAATAGCAATAACTGTTGTGTTGTCTTTCAGGGAGTCATGTATTGCCTCGTACAGCTTTCCAAACGGAGCCAAGGCTATTGTCACTGCCGACATGATTGTCAGGAGGTCAGGTTTTTTGTTTGGCGAGTCTTTTTGGGATACCAACAGTAATTTGCTCAATCTTCTGTTTTTCAACGGAGTGTGTACAGCAGAGGTACGATGCAGAGTTGAAAAAGGATGGAAGCGGGCATCTTCTGTCAGGTACTTCTACTTCTCGTAGATCGTCAATAGAGATACCTGGGGTTTCACCCAAGTTTTTGGTCGGTTCACAGTTTGCTGGTACTTGGCATTGGTACGTGGCGCTCCTGCGCTTTGGCCCCTACTATGCTTTGATTGCATAGTGAGGGGTCGCTTTCGCACTGGGGGGCCGAACACGTTGGTAGTAAGGCCTCACCTTCAGCATCATTGTTTGGGGAGCGGGTGGGGAGCGTCCAGGGCTCATTGGCCATTTTTTAGTGGTTATCCTGGGTTCTTTTTCAGCTTCTGCATTCAATTGCGGTAGTATGTGGTCAGCTCGTTGCTTCAGCAGCTAGCAGTGGGGTGGAGAACTAATTTGAATTGGGCATTGCGGGGACAATGGTGGCAACGGGTTTCTTAACTTGCCCAAGTTTTCGTCCGTTTTCCCAAATTTGGTTACTGGGGTCATTTCTTGTATTGCCTCCAGTATTTCAGCATCTGATAGTTCTCCGTCGCGGTCTAGTTTCCTCTTGTATTGCTTCTCGAAAAAGTCTTTTAAGGCATTTGAAAGAAGCGGGTTAGGGAGGGATTTCTTCTCTGGTTCAACTTTTTTGTTTGACCCAAGTTGATTTCTACACTGGGCTTTCCGGGCCTCGTTTTTTGGTTCAGCCGCTCCAGTCTTTTCCGTGTTTACAGCCGCATGTCTTTTCACTTTCCCTCTCTTTTTATACGGTATTTTTTTCTGTGTAGGGATGGTCGAAGCTTTAACTCTAGGAATGGCCGGCTCAGAGGGCTACCCTTCAGGTTCAATGTTCAAAGTTTCGCTACTTTTGGCATTTTCTGACTGGGCATCGTCTTGTGGGACCCGTGAGGGGCTTGGTTTTGCTATTTCTAGTTCTACCGTAGCTCACTGAAAGGGAAGCCCCCGGTCCCCTTGAAGGGTATGATGCACTAAATTGGTCACAGCGGGAGCTGACACTGGCTCTGCGTGAACTAGGGCTGTAGTGAAGAGGGCGAGGCCCCGAAGACCCACGGTTGGCCCCCATGCACTGCCAAGGACAGGTAGAAGATCCGCTGCGGGTTGTCGTGGCAGAGGGATCACCTCCCTGTTGGGTGGAGCAGTTGAATTTGGGCTTGTGTAGCAGTGTTTCCCAAATTCTGGGGCTTTTTGCCCCACATTTAAGCCTTTGTTCATGGGGGTCGGGACTATGCTACCGACACTCAACCCAGCCACCAAACCAGGATCCGGCTGTGGCCATCCTTCGATAGCCTCGGCCGGATCACCCCTCGCTGAAGCAAAAGTCTGGTGGCGGGGGAGACGGGTGCAAAGATCAGTGATCAAGTTTGTTGATGCAGGCAGTTTCACAGGCGCACCTCTCATGATTGGGCAGAGGAACGGTGTGTCTAAATCGACTCCTACAGTGACAGGCAACAAATCTGGTATGTCACAGATCTCCTTCGGGATTTTAATGTTTTTTAAGTAGTGACCTTCTTGACTCAGCGGTGTGTTGAGCAGCTCCAGGACGGTCTCTGTTGCACCCTGAGCTATCGAGCTAGCCGGTGGTACATGCCCGGGGTTGCAAAAACTGGGATATCGTCCTCATTGGAGTCAGAGGTGGCGAGGGTCTTACCTCTCCTGGGCAGTGACTTCTTTTCCGGTGGATATCTGTGGCTTCTCAGGCGGCGTCCGCCTGTTTCAATATTGGGTGGAAGAGTTTTTGAAGAATCTGGGTCCACTTCCCTCTCCATGTCAGAGGCGGCAGAATCCATTGGCTTCCGAGGACTGTTGGGGCTGCACACACCTCGGCGCACAACTCCATGTACCGCTCTGTGGTACTGGTCAGGCTTAGGTGGGTCCTCCCACACAGGTAGCAGCGAAGAAAGACTCTCCTCACAAGCAGAAAGCAGACAGGAGATTGCCGTGGACTGCGCACACCTCTGCGCACAACTCCGCGTACCGCTCTGCGGTACTGGTCAGGCTTAAGTGGGTCCTCCCACACATGTAGTAGCGAAGAAAGACTCTCCTCACAAGCAAAAAGCAGACAGGAGACTGCCGTTGACTGCGCATACCTCGGCGTACAACTCTGCGTACCGCTCCGCGGTACTGGTCAGTCTTAAGTGGTTCCTCCCACACAGGTAGTAGCGAAGAAAGACTCTTCTCACAAGCAGGAAGCAGACAGTAGACTGCCGTGGACTGCGCACACCTCGACACACAACTCTGCGTACCGCTCCGCGGTACTGGTCAGGCTTAAGTGGTTCGTCCCACACAGTTAGTAGCGAAGAAAGACTCTCCTCACAAGCAAGAAGGAGACAGGAGACTGCCATGGACTGCGCACACCTCTGCGCACAACTCCGCAACACTTATACACTTGCTGAGAGCTGCGACTCAGCTGTGTGAGAATAACAAGGCCAGAGTAAGGAAAACTAGCCTTATCCCACTGAGGGAAATGTTGCAGGTCCAAGCAGGATCCAGAGAACAGAAGTAAAGATAAAGAGCCAGTTGCGAGCTCAAGCCAGGGAGGGAGACTACAGGCTATTGTGTGATGATAAACTCCAGCTTGACAACCCTTGTAAGGGAGTAGAAATACATTCTGGTAATCTAACGGTACTGCCCAGGCAAAGGGATGTGGTGTGTGGTGTGTTTGTGTTTAGATGTGTTTAGGTGTATGTAGGTGTGTGCGTGCGCACAAGCGCATCTGGGAAGGCAACCCACACCCACGGTGACAATATCTGTGCCAAAGAGGTAGACATCCTCTAGTGTCATGAAGCATGCAGGAAGCTACATCAATTGGAATGAAAAGTAAAGCCACATGCAGGGCACAATATCTGTTGTACTGAGAAGTCAAAAAGTGTGCAGGGCACTATATCCCTTAGACAGAGAAGTAGCATGCATAGGGCACAATATCCATTGGGCTTAAGTCAAACGCATGCAGTGGGGCTTTATCCCTTGAAATGTGGGTCTTCGAATAGGTAAAACTAGAAATCCATTTTGACTGATCCTTGCATTCTATCAGTTCCTTCTATCATGACACTTTAGGCAAGCCCTTTCCGGTTTAGCTGTAGTTGTAACCTCTAGATCATACTGGCCTTTAAGTCCTCCACTACCATTGAGAATAGAAGACCATTGCAAAGGGTCCTTACCTAAACAGTGACCACCAGACTCAGGGAGCCAGGAAATGAACAGAGGCTTTAGCCAATCCAGGAACCGTTATGCCATTTCTTTCTTTGTTGCAACACCCTGATCACTGCTTTAGCAGAGCCAGCTATGCTACCTTGTTTTGTATATTGGGACATCCCCTAGCCCTTCAGGCATTCGTTTAACCACACTCCACTGGCATGCATGAAAATGAAGGTGTTGAACTACACTCTAACTGACTCAAGTATTCTGTTTGGCTGGATGTATACGAATTGTTCGTTTGCAAATTGCTCGAATTACAATTGACCTTTACACAATTGACCGAATTGTGAAGGTCAATTGTAACATATATGCGGGGGGAAACCCCCCACAACCCTCCACCCAACCCAAACCCGCCCCAAGCCCTTCTATATATATATATATATATATATATATATATATATATTACTAAAGCGAGATATATATATATATATATGTGCGGTCAATTGTGAAAAGGTCAATTGTGACCCTTTAAATTCGTGCAATTGTGCATTCGAACAATTGCAAATGAACAATTCGGGTAATACCGTTTGGCTCACATCATCCAAATGGTGTCCGAAGTGGGTTTTACAGAACTTGCTCCATTACGTTCGCCCCACCTCACATCTGAACAAACCTAATAATGAAGAGGAAGGAGATATCAACTTGAGACCCAAGGACTGGAGGACAGGTGTCTAAGAAACCCTAGCAGTGTGAGCCACCTTTTCTTACCCTAGACCTGAGCCTACCCAGGAGATAGAGCCCTCGCCTTCTCTCATGAGAAAGGGACACGCAAAACCATGGTTGTTGTGGTAAGTAAGAATCAGGCAACAGACAAGGTGGCATTTGGGGTTAAAATGTCTTTATTTGGAATACCCAAAACCTAAGCTGTCTCCAAATTTCTCTGCCCTACCCTTAAAGGAAAAGAAAGAAGTCTAAAAGAGTCCCACAAAATAAGCAAAGTATGTCGTCCAGAAACCTATTTGAGTCTGATTGTTGTCCCAAGTACTACAAACTGCAAACAACCTAACTTCACCAAGGGTCAGAAAAGGCCTGTTAGCCCAAATGAAAAGAATGTTGGCTGGTTTCTGACTGCACACTAATATCTCTTCATAAGGGAAAGAGGCTCCTTGACACGTTGAGCATTTCGAATCAGGACACCAAATGCCTCTTCAAGCTTCCCCTCCTCATGTTGCATCTCAGTCTTTGTTTAGCCTCTTTCCCCCTGAGTTATCAGGGTTTTGTTTCTGTCTCTGGTCTACTTCCACCCTTGGGGACCCATTGGCTCGTAAATCCAGACCAGGTATTCTCCTTGAGCCCCACGCCCCCAAGGTCTCTCGTGGTACTTTCACCAGTTAGTTGTTTCCTGGCTTTTACCACCATGCTTTGAGGTCAAATTTCTCTCACCCCACCTTAGGGTCTGATTTCTCTCATCCCGCCTTAGGGTTTGGTTTCTCCATTGTGAAATGGTTCCTCTCACTCATCTTAGGGTTTGGTTTCTCTTACCCCGCCTTGGGTTCTGGTTGCTCTCATCCCGCCTTGGGGTTTGGTTTTTCTCACTCCCCGCTTGGGATCTGGTTACTCACACTCCACCCTGGGGTTTGGTTTCTCTCACCCACCCTGTAATTGTAATTGGTTATTTATAACATGCTTAATTCCCAGAGGTTTCTAAGCGCGGACCCGGGGATCAAACCTGGGTTTGGTTTCTCTCACCAGCCTTGTAATTGTAATTGTAATTGGTCATTTATAACGCGCTTAATACCCAGAGGTTTCTAAGCGCGGACCCAGGAATCAAACCTGTATTGTTTTGCGTTGTCTTGCTTCGAAGTCGAGCACGTTGCCCCTGACCTATTCTCCCGCACCACACCTTGGGTCTGGTTCCTTCACCCCGCCTTAGGGTCTGGTTTCTCTCAGCCCACCTTGGGGTCTGATTACTCCTACCCACCTTGGTGTCTGGTTGCTCTAACAATGCCTTGGGGACTGGTTGCTCTCAGCCCACTTTGGGGTTTGGTTTCCTTCACAAAATCTTGGGGTCTGGTTTCTCTCACCCAGCCTTTGGGTTTGGTTTCTCTCACCCTTCCTTGGGGTCTGGTTTGCCTTTCCACCAATCGCCCTGGTTCCCTGGAGTGACAGCGTATCTTCTATGATTGTGGGGTCCCATCCAGAAAGCCTTCCAGTAGGGTGATTCTGTTTCTCCAGTCTAGTTTCTTCACAGAGTTCCACGTCTGATGGAGCTGGTGGTCCCTTCCTGCTGTCTTCTGGCAGGACATCGGCAATGGTTCCTCGTGGCACTGCTGGCTCGCTAGTCTGGTGTTCCACACTGCTTGGTGCTCTCCTAGAACTCGCATTTCGGCAGGTTTGCCGAGCAGTCCACATTCTTGGCCCTGGTTGGATCCAACAGGCCGGGAGTAGGCTTCCTTCCCTCTGCCACACCTCCCAGGAGGAGATCTCTCCTCCTCTGCAGCTCCGAGGGCTACTCTTCTCCTGTGGTCCAATGCTAATGGGTCTTTATCCACCACGCGGCCAGTGGGCAGGCCTTTCCCCTGCTCACTCTTCTGAGATGTGGATGGTACCTTCAAAGGGTCAGAAACCTGGAGGATAACACATATCTCTGTTTGGGGATTGCATGTCCTCTAGGGGGCGGGGGTCACCCAGAAGGATCCCGCTTGCATTGTCCCCTAGGGGGTGTTATGCTTACAAGGCTCACCTCCCTAGTCCCAAAAAGAGTGGCTCACACTTGGGGAAAGGGGACGAATTCCCTGGATTTGACACCATGTCCTATCAGACAGAAATTAGCCTGTCCTACCCCTGTGGATCCTGTGAAGCATGGATTGCCCAGTGCACACAGGAATCTGACCATACAACGCTGGGAAGATCAACAAAGAGAAGGAGGAGTAGATAGTGAGACCCAGGAACCCTATGCTCATCTTCCCGACATACAGTAGTTCCAAGGTATATTGGGGAAAAACTCACTTTGCTTGCAGCCCATTTCACCAAATCCCGTTTACACCACATTTATTTTACCACATTTTACTGGAAAAATGTAGATGGGGGTTTGGGTAAGGTAAAAGGTAAGGGGTGGAGGAGGTTGACGGGAGTACACTTGAGGTAAAATGCAGTAAAAGACAATTCCGGGAAACAGGATGTGATGAAATAGGCAACAGGTAAATGTCAGAGATCTAATGTGACCATCCCACCCTTCCTGGTGACTTACAAGCTCCAGGGAAATCTTTCCTGCTCTCTTTTCTTCAAATGACAATGGCCCAGAACAACCAGCAGCAGTGGCTGAAGAGAAGAGGACCCCCCCATTTTGGGCCAATCCTACGTATTCACATTTCAATTAACAAACCTATTCCACTTGTCAGGAAAGAATAAAAATATGAACAGGCACTTAGCACTAGAAACCTTTTAAAACAATTAGTTGTAAATCCACTGAGTGCAGATAAGCATAATAATGATGCTCTTACCCAATTAAAATTAATAATGATTAACTCTCTTTGCAAACATTCACCCTTAGTTTCCCCCAGTGTTTCGATACAGTGGACGGAAGAGGGGACTTTTTCAAAAACTAATTGTGAGCAGGAGCCTGAGACAGCTGGATGTCCCAGAAACACACATGTGGCTCTAATGTTAACCTGGGAGCTTCACGATTTCCATCAGATCATGAACTTTGAAGGGAACACCCCTTGTAAACACAAAGAAAGGTACAAACACTAAAAGTCCAACTGAAACCTCTGGAAACACCCCAGCAGCTTTCCTACAGAATTAAAGGTCTTGTTAACAAGTGGCAGTAGGGAAAACAATTAAAGGAATTGGAATTGAAAGGCTTCTTAATATTAGAATAATTGACCAACTCCCTTCCTGCAAGAACCAATCCTGCAGCTGTACGACCTATCCTAGAGCACCAACTGCACAACCACCCCTCCATAAAGCACTATCCACTAGCCCTAAGAAGGAATGGCACCAATGTCCAACACCAAGCCCTCAACTTTGTCATGTTTATGATTTTAGATACTGGGCCCCAGTAGAAACTAGCAAATCTTTCTCTTTCAAACCTCAGAACGAGGGAATGTGGAACCACGGAAGACTATCCTGGCACGAACCCAAAGACTAGCTCCCGAAGATGATCTTGCAGAAAAATAGGACAAATTGCTACAGCTTGTCCAGAACTCAGTAAAGACGAGCCCATGGATCTGAGCTTTACGAATCCATGCAAACAAGGGGAGGTGGAAAACGGCCGTGAACAGGGATATGCCGGGGAAGACGAACAGCCATCCAAACAAAACATAGTACAGATGCTGGTACAAGGTGTGTTAGGTCAGACATAGGAGATGGACAAGACAACATGGTGGTTCACGACACTTATTAAATTCAAAGGAAAACCTAGTCTAGTCCTTAATGACTAAGATAAAAACCCTACTCTATAAAACAACTAAACGGTGCTCGTCATGACGTCTTTACAGAAATCAAAAACGGGCCTCTGTCCAGGCCCTATCTTAACCTATTTCCACACCATCTTTGATAGATGGAAAGAAGAAGAAAGACCAAGGCTTGGCTTAGGTTCAGAGTTGCTTCCCTTTTCGGTCTGGTGGTGGCTGGTTTTCTGACCTCCCCCCACGTCATGTCCAAAGTTCCTCTGAGCTTCCTGCTAAGTAAAACAGACAAAAGAACTTCAGGAAAAACCAAAAAGAAATGTTCTTGTAGAAAAGTTCAATTATTCAGCAACTTGTCTCTTCTTAGGGAATATATCTTGAAGACTTTGTTCATTCATCATAACTTTCCTCCTTTAAACTGCTGCACTGGGTTACCTCGGATAGGCTTGGAGCCTGCATAGATCGGAAGTACGTTGGGTTTCTTATGAGCTCTGCTCAGGTGTTGGCCATCTTTCTGTCCTCCTGAGGCTTCTGGCATTGTTCAGTTGTGTGTGGGTGCTGGGCTTTCTCAGCCCTTGATATCAGCTTACTCTCAACCCATTGATGGCTCTTCTACTTTGCAGCCCCCTGTGGGCTCTGGCTTTTTTCTCCCTGGGCATCGGTATTCGTCGTCGTCCCCCCCTCCAGGATGGTCTTGCTTTACTCTGCCCTCTTTGCACTCAAGCTTCTGCTGCCCTAGAAATTGGTATTCGTTCATCCCAGGCAGAGATTTAGCTTTTCACAGCCCCCATTAGGCTCTTGGTGTCTTCTGCCATAGAAATTGTTGTTCGTTCATCCCCTGTACGGGTTTTGCTTCTCTCAGCCCGGTATCAGGTAATATTATCCCCATATATATGGTCACCGTAAATAATATTGCAGAGAAAATCGTTGTGGCGATATTATATGGGTGACCATATATATGGGGACTGGGGCAAAAAATAAAAAAATATTTAAAAAATAAAAAAAATTGGGGGTTGCGGGGGTGTCCCCCGCATGTTCCATTATTACATTACATGGAACCCTCAGCCCCTCTGAACTTGGGACTTCTTCCACCCTGGATATCGGTATTTCTTCCCCCCTGAAGGGGTTTTCTTGTTTCAACCCCCTTTGGGCGTATGGCTTCTTCTGCCCTGTATTTCAGTATTTGTTCATCCCCCTAGACAGGTTTTGCTTCTCTCAGCCCCCTTTTGACTCGGGGGCTTCTGCCGCGCTGTCTATTGCTATTTGTTAACTGCCTGGAGGGGGTTTCCTTCTCTGAGCCCCTTTTGGGCTCAGAGCTTCTGCTGCCCTCGATATCATTGGCTGTACCGCCCTCCAGCCAGCCCCCTTTGATAGCTGTGTACCTTCTTTCTTGTGGCCGCATGCGTAGCCAGCATTGGGATCCCAGTACCTGGTGGTTTGGTGCCTCTGCATCGGTCTGTGCATATTTCTTCTCAGCGTCTGGTCCTCTCTGCAGGACTTCAGCGGTACAGCGACAGCTCACCGTTATCACAATTGTTGTTTCCGCACTCAGTGACCCCAAGTTCCTCAGGGTCCCTGCTTTCGTTAATGCAGTAGCCATTGATGCAGGGTCTTGGCTCCCCATCAACCACTTACTCGGTATGGTTCATCTCCCTGCACCGGAGTGACCTCCTCTGGGTTCAGCGTTTTGACGCAGTTTGGAAAGTTGCACTTCCTGCCAGATGCTACGCCCTTTTCCGTGGATTGGACTCCATTCTGCTTGTAACTCCCGGGAACTGTACTGCAAAGCCCATTGTTCTTGGACTGGAGAGGTGGTGGAAGCTAGCAGAGATCTGTCACCAAGCCATATAATTTAAAGGGGTACTGTCCCCTTTTAACCATGTCACTGTTCATGTAATAGATAAATATTGGGGTTGTACAGGGAGAGGTAGGTAGAATACAATCCTGACTTTGGCACTCCTTGGCCCAAGAGGGGGGTCACCCCAGTTGGATCCTGCTTGCCCTAACCCCTAGGAAGGGTTATGCATTGCGGGTTCACACCCCTAGTCCCAAAGGGGGCAGAATTCCCTGGATTCGTCAAATATGGCTTTACATTGGAGGTTTCAAAATGCCAGAGGGGATGGGAGCCTATATTAGTGCTGGTCAAAACTGCTAGAGTCCGCTCTGACAGTCACAGCAACAAAATCTCTCAGATTTCGATCTGCTTTGCCCGTCTCCGCCACTCGCCGTGGATTCACTCGACATTTCTGCACTAATCCAGCGGGTCGTGAAGTACAAAACAGTCTCTGTCACGCCCCGCTTCCCTTATCCCCTTACAGCAAAACTTGCCAAACCACAACAGAAAGAAACCATGCTGACACCCACTGAAGCCCGCGCGCGCACCGCATTTCATGTACGCGGGCGAACTCAGCAATTGCGTGCGAAACTCATGAGAAGCTGCACAAAACTGAAATATTCTGCTTGGCGTGTGAAATTCCAGTGGCGGCGGAACCATAATAGTGCATGCGGAAGCAGAAACAGTGGAAATTCTGCCGGTTTTGCTTTGCAGGGCGGAATCGTCACCAAGCACTAGTCCAGACTTCCAAGTACACTCTATGAGCAAGCAGTGAGGGCAGACTTAGTTTTCCCACACCAGATTTTCTCAGGTGAGAAGGTGCAAATTACTTGTGCCCAAAGTAATAAGAAAGTTTAGAGCAAGGTGACCGAAGCTCATAAAGTATGTGTCAAACTATCCGCATGGAGAGTGCCATCATGCCAGTGCAGCCCAAAGCAGTAGTGATGGGTTCTGACTAATTTCTACCACAAGCTTGAACCTAGGAAAGATCTGTGGCCACCTTTAAGCATGAAACTAATCCAAAATAAAACCAAATTTAAAGCCTAGCTCCTCAACTCCAAGTTATCCTCTTAACCTACCTCTCATCTGCATTGTAGCTAAAAAAAAAAAAGATTCCTTGCCTCTAACCTGCCTATGTCCTTCACTTTCTCTTCCTCCACTCTAGCACTTCATCCATGCTGGTCACATCCCAAACACTGCTGGGCTGTACTGCCTACCTACACTTATAAATGGTCGGAGGCCAGCTCAGGGGCAACGTGTTTGTCTAGGAAGCAAGACAATGTAGAGCAACACAGGTTCAAATCCCGGGCTTGCACTTAGAAACTGGTCCCCGGTATTAAACATGTTATAGGACAACAATTATAATGTTGATTGTCCTTAATCTTTGTAAGTGCACCCATGAATCGTCCCATTTACACCCCTCCACAATCTGGCCAGAATGTCACTCAAACTCACCCTATTGTAAGACGCTCAATGCTTTCTGTCAAATCTGATTTATCTATTGTGCATCCTTCTTTTGTGAGCAAAAAAGCACTGTTCCTTACTGTATATAAATAAAATAAATATCAAGGACCCAGGCAGCAGTTTTACCAGCTGTAGGAGGAGAGTGCTAAAATACGCCAATGGCCTTAGGATTTGATCTTGTACGGGGATAACTCTTCCGCCAGTCCACTCCCAGATAAATTAAGAAAGATAATTATATGGCAAGACGGGAGGCTTCCTATTAGAAATGAACTTCTTCAGCTACTCGTCCAGCAGCAAAGAAAAAAGGCACTTTAAAGATTTAAAAAAATATATATAAAATTAAAAGATTCACAATGAACCTATAACAGAACTCCTAATGAGCCGGTGTCAAGACACGCAAAACAACCATTCACTACAAGTTCTGGTTTTAGAGCATCCACAGGTAGGAAACTGCTCTTCTGAACACCTGTGAAGACCTGCTCTCAAATCTTGAATCCAACTCTCCTTCTGTCCTCATTCTACTCGACTTCTCTTCTGCCTTCGATACGGTGAACCACAACACCCTGATCACACGTCTCTGTGATACCCTGGGCATCATTGATCAGGCCCTGGCGTGGCTAACAACCTTTCTCTGTGACCACCCATCCCAGGTGGAACAGGGGTCTTTCCTCTCCCCTATCACTCTCTCTATTTGCGGTGTCCCCCAGGGATTTAACCCACCCCCATGGTTTTTCAATGGCTACATGTCCCCCCTAGCCCATATGATAGCCACCTTCACCTCCAACTTTCAGTGTTACGCAGATAACACATAGCTCTCCTTCAGGCTACCCTCAGCCTCTTCCTCTTCCTCACTCATACCTGACTGCCTGGCTGCAATTCAGCCGTGGTGTGCTGCAAAAAACCTCTCCCACAATGCCAGTAAGACAAAGATTTTCCTCATTGGAACCCCTGCTCCCGCCTTCCCTCCATCCCTCTTGCTGGCCTCCCTTGGCCATCCGCCTCCACCTACCAACGAGGCAAAAAACCTGGGGGTCATCTTCGACTCCACTCTCTCCTTCTTGTCTCACATCAAGGACATCTCTAAAAAGTCCTGCTACCAACTGCCCCTTCTCAGAGGTATTCTACATTTGCTCACCATCCACCAGAGGCTCACTGTCTTCAGAGCCCCGGTCCTCCCTAGGCTGGACTACTGCAACAGCAAGAGCAAAAGATAAGTTAAAATACCCAATCATACAGCCGCTCTCTGAAATCCCAAACTGGGTTTTGTGTTAGTTGTAATTTTACTATGTACAATTCCTGTGACCCAATCTTGGAAAAAATTTGAAAGTCAAATATATAGTGGTTTTTCAATGTTGATTTTATCCATCAAGTAAAAAGTTTTTTTTAAGGAAAGGAGTGACAAGTAGCCACTAATAATGTTCTTCGTGAGGAAGAGTTTGCCATAAGTCACTCTATCCGTAGACTTATATTGTGCCAATGCATTTCGGAATACAACAAATTCCTTCATCAGGGCAAGTCTAAAACATAACATTTAAATGCAATTGTGCCAACCATCCCATGGTTAATATCCATATATAATAAATCCCATATTTAGAAAAACGTAAGTATGTAAACATCAACATGAACAGTCATCATCCAAATAGTTGAAAAAATATGAAGGTAAACACATACCCGACAATGTAATGAGCAGGATCAGTAGGCAGGTCAAAAAATAAAAGAAGCAAATCAGATCAGTACAAAGGTAAGTAAAGACGTCCTATAACAAAATGGAGGGAATTGGGTCCATTACCTGATGTAGGTGAGTAATGGCGAAATCTATGTTTCAGAGGCCAGGCTGCTTCACCGCGTGCGGCGAGCAGGTGCTGTAAATGGTAAAGTAAGTATATATGAAGGACCTATCCAAAATGTACCTAATTGCTTAAAGTAAGAACAAACGTGGATTGTAGCTTACCATATGTAGAGAACGCTGCAGAGAAGTTCTCTCTGCGTCTGCCGAAAGCAGACTGTCCTCGTTGCATCGGCACGTTGCCGAGCAACCTGGTTTTATAAGACACGTGATTAAAGGCAGAATGTCCTCCTTGCATCGGCGCGTTGCAGAGCAACCTGGTTGTGTAAGACACGTGATCACGGCTTCACGATGAAGAGCGCGAGCCACGATCCGTGTCTGTGAACAGGTCAATGAGCTTGAATATGATAAAAATACCTAATTTGAGGACCTCCTGGGTTAGTAATGATTAAAGTCATTATAAATGGCATTCTATTTGTTTTCTGGACTGCCCGTCTCTGTCTAGGTGGTTGGCTTATTCATTGACAATCCACTTCATCTGGCTGTCTTATGTGGCTTTTTTCACAGCCTACGCGAAATAAATAAATGGTCTGTGTAAGTTACAGCCCGGTATTTTTGCCAATCATATAACATTAGCATGGTCATTGTACTAATTTACTAGGCTTATCCCGTATAGTCGTCCATGTGTATATGCTATGATGTCTTCTAGCTGCACATAGCTTCACCATTACGTTCATAGGTCCTACTGTCCCTGGTACGTATTATTATTTCCTCTGGGTCTCTCTGTATGACATGGCACCTCCAACAGCCCCAGGCACTCTGTTCCATGGCTTCTTGGGTCGGATTGTAATAAACATTATGTTCCCGGGGGGGAGGGGCACCTCCCCACTCCTTCTCTACCTGTCTCCCACAAGGTGAATCAATCGCTTCTTACCTTGTTTATCCGCGGTATGACGTAGTTTTTGGTCACTCCCTCCATTCATTCATGTTCAACATTCAGTCTAGTGCAATGCCCACCGACGTGATGTAGACTTATTCTACGTCATGACACTGTATCCTCTAGTATTTCCAGTCTTCTTTTTATGACTATGCCTGGATTTCTTATGCATATTGATTAACGCTACAATGTGGTGCAGTGTAATGCACAGATTTCACGGTTGCTTCAACAAGTATCAGGTAATAAAATTGCATCAGAAATGTCACCGGTAGAAAAAAATCGCGGCAAAAATGCTGTGGTTTGACCCGGTAAAGGTGTACCCCATTATACCATTTAAGGGGAGTGGTGTTGCTGTGGTGTCTCCTGCTCCCCTTAAATGGTATAATGGGTCCAGGGGTTGCGGGGGTGTCTCCCACATCCTTTACATGATTGTGGTGGCAAAACCACAGCATTTTTGCCACAATATTTTGTATCCACAGCCATTGTGCTGCGATTTTAAGACATGGAACCCCTTCACCCTATTTCTAATAAATGTGTCCTAGCTCACTTCTTTTATGCTAGAGTCTTTTTTTCATTTTTTTACTGGCCGCAGTGCTTTTTGGACGGTGTAGTTCTGCCCATTGCGTTCAGCATCTCTATTCTAATAAGCCTAGTTGGATTCAGCTGTGTGTTGTTTCTATTAGTCTCTCATTAGATCTTCCTCATAGTGACCAGCCAGAATCGCTCCTCTCAAAGAGTTTTTCTGCTTGTTATGCCGGCCGCAGTGCATTATGTGGTAGCTCAGGTGAGGATGGAAAGAAACCTGGAAGAAATGTACGTTTTGACGAGCAGGAACAAAATAGACGTGGAAATACTCAGGGTTTTCAACAGCCCAGAAGCAGAGGCAGCAAGATCAGCCGCCCAGAATCACGAGGAACCAGGGCAGGGGTTGATACAAACAAAACGCCCCAGAAACCTAAATGGGAAAAGACAAAGTATACAAGAAGAACCAGTACAATTGTTAGTGGTCAACCTGTCTAAGGTACAACTTAATCAAATACAAACAAATGTACTTCAAAAAGGCTAGTCTTTCATTCCAACTACAAAACATGACACGTTCCAGGCGAGAATCGAGATACTCTCATACCAGGCCTACTCCTACATGGATTCACCATGAGGGTCGAGCCGCCTGCCCGATAGCTTTCCACAATCAACGGTGCTTCTGAAGTTCTAGATATACTGACAACCAAGAGTTCACAGCAGCTCCAGCAGTTTGCAGTTGTATGACTTTCAACATTTCGGAAAGAAACAAGATTCACATTAGTGCTCTTTAACACTCTCATGCAACCAAGGCATTCTTCTTCTAAACATTGTAGAAGGGCAGCGTCTTTACCACTCGTCTTTCTGCCACACCAGTAACCAAATAACTTTAAGGATGTAACTCTACATTTCCTCCTTTTGGCGTCGTCAATGCAAGTTTGTACACCAGCTTTAATTCTATGGAACAATCAACAAGCTTCACCTTTGTAAATATTGTATTTTGCTCCTTCTTTTCCTATTAGCCACAGTAGCTTAATTGTATGGCTTGTTGTTAGTCTCTTTTGCCCTTTGGCAATGCTTGTACAACTCCTGGATTTGGACAATTCTTGTACCACTCTCGGCTTTAGGCAATGTTTGCACCACTCTCGGCTTTGGGCAATGTTTGTTTGTTTGTTACTTGCAACTCACAATCATTAAAGTTCAGTCACTTAAAGTCGATGCTACAATGTTGTCTGCTGCTTTAGAAATGGTTATTCAGCTAGTCTTTACTTTAGAGTCACTTTTAGGTGGACGCAATGAGTATTTTAGCTGTTTTCTCCAGTTTAATATTCACAAGTTGGTTCAGATATCATTACCTATTCACCTCATTATCGTTACCTAGGGATAGAATTTGAGAGTATTGGCGACTATGGACTCTGCAAACTGTCACGCAATGTAAAGGCAACCCAACTGACTGCACTGTTCCATAGATTTACGTTAAATCAGGGGGGATTTACCATCTGGGGTACGCGACAACTGTACGTGCAGGTATTATCCCCTATGATCACCTACGGTCTGGAAGCCCTCCTCAACTCTGACCTGAAATGGTTGCAGGTGATTGAGGGGAAATTCTGGCGCTCTATCCTGGGCCTACCACCGGGAATCCCAATGGCAATATTAAGATTGGAATTGGGGCTGACCTCATTGAAAGCGATAGTACTAAAAAAGCGAGCCCTACTCTACCTGAGAATGAGGGGTGAGACTAAGAATGGGCTACTCAATGTGGTCTACCTAGAGATTTCGAAGGATAAATCCTCGTGCCCCTTGAAGGAGCAAATGTCTAAATTCCTGATGACCATTGGGTGGCAAATTAGGGTGGGCAGTGTCACTGTAGAAATGCAAAGGGCCCTGGTCAAACGCATAGAGCTCTGGGATTGGCTGGAGAATTACGCTCATCTCCAGAAGCTGAAAAGCTATCAGTTTGTCCAGTATAGACTGTATAACTACAAAAATCCGCAGAGCTATCTCAATTTATGCCCGGATAGGAGACTTAGACGTTTTATTTTACTTCTAAGGCTAGAACAACTACCTACTTTAACGATAACGGGCAGAAGAGACATGATCCCCCCAGTATTACGGCTTTGCCGGTTATGTAAAGGAGTGAATCAGCTAGAGACGGCCAGACATGTATTGACTGAATGCCACAAAATGTCAAGTACCATAAACCTTGGCTTGGGTAAGCTTGTGCATAACCAAGGTTACATTAAAGAGGAGCTATTTTGGCATCACTGTATTAATTCCAACAGTATAAGGCTCCTGATGGCATTGTACAATGTTTGGCTGAAGGTAGAAATTAGCCTTAACATAACCATATAGGAGGATATAAAGAGGAGTTGATGTATAGCCATCGTTGAAATCCAAGAGGTGTTGTTGGCCAACATAGGCCCCTATTTATATAGGAATTGTAACAATACTGAAATTAGATTGATATTCCATCTGAAACTCCCATTGGAGAATATGTGGTAGTATGTGGCAAGATCCGGTTCCAGAACTATTGTAAATGTGAATCTAAAATGAAGATGTTTTATATGGTTTTTAGGATATGTATATTCAGAGAATTTAATGTTTTGCCTTTCTTGTTAATTTCTTATGTAATGTTTTTGTTAATTATTGATGTTTTTTCTCGTTATAACTTTGTTCTTACTTAAGGTATATGTTATGTGTAAAGTTTCATTGTAAACTAAATCACAATAAATTATTATTATTAGTAATATTCAATGAGTGTTCTCATAGCAGATTCACTCTGTGAAGGCATCATGAAGCAGACACAGACTACTGCACTGAGGTTTGGGCTACACACTTTTATTAAGCATAAACAAATGTTAGAAAAAGGCCTAGCTTGGCCTCCTATGCTAAGGTAGGATTTCCCGACCTAAATGAAAACTAAGGATAGTCTACATCAGGAAGTCCAAAGTAAATGTTTGTCTTTGTCCAAAAACCTATGCTTGCCCTCACATCTATTTGTATACTATGTGTAGGGATTTCAATGTCAAAATGATAAGTGTTCGAATAACTGGTCAGAGCTTCTTCCAGCTGTTGGTTTGCAAAGGGGTTCCCTTCCCCAAGATTCGGGATAGTTTACAATGCAAAGGGGTATCAGGTAATATTATCCCCACCAAAAATATCGCTGTATATATGGTCGTCGGGAATGGCCATAGGTAATATTTTTTGTGGGGATAATATTTGGGGTTTTTGGGAGCGGAGTAGGGATGTAACGGTATTACGGTATACCGTTAAAGATACCGTGAACCACTTAATTGAACAATAATAACCGTCACATTGTTTATACCGGTATACCGTTCATACCGTAAAGTGTGCTTTTCAATCTGATTTGGAAAGGCTGCAGTAAGCAAGTGCTGCGCAGTCTTGGTCTTGCACTGTTGGATGTGCCGTCTGCCAAGTAGTTTCAGTTTGAGCAGTTTTTAATGCCATTCCATAAACCACACGTGCCTGACACAAAATCAATATGTTAGTAATAGGAAGAATAAATACAGTACCAAGAAGGAAAAGGGTTTACTTTTTCTTTAAAGCGCTCACACAGCCTGCGGGCATCAAGGCGGTGTTAAAGAAATTGTTTATTTAGTTGTGTAATTTGCGTATTTATAACACGCTTAAACACCCAGAGGTTTCTAAGCGCTGACCCAGGGAAATTGAACCTGTGCTGCTTCGTGTCGTCTTGCTTCCAAGGCACGCACGTTGCCGCTGAGCTATCCTCCCGGGACTTTGGGTTGGCGGCTTTGGGGTTTATATAGTTATAATGGATAATGTTTTCTAAACATATGACGATGGGGGATGTCCCTGGTTCCATCATTGAATTTACATATAATAAGTCACACTGCGAAATGTTCTCATCTCTGTGGGTATTCCCTGCTGCCATACCAAAGGGTAACATGTCCGTGATTACTGAACACCTTTTGGCCCGGAAGTAAACTAAAGGCTGAGAGAGAGAAAGCGAGAGAAAGAGAGAACAAACATATACTACCATCAAACTCCATTGATCTGTGGCATGTAGGTTATCAAGATGGCAACATGTTCATCTTCACCAGTAGCCAGTGGGGGAGCTAAAAGCCTTAATAACCACTTAAGAAAAGCTATTCAGTTTGCTTTGCCAGTTGCAGCAGGGCTTCCCCCTCCTCCTCTCCACACGTGTGTTCGGTGGAAGCAAGGGGTGGCATTTCAGTGGAAAGTATGGTGAAAAGCCCAATTCTGGCCCTGGGTGCCTGGTTTTGTTTGTGTTGATAAATCTGCCAATTTATGACCTTTTAGAAAATATTTGTTAAAATTAGTTAACTCCACCTACTATACCGTGATAACCATGATATACCGTCATTTGGCAAGAAGGTTATTGTACCGTCAAAAAACTAATACCGTGACACCCCTAGAGCGGAGGTTGCGGGGGGTGTCCCCCGCTCCTTTTAAAATAATACAGGGCTTGCAGGGGTGTCCCCCGCAGGTTCCATGCCTTAATATTGCCACATAAATATGGCAATATTTTTGTATGGCAATATTTTTGCGGAGATATTAACACACGGAACTTGCAAAGTGGATCCCTGCCCATTTGAGCTAGTTCACAATGCAAAGGGGTTCCCTTCCCCAAGTTTTCAAGTCTTGCAACTTCTTCAAAACAGGATTCTTTGTGATACGTCCCAGCTCTTTTGGTTTGGTTACCTTATATGAATTTCACAATTTCCAGTTCCTTAATTTCAGTTCACACAAAATGCCCTTTATATAAAATCACAAGTTTATTTACGGATACTTTAAGTGGCCTTTCCATGGTTAGGTGTCCTCTGTCTAGGCGCAAATATCGGACCATTGTCCATCCATTACAGGTCACGCAACCAGCACACCTTACTGGCCTCTTCTTCCTTGTATGCATGTTGCCACTGTTTCAACTCTACAGTGGTGCTATAATGAATGCTGATCCAATGAAAGCAAGCACTTTGAACACTGATCTGAATGAAAGCAAGTACTGTTGAATACTGATCTGAATGAAAGCAGTTTTGTGGAATCTTATGTTATAAAGGAACTTTGTAACTTGAGAGAAAAGCATTGGAAAGAGCCATAAGAACATGTGAAATTACAACACGTGAATAGTGGCAAAACAAGCAATGGTAAAGCATGAGGATGTGAAATGAGAATAAACCAATAACTAGGGGGCCTTTTAAGCCTCTCTGCCTCCCTCAGGTGTGGGTCATTTGCCTTAACAAGCTGGCCACTCCTGTTGTATAACTATTGAGCCCTCTTCCTCATCCCAGTACTTAGGGAATTATGGGACTTGGAGTCCCCAACAATAGAATTAGGTTTTCTAGTCCGCTTTCTACTTAAAAGTCCGGTTTATTTCTTCTAAGTGTATTTAAGGAAACATCACAAGAATGTACCATAATAGGGGAAGGCAGTTCCCTTACATCATTATTCACAGATTTCCTCTCACTGTTCCTCTGGGAGTTAGGATGATTTTTGACTTTATAAGGTTCAGACAGGATTTCCTTTCTTAAGATGTTTAGGGATTTTACATTACCTTTATCCACGTTAAGATGGTCAATTTGTGGATCAGACAAATCATAACGGCAATAAGTCATTACATGCCTTGGTACTTGTAAAAAGGTCTTCACCTTTAGTGCAGGCAAACCATTTCACCAAAATGCCAGGGGTAGCGGAAGTGACATTGCATGACCCTTGAACTCTGATGACATCACACAAAGTGTTGTCATTTGACCCCACCCTGAAGTTCTATCGCAGGAAGCATTGGCACACAACCTTTCACCCCTTGACAAAACAGGCAGTGGCATCACATAGCATTGTTCCTAGGTACACTACGAAAAAGGTGGTTATGATATCACTATAATGTGATGTACATTTCATACAAGAATGGATCGCCATATGTATTGTTAAGATCAGTGTGCATAGGCCCATATTACCAAATGACTGTGTATGCAGGCAGACGTCCATGGCCAAATGAAAATGATGTGTTATTATATAGCACTTATATAGTACTCATTTAACTGCCTCAGAAGGATGAAAGGCTGAGTGAGGTGTTTAAGAACAGGCTAAATCAGTGAATCACCCCCTGTGCCTGAAATAAACCTTTAATGAGTCTAACCTTTATTGTCTAGATTTCCAGAAAGACCCATTTTTTTTGTATTCCTATTCTTTCTTATTTAGGGTCACTACTCAAATTGTTAGACTTGTGGAACCCCTGTTTTTTTTAAGAGGCCTGAACAAGAAAGCCAGCCACTCCAGAAGCAAAGAGACACATGGTGCTGGTGACAGGCCAGGAGCTTGCATTATAAAAATATATATATATATAAAAAAGACACTTTTTTCAGGGGTAGCAAGGGATGCCACAGGTGTAGCAAGGGGGACCTCAAGGATTGCAGTTGCGACCCCTGGCAAACCCTAAATGACGTCCCTGCTTTAGAGACAAATACTGCGTCTCATCCCACAGAATCTCTTCACCACCCTGAGCCTTGTTTCCTCCCAGATGATCCTCCCACAGAGCACCACCCCCAAGGTCAGAATTAGGAAGCGCCTGCCCTCCCCGGGCCACTTGGGAGGAGACTTTAGGCAGGGGTACAGTGAGGGATCCGTAGGATTCATCACAATAGACATTCACTGATGCGGCCACAGCGGTGTCCTAATTTTCAAGCTAGCTCATAACAGCCATCCTGCTCGGATTTATATATATATATATTTACGGGGGTGTGGTGACCCCCTTATTACTCATTATTTCTCCCTCCATCTATCCTTTAGGTTTTTTTTCCTGCCCTTTTCCCACTGTCAGGGATGTTTGGGCCCTGATACATGGCACTGGGGGAAATTCATTCCTGTTTAGCTTAGAATAAAAGGGGGTTACAATATAGTGAACACAAGGCTGGAGAGCTGTTCGCTCTACTCCTGGGGAGATTGTGTTGTGCTTCCACACACGCCTCACCATTCTATATGCAGATAAATGAGGCATTGGTATTTTTTGTCTTTCCAGCTGTAACTGCTGCAGTCATTAGTGAAGTTTGGTGATGGCTCCCTATGGAATTTAAGGAAGTGCTTTTCCTGGATAATTCCCTGTGTACGTTTTCCTATGGGTCATAGCTTGGGAGCGTCAGGTGCACTTAGTAGCTTTCAGCATTACACACTTAGCAGGGGTGCATTTCTATTGAAATCACTGATGCTTTTGTGCAGAGGTTATTTTATGAAGATTGTGTAAATGCTATTTTGGTATTAGTATATCTCATAATTGCCTCCCCCATGGTAAGGTTACCTTTCAGAATGAACAGGGTGGTTGCTTCGCCTAGAATGTTTCTCTCTTTCAGCAGAGAATGGTTTCATTGGTGGCAGACCTACTTATGCATTATCCCATTAAGATGCATTTTTTCCCCTACCATCCAGGTGGCTACATATTTCCCTTACATATGATGTGGGGAGAGTTTTTCCCATTTGTATTGACAGGTTTAGGTCACTGTGATTTTGTCACAACGTTTTAACGGTATTCTATGTTTATTCTCAGGTGGGATGTGCACTGCTTTACACTGTCAATGGGCTCCATCAGAGGTTGTGCAGTATCCTGGCGGTAAATCCGGTGGGATACCGCCCAACGTAATTACGATTATTGCAACTTGGCCGGCACTATTATCACCAGATCCCAAGTTGCGCTAGCGGCTGAAGTCCCCATTTTTTTTAGTCCATCAGACTCGTTTGGGGCTTTTTTGGCACTATTACCACAGCGTTAATTGTGCAGCTGTAAATACACTGAAAAGGGGTGGAAAGTTGGCGAATTCACCTCCAGCTCAGAGCAGGAGGTGAATCCTCAAAGGTTCCCACAAACTCAGGATTGGGCAATGCAGTATTGCAGTAGTAATAGCGGTACTGCTGCATTTATACCGCACCACCCAACCCTGAATACAGTTCCTGATTTTTTCGCAGCAAGGGTGCTAGTGTTTAATACTCCTCCCTTCAGCTTGGTTTCCCCTCTTAAAATAGGAGGCGGTTGCTAAGCAAAGGAGGCCTAGTTAATGTCTTTCTCCGCATTAGGCCTCGAGTATGGGCCCTGTGATATGTTCACTTTAACCTTTACAATTCTTGCTGTATGTCCTTTTTTCCCCAAATATCTAGGCTTATGTGAGCAACTAGGTACACTGGTGTGAGGAACTTATTAAGGAACTAGATATTATAATAAATGGCTTGTAGTAATATTCCTTGAGGTAATCCCCAGCACACACCAATAAGGGTACACAACACTACAATGTGGCTTTGAACTTGCAAAATCGGAAGCCTTCAGTTTTGCCATAGAATAGCTAATCCCGCCCTCAATATCGTGAGAGGGGGTTTAGAATCTATTGAAGACATGCAGGCATTATCCATCCCTCCCGGGGCTATGGCAACCTGTTATTCCACTCTCAAGTGGGGTTGTTGGAGGGAGGTGGAACAATGGCAGAGTGAAACCATCGAGTGACGCAGGTCATGGGTCATTTCCCTTTATAAGAGAACAGCTTCAGTAATAAACTCATCTCATATCTTGGGTGTTCAGAGTGCCTCTTTGTTCCAGAAAGTTAATTTCCTTTTGGCATTCATTTAGGAATATTTTGGTCATAATTCTTGAGCATTTTCACTCCTAGGGGTACATTAGAATCCAGTATTGTAAAGTCTGTAAGGGGAACAGTGCTTGTATCCAACAGGCATTGCTATGCCATTATTTTAACAGCAGATTGGTAATGACACCACGTTAGGTAAGACTATTCACAGGGTGTCAGACAATGTCAATGGAGAAAATGTTAAGGTTGGATCTATCCAATCAAATATTTGCTTCATCCTCGTGGTGTCATAGGCAGGCGCGACTGGGTCACTCATCGGCACTTCCGTGGAAAATTCTCCTTTCTTTTGAGGAGGAACAAAGTAAGAATTAAGTGCTTATAGTCAAGTTTTTGATAGGGGGAATGCAGTAATGGCTCTTTTCCTTCCCAACATTATCCTTTTGTTTCTGCAAAACTATAGTATTTGGTTTCAGTTTTTCAATGAATCACCATTGTAGTTCATTTTGCAACAATTGCTCTGCATAACTACGTGATGTCAATGGTAGGGTATTTCGTTTCAGCCTTATGTCACCAGCGGGTATCCAGATTAAGGTTTTGCTCATTGGAGTTTTTCCTCTGTTTCAGGTCCGTCTAGGTTCTTATGAACTTTTAAGGTTGGCAGAGTAATACCTCACAATCCGCAATTGGCATATAAACCACCTTAAAGGGTTTCCTTCGGGAACCACACCGTTATTTCCTTTATAATATGGACACCCTTAGAACTGCAGGTACAATAGTTTCATTTGCCCAGGAATTGTTTCTCTAGGATCCCTGCAAGGTCGCTAACGCAGGGGATGACGCACCATTCCCTTTATGAGATGGTCTCATACTTGAATGGAACTCTTATTTTATCCGCGCCTAGAAACACTTGTGTAAAGGCATGTTATAAATGACATATCATATCACAGGCTCCTTCCCTCATAAAGAAGGGGCTGCTCTTCCACTGACTGTCATTCTTTATTTTACAAAAAGCCCTTTTGTACACGGATGACATTAAATAAAAGTGCATTTTAATATTTTTCCAGTATTACACTAAGGCGTGGTTTAGTATGTTATAGCTGTAGTTGTATTCTTTCAAACAGTTATGGCACGTCTTCTGTCAATCTGCTACTTTGACAATATTTCTCCTAAATAAATTAGGGTTTATTTTCCTGTGTCTTATACTCCTCAACTTTTTATCATTCTTGTTTAAATGATAGCAGAATAGGGTGTTTCCAGGTTTCAAAGGGTTTATCATGGTTAGATCAGTCTGTAATGACACTGCCGTGCGTAAATATAATAAATATTGTTGGGTGTTACCACGCGTTTTTCCACCACTTCATTAAATGGCGATAATATTGCTATGTTTCTTCACTTACAAGGTTTCTCAGTGTTTTACCAATGGTGGACGTTTCACAATTGCTACATATTTATGTATTTTACAGTCAAAGTAATAAGGACTCTAAGGGCCTCATTACGAGTCCGGCAGTAACCGAACCGGAAAAACCGGCAGGTTATCGCCGGACTCGTACTACCATTCCGCCTCCGTGATTCCCGGAATTACCGGGGCATTACGACCCCGGTGACCCGGGAATTCCGGAGGCAGAATTGTGTGAGTCCCCATTCCCATTGAGCCCCATAGAACTCCATGGGGGTGCGGACCATGGAAACACTGGTTCCGTCTATGACAGAGCCGGTGTTTCCATGTCCGCCTGCAGGCGGGTGGTGTTAAACCCGCCAGGTCAGACCTGGCGGGAATGACACCTACCGCCTGCAGGACTCTTAATCAGCAGGTCCGGAAAGAATGGTGGTGGCGGTTTTACCACCACCGTTCTTTCCGGATCGGCAGGGGCGTAATAAGGCCCTAAAACTATTTGTGAAACCCACCCACCCTGTTGTTTCTCTCTTCACTCAGGTTCTAATTATGAAGAGGTTGCAACGTTTTTCAGAGGAAATTCTGCGTGCTACATATTGATTTGGACTCTGTTCAACAGTGGCATGGTAAAGTTGCTCCGAGCGTTAAAGAGGAAGAAGGACTCACAACAGTATCCAGTCATTTTATCGGAAACAAAACACAGTTGTACATAACAGAGTGGACAATAACACAGAAAAACACTGAAAAGTTTAAATATATAAAGGGTAGTGGGGAAGGGATTACAATGGGTCGGAATGGCTTTAAAAGGGTGGAAAAAAGTAGGGGTCCGGGGGACCACTCCCCCAAATAAAAAAATTATAATTTGGTGTTTTTCTGTGTTTTTTGTCCACAATGAAATTCACCACTCTGTAATTGCGGTCAGTAAGATCACATATAACCCTGTGTTATGCTTGATTTATGCTTGATCCAAAATGGCGCGGGTGTGCAATGCATGCTGGGAGCGCTCAGAGCCATGTTGGATATTTACTTCATACCGCAGTGAAACGCTGCACACATTTTGCTGAGTGCTGAGACAAACATGCGTTTCCAAACCTGGTATGCGGTCAAGGCCATTTCTGCTGGGAAAGCTAACATTGTTATGGCTTGCTACTGTTCTCCATGGAGCGTGTTTTTAGAGAAGGGAGGCCCTGTGCTTCTTGGGGGGAGCTCTCGATTGACCCAGCTGGCAACCGACGGCTGTTCCTCAACTGCGCAGGTGCAATTTCCAGAATGGAACAAGTTACTTACCTGTAACTGTTGTTCTCCAGCATGGGTCTGGCATGGATTCACATGCTCATGAATATTCCCCGTCGTTAGGCCGGGGATCCTCGGTATAAAAAAAATCAGTATCAGTTTCGTTTCTGATCTGTCTTTCTCAGTAGTAACCAATCACTGCTCTCTGGGTCATACTGCCCCCAGCCAATGACTGCCCTCTCCCTAAGCCCCACCCCTGGCAGCCATCCTCAGATTTGGTAGCACGTGACGTGGCAGTATGACCAAGTGAAGAGCCGCAGAGGGGTAGGCGGGAGGGTTCGCATGTGAATCCGTGCCAGACCCATGCTGGAGAACAACAGTTACAGGTAAGTAACTTGTTCCTTCTCCAGCATGGGGTCTGGCATGGATTCACATGCTCATGAATATAAGAATACATAGCAGTATACACATGCACAACCACGGGAGGTGGCACAAGGCTCAATATCAAGCAATACAACAACTCAACATTAAGCAACTCTTACCTCCTCACCAGGCTCACCTTAGGCAAACAGGTTGCGCAGCACTGCCTGGCCGACTCTGGACTCCTCCCTGGAATCCCAGTCGACGCAGTAGAATCTCGTGAAGTTGTACGTCGACCTCCACGTAGCAGCCCTGCAGATGTCGAGCAGGGGCACACCAGACAGGAACGCCGTAGTAGCAGCGATCGCTCTGGTCGAATGGGCTCTCGGACGGCCGGGCAGCGGTCGGTTTGCCAACCGGTGACAGAGCATGATGCAGCCGTAGAGCCATCTGGAAATGGAAGTCTTCGAGAGAGCCTTCCCTTGATTCACAGGTCCAAAGTTCACAAACAGCTGTGATGTCTTCCGGAAACTCTTCGTGCGGTCCACGTAGAACTTCAGTGCTCTAGCTACATCTAGCGAGTGCAGAGTCCTCTCAGCCGGCGACGAAGGCGACGGGAAGAAAACTGGCAACACCAAGGGCTCATTGAGGTGGAAGTCCAACGGCACCTTGGGCATGAAGGAGGGGTGCGTCCTCAGCACCACCCTCGTGTCGTGAAAAGACAAGTATGGAGGCTTGCAAGACAGGGCCTGGATCTCTCCCACTCATCGTGCAGAGGTGATGGCTACGAGGAATGCTGTCTTCCATGACAGAATCTTCAACGGCACTGAATGCATAGGCTCGAATGGGGCCCCCATGAGCCTAGTTAGTACCACATTGAGCTCCCACGCCGGGGCAGGGGCCTTCACCGGCAGGAATGATCGGAACAGTCCTTTCATAAATTCCTTCACCAGACGATGAGACCACAAGGACGCCCGTCCTGTAGGTCTGGTGTAACGTGAGACGGCAGCCAGATGTACCTTGATGGAAGCGTGAGATAGGCCAGCCTTGGCCAAAGACAGTAGGTACGGCAATACTTGAGGGGCCGTAATCCGCAGAGGGTTAATCTTCTGTGCCCGGCACCAGACAGAGAACCTCTTCCATTTGTGTCCGTAGCACTTGAGAGTTGAGGATGCCCTGGCCTTTGCAAGAACCTCTCTGCAGTCGGCCGGGATGTCGTATCCTCCAAACTCTAGTGCTGCAGGAGCCAGGCCTGCAAGTTCAGCGACTCTGGTTCGTGATGAAGAATGGCGCCTCCTTCTCTGGAGAGAAGATCCGCGTCCGTCGGTAGCTTGACTGGTGTGGACGCTGACAAGTCCAGAAGGTCCGGGAACCAGATCTGCCTCGGCCACGCCGGTGCGACGAGGATCATCCTGCACCGGGACCTCTTAAGCTGGTTGACGAGCCGGAGTAGCAACGGCGGGAATGCATAAAGGAACAGGCCGTCCCAGGGGAACGAGAAAGCATCACCCATGCTCCTCGGTTGGGGAAACCTGCTGGCGAACCTCCGGCACTTCGAGTTCGCCGCCGTCGCGAAGAGATCGATCTGGGGTTCACCCCATCGTCGGAAGAGTCGGTCCACTTGATCCTGGCGCAGTTCCCACTCGTGGCACGAGCACAGCTCCCTGCTGAGTGAGTCGGCGATGGTGTTTTTTATCCCTGCCAGATGAAGGGGTACCAGAAACATCCCTTGTGCGATGGCCCAATGCCACAGGTCCTGGGCTTCCTTGGACAGGGCAGGGGATCTGGTTCCGCCCTGCTTCCGAATGTAAAACATCGTGGTGGTGTTGTCGGTGAAGATCCTCACCACCTTGCCCCTTGAGGGACGAAAGGAAGGACCTGAGGGCCCAGAACACTGCGCGGAGCTCCAAGATGTTGATGTGGAGAGTCTTCTCCTCCGAGCACCAAAGGCCTCTCTTGTGGAGGCCCCCGGTGTGCGCTCCCCAACCTTCCAGGGAGGCATCCGTCGTCACTGTCACCTGGTGGGCCGGGGCTAGGAAGCCTGTTCCCGCTGTCAGATGAGCGCGGACACCCCACCATCGTATCGCCTGACGGAACGTTTCGTCGAGCGAGATCCTGTCCTCGAAGCTGCCCGTCGTCTGGATCCAGTGGGCGTCGAGGAATTCTTGCAAGGGCTGCATCCGAAGTCTGCAATGGGGCACCAGATAACTGCAGGAGGACATCATTCCGAGGAGGGACTTGATAGACCTCACTCTGGCCATGTCCATGGCCAGTAGACGTTGCACCTTTCCTAGGATGGTCCTTATCCTTTCCTCAGACGGAGAGGCCCGCCGCGCCACTGTGTCGAGCTGTGCTCCCAGAAACAGGGCGACTTGCGACGGGACCAGGTGGGATTTTGGAAAGTTGATGGAGAACCCCAGGTCCGTGAGCAGCTGGACGGACTTCGCAGTGTGTTCCACTACAAGCTCCCTTGTCCTTGCCCGTATGAGCCAGTCGTCCAGGTAGGGGTAGACGTGGATCCCCTGCAGGCGCAGCCACGCTGCCACCGGTGCTAGGTACTTGGCGAACACCCTGGGCGACGATTTTAATCCGAACGGGAGGGTCTTGAACTGGTAGTGCCGCCCTTTGACCACGAACCTGAGGTACTTTCGGTGCCTCTTTAGAATAGGGATGTGGAAGTAAGCATCCTCCAAGTCCAACGACGACAGGAAATCGCCCTCCTCAGCTGTCACAGCACGTGCTGGAGGGTGACCATCTGGAAACTTCTGTGCCTTGATGTATTTGTTTAGTCGTCGCAGGTCCAGGATGGGACGCCATCCTCCTGTCTTCTTCCTCACGAGGAAGTATCTTGAGTAAACTCCGGAGCCCCGAAGCCTCTTCGGGACGAGCTCGATGGCACCTTTTCTGAGCATCGCCCTTACTTCCAAAAGCAGTTGAGGGACGTGATTTTCCTTCCTGGCCACGAGAGGAATGCGGGGGCACTTCTTCTGGAACTCGAGGGCGTGACGCAGGGCCAGGGCATCCAGCACCCAACGGTCGGTGGAGATGGACTCCCACACGCCGACGAACTTTGTCAGCCGGCCTCCCACCAGGGTGCTTCGGCGGGGGCCCAACCCGACGGACGGTTCAATCTTGCTTGGAGGCCGCTTTTCCTCCTTGACCACCTTGGTGACGACGGCGGGATCCACCTGACTTGCTGCGTCCCCTGTAGGCCTCCTGCGATGAAGACCTGCCGCTTGACGGTAAGTAGAGGAGCTGCTGCCAGCTCCCTTGGAGGCACCCTGTCTGCCTCCGGAGCTCCGAAAGGACGGCCGTCGCTGTTGGAGCACACCCAGTGCACAGGCCGTCTCCATGTCCGTCTTGATCG